>NC_090934.1:963333056-963636086 GCF_040938575.1 Ambystoma mexicanum
TGTTTATCTGACTTATACTCATCTTCATATGTGTTGATTTCTTCCTCTATGTTTTACATAATCTTATTTTTTCCTCAGTCTCATCAATATTTGGAGTTCTTCCTCTGCTTTGGCAGCTTCATGCAAGGTTATATTTCTATCAAATTAGGCATGTATGACCAATAGTGCCAACAGTTTAATGGAGCATTCATTGATAATACTACAGCACTCTTTTAGCATATGTATTTATTGGATATTTGTATGGCACCTATACACAACTGTTTCCAGCACCACAAGACAACATGGAGGGGCAGGGGGAGACATGGGATCCATAAAGGAAGGACAACAAAAACAGTTATATTAGCCTTGTGACAATCCTACCGTGCAAGTGCATGACAAAGGCAAGTGCAGGGTGGGAGGGGGAAAAGGGAGGAGTGCAGGATGGAGTGGCCCAAGGGAGGGAGTGGACAAGTTCTGAGTGGGCCAAGGCAGAAAGTGCCAGGGGAAGAGTGGGTGGGATGAGTGCAGTGGACAGGGAGGACCAGGTTGGGCTGGAGAAGGGGGCTGAGGGCAAGTGCTGACAAGGGGTGCTGGGTGACTGGTTGGGTGTGGTCTGGCCCCAGTATGACTCAGAAGGGACCAGGCCCAGTCGCAGCGGCAGAAGGAGAGTTAGCAAGGGAGGGGGAGAGGGAAGGAAGAGAAGAAAACAAAAGTCTTCAGAGGTTTTTGGAACTTAAGAAGATCCAGCTCAAGACTGAGGAGAGTAGGGAGGCCGTTCCAGAGGGAGGAACCAGCAGAGTAAAGGGATCTACCTCCCACTCTCTGCTTGGAGAAACGTTTGACCTGCAGTGAGTTGGAGCCAGAGGACCGAAGGAGTCTGATGGAGAGGTATTTAGGGAGGGAAAACTGGATGTAGAGAGGTCTCTGGCCCCAGACCGCCTTATGGATGATGCAAAGGGTCTTGAATTTGATGCTTGCGGGCACTGGGAGTCAGTGGAGAGTATATAGGGCTGGAGAGATGCAGTCCCTGTGCTTGAGGCCAATGATGAGTCTCACAGTCCTATTCTGGATTAGTTTAAGGGGAGAAGGGAGGAAAGAGGCAGATTGAGGAAGAGGCTGTTGCAGCAGTCCAGCCTTGAGAGAACCAGGGCTCTGGAGACTTTGAGCATCTGGGGGAAGGTAAGGCAAGGTATAATGCCCCTGTGGAGGTGCAGCTGAAAGCTGATCTTCTTGGCAAGGTCTGTGATGCGTGTAGAGAAAGAGAGAGCGGAGACAAAGATGATCCCACAGTTTTTTTCCTCACAGTTGGTTGAGGGGAGGGGACCCAAGGAGTCTGGCCAATGAGAAGAATCTCTGTATTACTGGCATTAAGGCAGAGATCATTGGCAAAGCACCATGCCTGAATAGCAGTCAGGCAATCAGGTATGAGGGAGGAGGTAGGGGATGGCAGCTTGAAAGAGAGTGGTGTGTTGACTGCATAACAGTGAAAATTAGGGGAAAAAATGGATATCAGGTGGGCCAAAGGAGATGTTGAGCCATGGCGATAGGATAGAGCCCCGAGGGACGCCACAGGTGGCGAGTGAGGTGGAGGAGAGAAAATGTCCCATTTGCACTTGGGATGGTTTGTTAGAAATGAAGGAGGTAAGCCACACCAGTGCCCTGTCGGTGATGCCTAAGGTATCACAGAGGCAGTTTATGAGGATGGAGTGGTTGACTGTGTCAAAGGCAGACGAACGATTGAGGAGGATGAGAACAGACAGAGTGTTTGAGTCCAGATTACAGAGTAGGTGTTCACAGGTGTTGAGTAAAGCAGTTTCTGTGCCTCTAGAAGCCCTGAAACCAGACTGGTGGTCATAGAGGCAGCCAGCCACTTCAGTATGAAAGGTCAGTTGGGGGATGACTAGCTTCTCAATGAGTTTGCCCAAAAAAGGGGCGATAGAGGTAGGGTGTTACGCTCACCTGGTCTCTGCGGGGGTGTTGGGGCACGGTTGGAGCCCTCCCTGGACTGGACTCCTCAGGTTTGAGCTCTTCCCTCGACTGCAATAGTGTAGACTGCTCGAGTTGCTTCGTATACGCCTGGGAGAAGGTAAGAGGCAATGAGAATGCTGCGGTGGAAGTGCGATCTAATCGGACCCTTCGTGCCAAAATGATATGAGCATGTGTTTTCCCATATGACCCCCCCCATGTTGTTTTGTAATGAATAGCTCTCCGTCCTGCTTTCTCTCAGCAGGGGCGCCGTGGACAGACCAAGTTGCGTCACTGGTCCTTATGCATGGTGGCCCAGACCGGCTGCAACCAATCCTTCCTTGGAGGTAAGTTTTTGTAACAATGATTATTGTCCGTAACCTTTGTGTTGATTTTTCCCCAATGATCTTTGTCCGTTACGTGGAAATGTCCTTTCTTTCCCCCTAGGTATGAAGATGGCCCGGAGAGTCGCAGTGATGGAAGAGGGTTCTAAACAATGCCAAAGAAGATCCAGAAGAACCCACTACTAGGTAAGTTGGGTTTCTGGTTGAAGCGCAAGTTTGTGAGTTGCGCAGCCATGGAGTTAAAAGTTTATGCAGTTGCTAACCTTATGCTTTCTGTCTCCCTTGCAGGTTCACTCAGACGGTGCTTGATGGCGAGCGATGTTCCAAACACCTGTCGGCTGCCAGATGGAAGGATCCGTGAGGATTTTGAGCCGGAAGATGACTTCCATGACTTTTCCTTATGGAAGACTGTATATTGAGGTTCACAGGACAGTGCTTGCAATTGGCTCACCCTGCGGGCAGATGTGGTTGCAACTAGCAAACGTTTTTAGTGTCAATAGTCCCAATGGACATGAATGCATGGGTTCAAAAGTATTGCAAGTTAAGGATTTTAATACAAGATCTAAATCCCAGGAGTAGGAGGAAACACCTTAGTGAGTATTTTAAGAAACTGAATGATTAAAGGGATCTTAAAGCATGACCACTTGAAAGCACTTGAAAATCGAAAGCGCTGTCAGATAACCTTTTATTGTTGTGATCTGGAGCCCCATATTTGCTAAGTGAAGTAGAAAAGAAAACACTGTGGGTGTATCGCACTGAAATGGATCCACATTCTTATCCCTACATCAGCTGCTGAACTTGTTCCAACAACACCGGTATATGGATTTTGTTGCTGGCCTTCTGGCCGAAAGCAAAATCTCCATTGCGTCTTCCGGGAGGTCCCAATCCTTGTATCTTAACCTCTCAGAAACCATGCATGAAGGTTGAGAGTCTTGACCTCTGGATGGCGAACCCGACCCTCCTCTCTTGAGAGAAGGCCCTCTCTTTGTGGCAGATGTACTGGAGGGCAGATGGACATATCTAGAAGGTCCGGGTACCACGTCCTCCTGGCCCAATCCAGCAAAATTAGGATAATGGATTTCCTGAACTTTCTCAACCTCCAGATGACTTGAGGAATGACGGGGATTGGAAGAAATGCGTATAGGAGTGAAAACTCCCAGTCCACTATAAACGCGTCTCCTAGAGCTCCTCTTAGGGGAAAGTCCATTTAGTAGTACCGTTCGCACTTCCGGTTGATACTAGTCGTGAACTGATCAACTTGAGAGGTTCCCCAAAGGGTGAAGATCTCTTGAAGGACTTCCTGAGCTAGTTCCCACTCGTGGGAGACTGTGCTCTGCCTGCTCAGAGCATCCACCGCCGTGTTCTCTTCTCCGGCTAGGTGAACTGCCGATAGGGAGATTCCTTCTTCAATTGCCCAGAACCAGAGCTGCCTTGCCTCTCTGCACAGTGGTAGTGACCCTAAACCTCCTCTCTTGTTGAGGTAGTACATGGCCACTGTGTTGTCTGTCATTATCAGGACGTTCTTCCACCACACAGAGGGCAGAAAGGCATTCAGCGCTAGTCTGATTGCCCTCAGCTCCAAAAGATTGATATGTAGTTTCGACCGCTGATTTTCAGATCTTTGGTGTGGGATCCCCACCCCATGAGTGAGGTGTCCATTATTACTGTTTCCCCCGGCCATGGTTACCAAAAAGGTTCTCCCTTTAGAATGTTGTCCTTGCAGGCCCACCACAGAAGGTCCTGTGCGACTCTGCTAGGAACCTGAAGGAGGTCTGACATCCTGCCTGAGAAGTGGGACCATTGAGTCCAGGGAGCTCATTGGAGAGATCTCATTCTCAGCCGATCCTCTGACACCAGAAAAATGCAAGATGCCATGAAGCCGAGCAACCTAAAAAATCAAAGGCCAAAAGACTCTGGCACTCTGAAATTTGGTGACCATCTGTAGAATGTGATTTGTGAATTGTATAGTTGGTACTCTTACAAAGTGCGATCCCCAAAAAAAATCTGTTTTTTTTTAACAATCAATTTTCCAATATGGTTTGATTTATTAATTTTGTATGTATCTGATTCTTCATATATTCATTTCATTTCATACATTGAGGATTCTCTAAACCATGCCATGAGAAGAGCAGAAAAGGTATCAAGAGCAAGCCTATTGAGTGACAAGCAGAAAATTGGGAATAAAAATTGAAAAACACACTTCATTACAACATTCAGTAGTGAAGCAAACATTATGAAGAAAACATTGAGTAGACATTGGAACATCCTGCAAACAGATGAAACATTGAATAAATACATAGAAGAGAAACCAACAATGGTTTTCAGAAAAGCACCCTCTCTGAAGCAAAAATTAAGTCCAAGTCACCTAAAGAATTTAGCCAAAAGTGATCTTAGCAGCTTTTTGAAAGTGCTTGCACCAACGTGATCGTACAAATGTGGCAAATGCACTGTTTGCACCCAGATGCTCAATGGTACTAAACAGATCAAATTGCCAACCGGGAAAATAAAATGCAAGACATAAAACAATTCATTAACTGCAGAAGTAAATATGTGATCTTTGTAATACAATTCATAGGCGGCAAGAAATATATTGGGCGCACTATTAGAGAATTAAAAACACATATTATGGAACATCTAAGAGCAATCAGGAATGGAGATGCCAGATACCCTATGGCTACTCATTGTATACAAGAACATAGCCAATTAGACATTAAGGACATTAAATTCTTTGGCATAGAAAAAATTGAGCAACCGGAAAGAGGAGGAGACAGAGAACTCATACTACGAAGAAGAGAATCAAAATGTTTCTGTATTTTGGACACATGCCATACTGGTCTGAATACAGAACCTGAGATGGCCTATTGGCTTTAAGAACATGTTTTTGTTTTTTAAATTCAATTGTATTGGTTTTTTAAAGGCAACAAAGCGTTAATACAAACAATGACATTGGGGCACCGGCCCGTGCCAACTTCCATTAGAGAACCATAATACTCTGCTGTATACACCCTCCCTGCCCCCTCCCGCACAAGACCCCTAATGATAGGACACACGATCCACATCTCCATGAATAAACGTTACGGGCAGCTCCAAGCGGGCATACAAGAAATAAACATACGTGGACTTTACTTGGGGAAGTACAATGAGTCTTATGCCACAACCAGTTTTCGGGCCGGGTGAAGTGCATCTGTTAAACTCCTGTGTCGTCCTCAACATTGGAGAACGCTTCCATGAATTGCAGCCAATCAGTCTCAACCTGCGTGCTGGAGCCATGTATTGCTGCTGTTAGTCTCCCCATAAAATAAATGTCTTTGGCCACAATCACCCATTCCCTCTTCGAGGGGAGAGATGTCCTCTTCCAAGTCCTGGCCCGAGCAGCTCTGGCTGCCAATAGCAGGAAGTGTGTCAGGTCCGGAAGTTTCTCCCAGTGGTCATCCCTGTGACGGAGACCAAATATTAATAAGAATGGGTCTAATGGGTAAACCCCCTCTCCCGCCTCCTCAAGCCAGCTGAGCACTTCTGACCAATAGACTTGTACTTTCTTGCAGGACCACCACATATGCCAGTAGTCGGCTCTTTCCCCACATCCGTGGCAACACAACGGGACAGTATCTGGGAACACCCTAGAGAGGGAGATTGGGTTGTACTGCCACCTCTGGAGTAGCTTGATGGCGTGGGACTTGTACTGGCATGAGATAGAAGTCTCAAATGCCCTGCTACATAGCCTCCCCGAGAGCCCATCCCCGATGGTGCGACCCAGATCCCTTTCCCATTTCCCTCTGAGGCTCTTAGTCGTTCCCTTGCGGGAGGTCAACAGTGCTCTGTACAGGAGGGAGATGAGCCCTTTCATTTCAGTGTGGGAGTCTAAGATTTTTTCAACCGGGGTAAACCCTCTTTGTATGCATGATTTTAGTTTTGGCTTCATTAGGATGCCCTTGAGACACAGGTATAGGAGCGGGGAGAGCCTGCCGATTCCCAGTGCCGCTTCGAGGTCCTGGATGCTTATGAAAGTATCTTCTCTTACCAATTGGCCTACCCTACACAGGCCCGCGTCGAACCATGACTGGTAGTGTTCGTGGCCTGAGATTTCTTCCAGGACTGGTGTCGACCAGATGTGGCTCAGAGGAGAGGGCCATGTGGTGACTTTCTCGCTGGAGCCTTTCCCGCTAGTGCTTTCCACATTGTACCCAGTATTGGGTGGTCTCTAATTCTTTTGGGGAGCTTTCTCAGTGGGACCCATAGCCATTCACCCACGGTAACTGGGCGTAGGTAGACATTTTCAATGTATAGCCATTGTTTATCGGGGTCCTCTCTAAGGTGAGGAGCCAGGGCCCTAAACTGGGCTGCTCTATGGTAGGCATTCAGGTCCAGCAGGGCCACCCCTCCTCTATCCTTGGGGAGGGTGAGAGTCTCATATCCAATTCTATGTCTCTGGCCCTGCCATATGAACTTCACTATACGCCTCTTGGCTTCTCTGAGATATGGTTCAGGAGCCTCCAAGGGGAGCATCTGGAAGATGTACAACACCCTGGGGACCAAATTCATTTTTATGGCGTTTATTCTTCCCATCCAGGAGATCTGCCCCTTCCCCCAAGCCTCCATGTCCCTGAATAGTTTGTCAAAGAGCGGGGGGTAGTTTGCCAGGCATAAATCCCCGTCGGGACGGACTATGTTGATCTCCAAATATTTTATCTCCTCCGTACAAATTTGGAGGCCCAGTGGGACGAGTTCCGCCAGATCTCTATCCGCATCGGGTGTGAAGGGAAAGATCATTGACTTGCCTACATTTACCTTGAATCCGGAGAAGTGGCCGAACTGTTGAATCACCTGCAAAGCGGCTGGGACCGACCTTGCTGGCTCCCGCAGGTGGAGCAGGATGTCATCTGAATAGAGGCCTCATTTAAAGGTGTGTTCGCCCACCTCAATTCCTCTCACCATTGATGCGCCCCTGAGGTACTCCGCCAGGATCTCCATTGTCATGGCGAAGAGGAGAGGGGAAAGGGGGCAACCCTGCCTCGTACCTCTCTGGAGATGGAAGACTCGTGACAGACGCCCGTTGACTGTAACTCTGGCAGTTGGTGACACATATAGGGCCCTGATGGCTTGTTTAATCCCCGCACCGAATCCCAGCTTCTCGAGTACCCCCTGAAGGAACCCCCAGTCAACCCGATCAAATGCCTTCTTAGCATCAATGGACACCAGGACGGGGTTCCCACCCTTCGGTGCTGCCTCTCTCATCAGGTGCAACGTATTGCGCAGTGTATCTGCACCTTGCCTTCCCCGTATAAAACCCACCTGATCTGAGTGAATTATCCTCGGCATGTAGCTGTCCAGTCTCGAGGCGATAATCCTGGTAAATAGCTTTGCATCTACATTCAGGAGGGAGATGGCTCTATAGGAGCGGCAATCCACTGGGTCTTTCCCCTCCTTCGGAATCACAGTGATCAGAGCTTTGCCAAAGGAAGGGGGTGCCCTCCCCGTTCTCATAATATTCGAGAAAAGGTCCGCCAGGAATCCCGCTAGATGGCCCGAGAAGGCCTTGTAGAAACATGCTGTGAACCCGTCCTCCCCCGGGGCCCTGCCCAGTTTCAATCCCAATATGGCTCTAAGCACCTCCTCCTCAGTTATGGGGGCGTCTAGGGCCGATGCTTCTAAGGGACCAAGGGCTGGGAGGGTGACCCCATTAAGATATGCCTCACACGCTTCCTTCTCTATATCCCCTTCCCTCCCGTAGAGCTTCTCATAGAAAGAAGCGAAACTCTCGACTATCCCTTCCGGATCAGACCTTTCCCCCTCTTCAGCGCTAACCACTCTTGCCACCCATCTATCAGCACTTTGGCCTTGCAATTTTGCTGCCAGCATAGCATCGGCCTTGTCCCCCTTCTCATAGTATTTCTGACATAGATGTTGGAGTCCCGCTACAATTTTCCCCATCTCCATTTCTCTCAATTCTAGTCTCTTCTCCCTCTCTATGCTCTCTTTCTCTGTCTCTGCCTTCCCCTCTGAGCTTTCTAGGAGGATTATTTTCGATCTCAACCTGTGGGTCAAGAGGGTCCTAATTCTTTTTTTGGATGCCCCTTCGCTGATCAACCTTCCCCTCTAAGTCGCCTTAACCGCCTCCCACACCATCTCCCGGCTCACCTCTACCGTGTCATTTAGCTCAAAGAATTCTTTAATTGCAACGGTCATTTCTTCCTTAAAGACCGCGTCCCTCAGCAGGAAGTCACTGCACCTCCAAAGAGACTCCCTGGGTTTCAGCCCCGCTATGCTGACATCGGACCAGACCATGTCGTGATCTGACCAGCTGACTGGGCGGATGTCACAGGCCTCTATTCTGCTCATATGCTGACTCCCCATGAAGAGGTAATCTATCCTGGTCCTGGTGCCATGGACTGCGCAGTAGAAGGTGTATCCCCTTCGTCTAGGGTGCAGCTCCCTTCATATGTCCACCAATCCCTGCTCCCACATTAATTCCCGCAGCCCGCCACGAAGTTCAGCTCCTCTATTGCCAGATGTGGCCGAACTCCCACTGTGGTCCAACTCTCGATCTGCCCACATATTGAAATCCCCGCCCAGGAGCAGGAGCCCTTCCGCTTTAGCCATCACCTCCCCCAAGGCCACTCGAGCAAATTCTCTCTGACCCACGTTAGGGCAGTATATCACTGCTAGGCTGACTCTGGATTTATTTAAATTGCCGGACACTATCAAGGCTCTTCCATCCTTCCTCTCCCACCGGGACACCTCTGTCAATTTCTGGTTCCTTTGGAGTAGGATGCCCACTCTGCCTTTCTTTACATGACCCGATGCCCAAAAGGTCTGGCCAACGTGAGATCCTGGGATGGCCCTCTCCTCCCCCCTCACTGTTCTGGTTTCTTGGACAAACAGGATGCCTACCTTCCCATTTTTCATTTCCCTCCCGAGACGGGAGCGCTTTGGCGGTGAGTTGAGCCCCTTGACGTTGAGCAAACCCACCCTGAGTGACTCGACCCGGCCCCTTTTCTCATTGACTGCCATTGCTTTCCCTTCTTAAGCATGTTGTCCTCCCGATCATGTTGGAGCTGCCCAGTGCCCATTTGAAGTGTGGTGGATATCGTGCCCCGAGCCACTTACCATCAATTCCCACCCCTCCCCCCTTCCTCCTCCCTCCTTTGTCCAAGACGCCTGCCAACGGGCAAGCCACCAGGGTACGTGCATGTTCCTGCACCGCAGTTCTCTTGATAAACTCTGTGTCCCCAGCCGGGGTCGCCTACGAGCCAGACTTAATCTTCTCGTTAAACTATCTTTACACTCCTAGTCCCCTTCAGCCTCGGACGTCAGTGTGTTAGGTTTTCTGAATTTTCTCCTGCCCTTTGTCTTCTTCTTCGTGGACCAGGGACCCGCCGGTTCTTTCACGGTATCGCCTGGTTCTTGGGTCTCCATCATATTTCCCCCTTCCGGGGTGTCCCCCTTGAGCACTTGTAGTACTTGCGAGGCTGCTTTGCCACTAATCACTCTATAGTCTACCCCGCCCCGTTCAAAGGAAAGGGCGAAGGGGAAGGACCATCTATATCTGATATCCTGGCTTGTAAGCCACTGTGTGAGTGGACGACATTCCCTTCTGCGGGTGAGCGTGAGGGATGATAGGTCCTAGAATATCTTAATTGTATCTCCTTCAAAGATAAAGCTCCCCAGTCTTTTTGCCTTCTCCAGGACCTCCATTTTCTCTCTATAGCGGAGGAACCGCACCACAATGGACCTCGGTCCCCCGCACGCACCCCCTCCACCTCGATGCGCTTTTTCCAGCTGGACCTCCTTGCCGCCCTCCAGAGTGAAAAGCTGATTTATCAGGCCCTGGACCTTCTTCCCCACGTCTGCCGCAGTTTCCCCTCTCTCTTGAGTCACACCCATAATGCGCAAGTTGTTTCGGCGCTCTCTGTTTTCAAGATCGTCCATTTTCAAAATGATGTCCTCCTCTCTCATTTCCAAGTCCGTTAGCCTAGCCTCATATTTCATGTCGAGCAGGTCTGCCTGGAGGTGATTATTTTCCATGTTTTCCATGTTATCCTCCATGGTCTCCACCCTCCCCTTGAGATACACTATGGAGGCTTGAATGTCTGTGCGAATCGCTTTCATCTCTTGGAGAATGTCCTTGAGTTCCTCTTTGGTAAGTGCAGCGGGAGGGGGTTCGCCGCCCGCTGGCATGGTGGTTATGGCGTTCCTGGGAGTCGCACCTGTGGCCGTGAGGGGCCGGCAGAAGCGCTGGAGGGATGAGATCGCCCCAGGTACTGGGGGTCGCTCCAGGGTCCAAGACTTCTGGCGCACCTCCGGACGGTGCTGCTATACCCCTTATGAGGGACGGTGTCAGGGCCGATGGTCCAGGGCCCTCTCAGTGGCCGGACCACTGGGAACTCGGGTGATGAAGGCACGTGGTACTGTGAGTGGCGCTGTGCCTTAGGTGGGGCCTGCTTGTCTAAGTAGAGTCTCCGAGATACTGGGCCTAGTTGGATCCGTAGATTTCAAGCGGCACCAACCTCTTTTCGACGCGCCCCAACCGGGTGGCGTTCCTGCGTGCAACCAAGGAGAAGGCCCCGGGCTGCCCCTAGATGGCTTGTCCACTCGATTGTCCCTTCCCCCCATGTTCTCCTCACCTCCTACTGCTCCCCGTTACTGTGCTGGCCCCCGTCGGGTAGGCCGAGGCACTTCCGTGGCGTCCACGGGGCCGATGCTTCCTTCCAGGCGTTGTCTGTCACGGGGCCTTTGTGCGCTGGGTGTGGGCCGGGAGCGAGCTCTGGGCCCCAGGGTGCTGGAGGGCGCCCCTCTGTGCTGCCCCCGTTCCGATGCGCTGATAGAGGGCGGGAAGCCCGGGCCATGTCCTCTTCGGTCCTCGGCTCTCGTAAGATTCACTGTGTCCGTGGGGGCTGTGTTCGTATGCGCCCCACTCCAAGCCCCCTACGGTGCGGTGTGTCCCCTAGCACACCTCCACAAAATATACTTCCGCAACAGGGGGGGTGGGGCCTCTTCGCGGAGCCGTGGGGACGGCTGCGCCCGGTGTCGCAGGTCCGCACCGTTACCCACTGCTCGTGTGCACTTTCTCAGGACACCTCTGTAGTCAGGGCCCCGGGCCACGCTGCGGCGGGTCCCAGCGGCGGGTCCCCCGGTACTCTCAGGGTGGGGCCCGCTGATCAGAGGACACGTCTTCTCCAGCTCAGTCTCGTACTCCAGGCCGGGGACTAGGGAAGTCCACTAGGCCCTGCGGCGCTTTCAGGAGCGCGATGCTTACGCGTCCTGCATGCTCCGCGCCCCCTGGTGGCCTCCCCAAGAACATGTTTTAAGATATCCATTAATGTCTGAAATGTGTAAATCCAAATTCAATATGTGTTCTACAAAATTTGAAATGTGTAAATTCAAATCTAATAGATATTTTTCACCCTTTAATTTTTGAATACCTAATACTCAGGGCTTACAAATATCTTTTATTGCTAGAGTGGGTTACATGCCCACGCAAACAAAACATGAAATTAGAAATACAAAAAATACATGTAAAGGACAAAATTGTGAAAAACAATACGGCTTAGCAAATAATTGATTAATCAATGGCACGTTCCAGCAGGTCTTAATATAGACACAACGCCTAGCATATAACATCATGTCAAAAGGACTAACCCAACATCTATGTACTTAAAATCATATACATAAACAAATTGGGGATTTGCCACTTCAAAATGGCCGCCGTACGCATTTGCGCGTATGATGTCATCACGGCACGATAACGTGATGACGTCATTACGCGCAAAGCGTAGCGGTCCTTTATAAGCAAAAAACCAGATGGCAGGATCCATCTTGGATCGAGAGCACATCATGGAAATCGCACCGTGATGTGGGAAATTTGTATTTTGTATTTTGTTTATTTGTAAAGCGCAAACCAGGCCTACGGGCAGTAAAAGGTAAAATTTCGAACCTTGCTTCTTTTTCTTATTTTCCCCTTTTCCCCTTCTAGACCTAACAATTATTCACTAAGCCAACTTAACCTTTTATTTTATTTAGAACAGAAAACATTTGATAGCTAAGTGAACACTTTTTTGACTAACCTTTTTTCATTTCCTTCTGCCCAATGAAGCGATTCAAGCCAACAAACTATGTAGAACATTACACATGGGATAGCTAATGCATAATTCTGAGAGCACTTGGCATCAAGCCTTCTCTTATTAGATCAAAAACACCAATGCCCATGTCTACAGTTAGTCATAGCCAATAAAGGTTTTTAGCGAAATAAATAATCATTACATGCACTTTTTTCACAGATTTAACCATTCAGAAAAACTGCAATAAACTTTAAAAAGTGAATGATTAGCCCAACTTTACTGACACCCAAGATCAAGAAAATAGCATTAAGGGTGAGTGGTCACATCTATTATAAGAAAAATAGGTCCTTTTTCTTCAAACAAATATGTGTGGTTTTGTTTTTATTATATAAGGAAACAAATCAGACAGATTTTTTTCTCCCTTTTTCTTTTGGTACAGAATCTCTCCTGAGGAACCACAGCTAAAGCTGTGGGGAAACACGTGTTGGGAGATCATTGATTTGATGACAATTCGCAGCTTGGAACTGTATATAGGTGTATGTAACAAATTGATGGAAGCTCATACTGAAAAAAAGCAATATGGATAATGCAAAGAACTAAATGTATGAAATGAATACATGAAGAATCAGATACATACAAAATTAATAAATCAAACCATATTGGAAAATTGATTGTTCAAAAAAACAGATTTTTTCTGGGGATCGCACGTTGTAAGAGTACCAACTATAAAATTCACAAATTAGGTTTGATATTGTCTCAGCCATAATATAGGCACTCTTTGTGCAGACCCTGGTACCCCAAAAAGCACAAAAGATTTGTTCCAGGAGAGGAATAAAAGCTGACAAAGGCTGAAGAACTTGTTTTTCTAATACTAATCTGCAGAATGTGATAAACCATGACCTCGAGTGGAAAGACTTTTCCTGAGGAGACATGCAGGACTGGTACAATGAATTGGAACCATTTTGATGGTATCATGTTTGACTTTGAGGGAGAAGCCCAGTTTGTGGAGAAATTGAGGGAGAAGCCCAGTTTGTGGAGAAAGTGGCAAGTCACGCTAAGATGATCCACGGTCTGTTTGGGAGAATGAGCCCTGATCAGCCAATCGTCCAGGTAGGGGTAGACGTGAATCCTCACTCTCCTGAGACTCACTGCCACCACCACCATCAACTTGGTGAAAACCATCGGGGCGGAGGTCAGCCCAAATGGCAGAACTCGAAACTGAAAATAAGAACTGCCAACTGCGAACTTCAGGTACTTTCTGTGCTCGGCGTCAATGGTGCAGCTGAAAAGGCACATGAAAGTAAGCATCCTGAAGGTCCAATGATGCAATCCAGTCTTGGAGCTGGAGGGCCTGAAGGATATGAGCAACGGTAACCATCCTCAACTTGTTCTTCCTGAGGAACTTGTTCAAGTTTTTGAAGTCCAAGATGGGTCTCAATCCTCCGTCCTTTTTGGGGATTAGAAAATACGGGGAGTACCAGCCCTTGTTCCTCTCCACTGCAGGTACTGGTTCTATTACACCTTTCTCTAGCAGGATCAAACTTTCCTTCACAAGGAGCGGATCTGCAATTTCCAATGTGCTGTTCCCCGGTCGATGATCCTGGGGCCTTTTTAGAAAAGGGAGGCAGTAACCCTGGGCCACTGTTTCCAGTGACCAAGCATCTGAATGAATGTCTCGCCACTCTTTCAGATGCTGTGAGAGCTTGCCTCCCACTGGGGTCTTGTGTATTAAGGCCTCAGAGAGGTTTTGAGGCAGCTGAAGCAGCGGCTGAGGGCAAAGCTGCCGCTGCTTGGGCTGATTTAGCACCTCTCCCTCATCAACCATGAGGGAATCTTCTTTGTCCTGCATGACTGACTTGTCCTCTCCCTCTTCCAATTGAGGAGTAGAAAAGAAAGGACTTACCCCTCCAAAATGATGTACCAGAGTAGGAATGTTGAAGCTGACTCATAGTGGCGCTAAGAGATTTAGCCGCTACTTTTGAGGTATGTAGCCTTTCCAGACTTTCATCACCCTTGCTACCAAACAATCTTGAGCCGTCAAAGGACATATTGAGTAATCTAGATTACACGTCCGGTGCAAATCCAGACTTCATCAGCCACGCAAATCTGTGTAGCACAGTGCTAGTTGCCATGGATCTGCCAATACTATCTGCAGTATCCATACCTGACTGGAGGCACTCACACATTGCCTCCTTATGATCCTTGATGATAGTGTGAGAAACCTGAAGGTGTCTCACCCGCAAGTCCCCGGAGATCTGTCATCTAGATGGCCAGGACCCAGCCATCACTATTGGATCCAGTTCCTGGAGTGGATCAGTGGGGGAGGATCACCTGGGTGAGGGGTCTTCGGGGAGTCGAAGTGGGACGTAGATGGGCCAGATGCAGTTCCCCCTTCCTTCTGGCCTCTCTTCCCCATCCTACCCCGTGAGATACTTGGAGGCTCTACCCCTCCCCCCCTTTTCTGACACAAACACTTTCCAACACCGTGAAAGACTATGGACTAACACCAGAGCTGTTTACCTGACATGTCCCAACACAAGTGTCAGGCAGAGTCAGGCAATTGACAATAACTACGCACAGCTGACAGCCCTTTCCCTTCCCCACAGAGATAAAAAGCACAGCACAAGCGCACACTTTGAGCAAGGCCACCCGCACGATAAAGCAGCTGTTTCGGACTGGCTGTTCAGATGGAGAAGAAAAGCGGCGAGACCCGAAAGGACGACAAAGAGGGAAGTGCCCTTGCCCTTTTCAACCCAGACCTGTGAAGCCTCCGCAAAACGAAACATAAGACCAGGATTTACAGCTGATGTGTGGAGTAGCAGATGTCAACGGTGCACGGTGGCCTTGTGCATTGATAACCCACGGGCGGAGGAATGCTTGCTACCGTGGTACCGTCCTTGACTCCAGAAGCAAGACAAGCCGACAGGTTCAGCACAGCCGGTGAGTCAGAGAAAGCTGATAGCAAACCAGACTGTGTTGAGCCCAAGGTTGCAAAAGGCAACATTAAATGAACTTGTGAACAAAGAACTTGTGTTTAGAACCAGCGGCAGAGTGGTCAGGCGCCACATGGGCGCTCATTAGAAGGACTCTGGCTGGTCCCCTTTGTTGAAACTACAAGTACCAGAAAGCCATAGGAGAGGCCGGCGTGAGGAGTCAGAGTGGTCATACAAGGGTTGAGTCAAACCGCTGTACAATCGAAAGTCTCTGACACTGTAACAAGAAGGAGAGCAAAGGGAAGGGAATCCTGCATTAGGAGAAAGCAAAGTGAACTGTGAATGTGGCAAATATGAACCCGGCTGAGGGATGGCTGTGCATTGTGTGAAGAACAATCCACTTGTGAACATTGTGTAGACCATAGTGAACCTGACAAAGGGAGGCCTACATTGTAGGAAGGATCTTAAGGCGAGGAGTAATCGCACCATCAAGATTTATTGAAGGAATTATTGTTGTTTTTGTTGATTGTGATACATCAGGTCCTCTGAGGCAAGAGACCTTTGTGTGAAGGAGACTTGACCACAGAAGGCCCTGGTATTTTGGAAACAAACTGCAACC
This sequence comes from Ambystoma mexicanum, assembly GCF_040938575.1. Classification (NCBI taxonomy): domain Eukaryota; kingdom Metazoa; phylum Chordata; class Amphibia; order Caudata; family Ambystomatidae; genus Ambystoma; species Ambystoma mexicanum. Next base: position 963,348,955 of record NC_090934.1, read on the forward strand.
CCGTCCTAGCGGGGCCCAGGAGTGTGCTGGGTTCAGGAGTCCCACCTTGTCCCGTGCTACAAAAAGAGGGAAGGGAGACCCCAGCCATGCCATCCTGACTTATCATTTTGAAAACACTTCTTTCTTTTGTTATGAAAATTATCCCACACTACTTTGTAATTTATTGTAAGGATTGTAAGGATTGTAAGGATTGGCAATTGTTTTTATTTTAGTATAGGCCCTTTTTATTTGACAAGATGCCACTTGGACTCCCTAATTATCATTTGATGGTCGTAGCTTGCTACCAATTTAGATTAAGGAGGGCCCTAAGGAGGGCTTCTGCGGAGAAGCCCGCGAAAGACGGTGAACAAAGGAACCAAACATGGTTTGGCGCGCGGAGTAAAACACGAGAAAGACATTTTAAAAAAGAAATGGTGAATAAACCCAGCCGGAAGCTTATAAAAACGTATATGGTCCAGCGGGTTTAAGTTCCAGGCTACCAAGATAGCCTAAAACAATACCAAGGAAGACAACCCTGTGTCACTGCACTGAAGGTGATGTGTAACACACAGTAACACACAGTAAAAAGATGATGCCTATGGAGTAGGTGAGGCTCCACAGTCTATGAACACAAGAATGTTAAAACACACACAGCAAAACACATGTAAGAGTGGGAAAAAAGGCTCACACTCTTACCAGGTGAAAAAAAAAAATCCTAGAAAACCAGCTGCTGAGAGACTCAGTAGGTAAAGGAAATTAGCCATTCTGGAAAATTCTCCCTAACACACACTGCACAGCCCCTGACCGTTGGTAGAAACGCCCTGAGTGTGAGCCAAAGGGGCATCATCTCCTACTAGTTGATATGGTTCTGATGGTCCTCCGCCGACCACAGCCTGTGCATGGATGGCTTTCCAGGGTGGCTCCCAACCCCCCGAGGGAGGAGTCTGTCATAATCGTGTGCTCCAGCTTGGTTTGTTTGAATGGCCTGCCCGCCCTGAGGTTGGAGTCCTGCCTCCACCATCCAATATCTTGGTGCAGGCTCGCAGGTATGGCAACTGCCGCTGACTGGGACCTGCCCTCCTGATTCCAGTAGCCTGAAAAGTGTAGCAGCAGTCGGCCCTTTTTGAGCCTGGTGTAAGGCACCGCCAGGAGCCATGCAGCCATTATGCCAAACAGGTGCTGATACCACCATGCTATGGTGACAGCCCTTTGATGAAATACCCAACAGCCGTCTTGATAGCAGCCACCTTCTCCGCTGTAGGAAATATCATCTGCCATTGTGTGTCACATAGGAGTACCAAGAACACCAGGGTTTGTGTGGGCTGAAACTGCGACTTCTTGAAGTTGATGGAGATCCCCAGGTCATCGAGGCTGGTCATGAATCTGTCTGCTGCGTTCTTGACCTGCCCGGGAGACTCCCCCTCCCCCGAACAACCAGTCGTTGAGGTACGGATAAACATGTAGGCCTTCGACTTGAGCTGCACTGCCAGTGTTCATGATCCTTGTTAATAGACCCTTGGTGCTGAGTTGAGGCCAAACACCAGCACCTTGTATTGGAAATGTAGGCCCCTGGCCCAAAACCTGAGAAAGGAAGGATGGGACTGCCAAATAGCGACGTGTAGATATGCGCCCTTCAGATCTAGGCAGCGCGCCAATTCCTCCCCAAACAGAGACTCTGCTATCAGAGCTGGCATAACCATTTTGAACTTCTGCAAGGGCAGGCACTTGTCTAAGAAGGATAGATCTAGGATCACTCAAAGACCTGCCTGATTCTTCTTCTGAAAAGCGAATATGCAGAAGTAAAAGCTCAACCCTCGCTGAGGGATTGAGACCTCCTCTACCGCTTTGCTCAATTAAGTGAGCGTATTTCCACTAGGAGTGATGGTGCCCCGACCTGGGGCAGGGGAGTAAACATGGAGTGGGACGGAATGGGGAGATGGAAGCCTTGCAAGACCACCACCACCACCCAAGGGTTCCGAGAGCAATGTCAGCCAGGACTGACTTTGGAGGGCCAATCTGCCTCCCACAGGAGTGCTGTGAATCTGACACATCCCATCATTGTTTCTTTGCCTCTGAGGCTGGGGTGTGGGAGTGGGACTGGAAGAACCCCTTGTGCAAGGATTTTTGTAGCTTCCAGTTGGGTTGACTGGGGGACCAGTCTGGCTGCCTGGCCCTTCAGTATTGCAAATCTCCGAAGTCCGCAGAATGTTTGGGATCTATATGTTCGAGGTTGCCCCTGGCCAAATCCTTTGCTCCCAGCTTGGTAAGGATAGCCAGTGAGTTGGCCGTTTGGGAGCTGGTTTTCTTTTTGTCAAGCTCCCAGTCCGTGGTGGAGTAACACAAATCGCCCTCTTCGAATGACAGATCCAAAATTCTTTTCTGGACATCTGAGTTGAACCTTGCAGCTTTGAGCCAGGCCATCCTCATGTCCATCACTAAGCATATGGCCATACTCGCAGTATCAATATGAGTGAGCATGGCTTCCAAGAGGTCTTGTGCCACTATCTTGGTCTCTGCCAATCCTGCCTTGAATGGCGCCTGCGTGTGAGCTGAATGTCCCGGAGGATGTTTGCGATTTCATGCCAGAGTCTTTGATTTCCTGCGGCGAGGATAGCGTAAGCATTTGCCTGCCTAAGGTGAAGCCCTGCGTTGGAATAGACCTTTTTGCCATAGACCGCAAGAACCTTCTCCTCCGTGCCGAGTAGCGCCGAGCTGGATGTGTTGGTAGAAGAAACCTGGGGCCTGGCATACATGGAGGCTGCTGCGATGATGTATGACAGCAGCTGAGGGTGTACGGACAACCTGCCTAAACTTAGCATCCAGCTTTTTGTTCAATGGCTGTGTGGAATGTGGCTTAGCCCAACTATTTTTAGCCAGAGCTTCGACATCCTTCTGCAGAGGTTTACCTTACCTGGAGTCTGTGTGGATGGTGAGAACCTCTGCCAAGAGGCCAACTTCAGGCTGCACCTTCTGGGGCTGGGGGATGCCCAAGTACTCCACCAGGCTGGCGATCCTGTCATGGAATGTTCTTGCTGACGAAGAGGTGTCCTGTTCTTCCTCGTCAGTGGCTTGCTGGTCACCCACATCGGGAGGGGCCACAGGGTCCACCAGAGGTGGAGTGGCCAGAGCGGTAGGCATGCCGGGACCCACTGGGGTCGCGGGTGGGGCTGTAGGTTGCGGGAGCAGGATGCTTCCAATTGGAGCCTGTGGCTGTGCCGGCCTCTGCGCTGGTACTGGCTGCTGAGGGAGCATGGGAGGGATTATGTCCTGGATGATGCCCTTTAGAATGTTACCCATTTGCGGAGACTGCATGAGTGTCAGGAATTTGTCAAAGGACCACTCCTCGCAGGCTGGTGCATGCGCAGGCAAAGCCATGTAGCCCTGCTGTCTGCCTCCACTGAGCCTGTCATGTGAAAATGAGGCCTCCATGTAGTGCATGGGCCCTGACACTGTCGGGTAGGTTGTGGACCATGTGACCAGTGACGTAGACATCGGTGTCCAATCCACTCTGTGTGTCAATTCCCGCCTTTGGTGCTCGCCCGAGTGACGCGCATCTGTTCTGGCTGCCATCTTGTCTGCTTGGGCTACCATTTGGTCTGCCCCTGTAGGGCATGCCTCTGTGGTTGACACAGGTCTGGGCTCAGCCTTTTTGCTGAGACGTGTAGGCTCTGCCCCTGCCTACACCTCAGGGCCTTGCTTGGTAGGTTGTTGACCCTCGGCCATGGTCCTGGTAGTGCTGTCAGCGCTGGATATAGGCACCCCGTCAGGTGTAGGCCTGGTGACAGAGTAAAGCCCCTCAGGACACACCCCGGTGTTTGAGCCGAATGGATCCTTGGCTGTGTGACCGGGGGGATCCTTGGATCCCTCAGCCGTTAGGCCAGTAGCTAGTGGACCCTTGTCTCCAAGACCGACTGGCCCCTCCCACTGGTTTATCTCCCTGGGAAGGAGTCGCCCTTGTGGGGTGCTTTGGAGAACAATATACTCAGCTTCTTGGTATTCCTTATAATGTACTCCTTAATGTGGTCTGGAGGAGACCTGGTGAACAGTTCCCCCCACCATGCAAGCCGGTTCTTCAGGGACTGGGGAGTAAGTGCGTCACACGCCGAGCAGCCGTCCCATCTGTGGTCTTTCCCAAGGCACCAGAGGCAGAGGTCGTGTAGGTCCGATGTAGGAAATGAACTGTCGCAAGACAGGCACCTACTGAAGTCTTCTGTGGCCGACATGTGCCGGGGATGGGCGAGGCACCCGTGGATGGTGTATCTGCAAAAATAATACTAAATTTAACAAAACAACAAAACAACAAAGAAACTAGGGACAAGGGCGTGTAGAATTATAGGCCGTGAGGCTTAACCACAAGCGTTGGAAAATTCGGTCCAATCCCGTTGACACAGAAAAGAGGGCTGAGGTGTTGTCAGTCTAGAAAAATGGATACCTCTCATGATTGATGGCAAACGTATTTTGGTGGCCGTGGGCCAACCGTCTCATGCACGATACGACAGAAATACAGGTTTCCGAGTTTACCAATGAACGGCCATTTTGATGTAACAAGGATCGCCATTTTGTTTTCTAACAATTGCTCATTGCTTTCTGTTCTTATTGCTTCGCAGCACATTTTCTGCTTACACTGCTCGACTGTTAATATTGTTGTCTGAACGTGAAAGGACAAGGCCCCAGGGATGCGAGGCTAATAAGAGTTTGTTGAAACACAACGTAGGCAGCGCCAGGAAGGAATGCCCGGCTCCCTCCTGAATGTAGCCTTGAAGCAGAGCCGCAAGGCATTTAATCATTTCACAGCTGCCAGCCAGTCTCGTTACATGGTAGAATATGTTAGAATAAAGCAGCTACAGGCTTGAATTATGCTCTTCTTATGGCCCCCCTTTACTGAGCCCTGTAGAGCGTGTCGGCTCCCAGGACACGAATAGCACCTCATAGATAGCAAGGTCTGGAATGTGACTCTTCCCCGTATGTAGCTCACTTCCAAGAACAGAAGCACTGTGTTCTGTTCAACAACTAAAAGATGCCTCCGCACTTGCAAATTGCATATTGTTACTAGAATAGATGTTTGAAGGTGTCATAATTGTCGAAAGTTTCCATCATCACACCGAGTTCAAAGAAACCCAATAAAGGGGGGCGTTAAACATGTCATAGCTGATTGTATGATATGCTTTTTGTATATATGTAACTGATGTACGTAATTCACTCTCTTGCGTCCCTCGAGGTCTAGAGATACACGTCGAGGGGCGTGAGACCGAGTTGGCCAACTGAGACTATTTGCTTTGCAATAAACCCTAGCTTTGGGAATACAACCTCGTGTCTGGTGTATCTATCGTGTGTGGTGACTTGGCTTGTTTCCATAGACGTAAGGGACCCCTAGGGGCCCCTTTCAAGATGGCGCCCGAATAGGGACCCTCCCCCACTTGTTCCATCGTATACGTTATAATTGAGTAAAGGCGAAGAACGGCGAGGACGGAACGATCAAGCCGGGATCAAGAGGTGTTCGGTGCGCCCTGTAGAAGAGATGAGAGATTCCTTTGCAGATCTGCACACATCTGATCCCTGATCGACGTACCCGGCTAGAGAACAAGGAGGCGAGGGTCCCGAAACGAGGCAGAAGCCAAGAAACGCAGACACAACCTCATTGGTTGCGTCAGTATACAAACGACTTGTGTCCTGAAGGACAAATTGATTTATCGGGTGAGTCATTCACCGATTCAAAGTAATCCTGATATTGGTTGAGAGTTGACTTTGCAAAATCAAACGCCCTAGGTAAGGTTGATTAACTAGGGGGAAGGTTGAAACATGCCTGGGGTATTGTCCACCCTAGCAGGGTTTTTCCGCTGTGGTAGACAATCTTTGGAAGATGGCCAAATTGCACCACCTGGGGGAACGCTGGCATATGAGATGTATGTGAAGTATGGAGTGGGTGCAATAATATTCTGTGAGACTTGGCATAGGCAAATCAGAAAGCAACAAGACCATTAGTGGCCAATTAATGGTAGTTTTGAGATAGCGAGAATAGATAACCTGGAAAGGGTGTTGATAAGAAAGAAAACGCGTCCTGCAGCATTTGATATTGTTAAGGACTGGAGAAGGGAAGCAATGCTCCGACTTAGAAGTAGAGCGAAGCATGCACGCAGGCAAAAATCGAAAGGTGAAGCAGCGGAGGAAAAAGAGGAGGAGGAGTGGACTGAGAGTCTAAGGAGGTCAGGTAGACGTGAACAGTTGAATATAGAAAAAATATATCCACGAGAATTGCACATAGCAGATGAATTGATAGAAAACATATTGATCCATACAAAACAAGGCCCAAGATCAGAAGCGAGGCTAAGCACGTCAGTAACTATTGCCCAAACCCCTCCCGAAGCCCAAACTCTCCCTCCCGTAGCTCAAGCCCTCCCACAGCCACAGACCGCGCACGTAACACTTCCTATTAGCCAACCAGGCCCACAGCAGACACTCCCCACTTCCGTTGTCCCATCCGCAACTCCCACCTTAGATACAGACTCGGTACCGGTCGTCCATCCCGGGGGTGAAATAGAAACCACGGGGGCGAGAGGCGGGACAGAACAAAGTAGATGCACGAGGGTAACTCGCAGTGCGATCAGCAAAGAAAGGAAGGTGGAATTACAGCAACAGGCAGAAATGTATATAGACGGGAATGATGGGACGACAACATTGGCTTCGATATATGACTTCCGGAGAAGCAACGAAAGACAGGTAGTGTCGTCAGTACAGAGGGGCGACAAGTTGAAAGTATGTATACGAGAAGCGTTTAGATGGATGTCGGATCCCAGTATCCCGACAATGGAGATACATGAGATATTTGATGAATATTCCATGCCCATGAAAAGAAAAGCACTGCAGTCGATGGCTGAACATTTACTAGACAAAGATATAAAAAACGACAAGGCCAGCCCACCCGTAATACTGGCAGTATATAAGAGAGCACTAGAGCGAGGGACAGGAGAAACAGCCCTATCGCTTGATCTGGGAATATTATTGCACATGAGAGAAGGGGGAGGGACAGTGAGTGCGGCATTTCCAATGAGAGAGGTCCCACCTACCTTTATGCCCAAAGTAGAGGTTCCCGCAACGGGCAACGCAGCGGCGCAGGTAACACCAGCCCATTATACCGCCCAATATGTGCATGTCCCCTTTTCCAGACAGGAGGTGAACAACATAAAGCAGACGATTCCCGATATAAAAAAGAATCCTGCAGGGTTTTACAAGGAAGTAGAGTCCTGCCTACAATCATCCGTGCTTACCATGGGTGACATAGACCTAATATTCCCAGTGATCCTGCCAACAGACATATGGAAGCAAATAAGAAAGGTGGATGACGTAGCGACCTTTGGCGCCACATGGGCGGATTTGGTAATAGAGGACAGGAATAAAGCGGTTGGAGGAACACCGGGAGCGAACCTGGTAGCATTACCAGCACGCATAGTACAGAAATTAAAAGAAATTGTCCCAGAGAAAAGAATTCAATGAGACAAATTGACTGAATGTGTACAAGGCAAAGATGAGTTAGCTACAGATTATTTTAATAGGTTTGAAGAAGTATTTACAGACTTCAGTGGGCAGGATGTGAGCTTGGAAGCGGGAAAGAGGTTATTTGTTGACAAATATGTGAGGAGGGGGTTAAAACTTCCAATCCAGAACCTAATAATGACATCAGAGAGTGCATGGCAAGCAAAAACGCTGGGCGAAGTATTACACATGGTCCAATATTATGAGAACAGGGAGACTGCGGAGAAAGAAAAAGAGGAGAAGAATAGGGTCAATCTGAAGACACGGGTGCTACTGCAGCAAGTAGCAGGACATAATAGAGGGAGAGGGAATGCACAAGGAAGGAGTAATTGAAATATGCATGGGGGGCCATTGGGACCAAATCAGTGTGCGTACTGTAAGGAGGAAGGACACTGGCGAGCGCAATGTCCACATCTGCAGAATAGAAATGGGTCTGGTTAGAGAAGACAGCACAGAGGGCACCAAGGAGAAAATGGACCAAATAGGAGTAGTATGCGGCAGCACCAAAATAATGGAGGTAATCAAAACCATGCCCAAAACCAAAGTGCTCCTAACCAGAGTCAGGGTCAGCAAAACCAACAGTATGGAAACCAGAGTGGGGGAAATAGAGGGAAGAGTGGGAACGTTTTCGATGCACAGCCAAATACGTATTACAGTAATAGTAGTGATTACACGTCGGATGACGTGTTATTTCCTCAATAGGACAGCCCAGGGCAGGGGTCGGAACCAGTGTCCATTCCCGTGAATCAGAGAGGACCCTACGTAGAAATGAGAGTCGGGAATGAGGAGCACTGCTTCCTTGTAGATACAGGAGCGCAAAAGTGTTCAATAGACCATCACTTGGTTCCGGAAATACCACTGTCAGGGCAAAATAATGTTTCCCTAGGGTTCGCAGGTACACCAGTCATAAACCCAGTGTCCCAACCAGTCCCAGTTACCATAGGAGCATTCACTGAACATTGTCCTTTCCTTTTAACAGAAAATTGTGTGGAGAACCTGTTGGGATTAAACTTGTTGAAAAAGTTAGGTGCAGTTATACATTGCACGGCAGACGCGGTGTTCCTGACGATTTGGCCACATGATGCCCCTGTGTCAGAATTCATGTCTGAAACTTTACCAGGAGAGCTAAGTAAAGTGCCAACCTGCATATGGGCAATGCATGACAACGATCTAGGATGCTTGAAAATAGAGCCAGTAAAGATCCTTTTGAAAAAGGGTGATACACTACCACGAATTCCCCAATACAGCATTTCGGCTGAAGGTGAGAAAGGATTGAAGAGTATTGTTACAGATTTGGTGAAATTAGGGGTGATTGAAGAAATTACAGGTAGTACATGCAACAGCCCGATTCTTCCAGTTTATAAAAAAGGAGGCAATGAAGTACCATATTGTTTCATAATTGATTTGCGCGCGCTAAACAAAGTAGTAGATCCACAATTTCCTTTAGTCCCAGATGTCACTACAATATTGACAATGATACCTGTCTCAGCAGAATACTTTAGTGTAGTTGGTCTAAAAAATGCGTTCTTTAGCATTCCGGTGGACAAGGACAGCAGATATTTGTTCGCGTTCACATTAGGAGGACGATCATTTACATTTACGCGGATTCCGCAAGAATACACGGAAAGTCTGAGTATTTACAGTAGAACATTGAAAGAGCAGCTAGACATGCTAGAATTACCAGTGGGTTGCGTACTCTTGCAATACATAGATGATCTGTTGTTAGCTGCTGACACAGAGGAGATGTGTAAAGAAAGCACTGTATTACTACTGTCACACCTAGCGGCACATGGCCATAAAGCTAGTTTGAAGAAGTTTCAATTTAATCGAAAGGAGGTCGCTTATTTGGGCTACCTACTTTCGAAAGAGGGGAGAAGGCTAACGCCAGAACGTATGGAAAGTATTTCTTGTATGCCTATTCCAAAGACACAGAAAGGAGTCAGAGCCATAATAGGCATGGCTTCGTATTGCCGACAATGGATCAGTAATTTTGCGTTAATTGTGAAACCAATGGTGAATTTGACTAGAAAGGATGCGGTTATGCCTTTACAGTGGGATGAGGAATGTCAGAGAGCGTTTGATCAATTGAAAACTGCATTATGTTCTGCTTCAGTTTTGGGGACACCAAATTATGAAAAGGTTTTTAGACTGTTTGTGTGTGAAAGTGAAAGATGTGCATTGGCGGTTTTGACACAGGAACAAGGTGGAAGAAATAGGCCGTGCGGCTATTTCTCTTCCGTGCTGGACCCTGTAGCGCACGCACTACCACGATGTTTACAATCTGTCGCGGCGGCTGCTGCACCGGTGAAAAACGGAAGGAATGGTATTGGGGCATACTTTAATTCTGATGGGGCCACATGCCATAGACGTTCTATTAAATAGAACACAGATGCAACACCTCACCTCTGCTAGATTGACAAGATATGAAATTATCTTGTTTGCGCCCCATTTCAAAATTATGAGGTGTAGCGCTTTGAATACTGCAGAATTAATGCCACTGCCCATAAAAGAAATTGGTGACAACTAATCACCCCCCCATGATTGCTTAATGGTCACTGAGGAAGAAACGAAGGGGAGAGTTGATTTAAGTGACACCCCACAGAAAGAGCCAGATGGAGAGTTATTTTATGACTGCTCTTGTTTTAAATTACCTTATGGCACGACAACTGCCGCCTACGCTATCACTACCCTAGAGAGCGTTGCAGAAAGCAAAAGAATCCCCTATAATTCAGCACAAGCCGCAGAAATAAAAGCATTGACCAGAGCCTGCGAGATTTCTGAAAATTTGAATGTGAATATATATACTGATAGTCAGTATGCTTTTGGGGTGGTTCATAACTTTGGTCGACTCTGGGCTGAGAGAGGTTTCTTGACATCACACGGTGCCAGAATTCAACATGGCCCTTTGATTGTACGATTACTATCTGCACTCACGCTTCCAAAGCGCCTAGCAATAGTAAAATGCGAGGCACATAAAAAGGTAACATGCAAAGTGGGAAAGGAAAACACGTTTGCAGACAGACTTGCGAAACAAACTGCCACTGATTTAAATACTAAGATGATGACAGTCCAGACCGAGGAAGTAGCCTGTATGATAGAAGATGGAATTGCCACTGTCAAAGAAATGCAGGCCGAAGCCACGGCCGATGAAATACAAGGGTGGGAAAAGGGCTCTGCTGAGTTAGATCTGGAGGGTTGTTGGATGGACAAGGGAACTAGAAACTGGATGTTGCCAAATTCTTATGTGACTGCAATGGTCACAATGGCCCACAGCCCTACTCACATCTGTGCAAAAAAGATAATACAGCACCTATCTACAGTTTGGCAGAATGTAAACATAAAGAAGAATGCAGAGAGGTTGGTGCAGAACTGTATCACGTGTTTACAACACAATGTAGGTAAGGGAACAGTGACTCCAATAGGCAGTTTTGGCCCGCCCTCTATGCCTTTTGAGGTAATCCATTTTGATTTCATAGAGATGGAGAGATGCCAAAACTTGAAATATGTCTTAGTGGTGATCTGTGCATTCAGCAAGTGGGTGGAGGCATATCCCTTAAAAGACTGCACAGCAATGAGCATGGCAAAAGTAATACTTAAAGAATATTTTTCCCGTTTTGGCTTGCCCCGTGTCCTATGGTCAAATAATGGTGCACATTTTGTGGGCGCAGTGGTGTTACAGATATGTGCGGGTCTTCAGATTGATAAGAGATTTCATAGTTCAAGGCATCCAAGTTCGGCCGGTCTTGTGGAGCGGCACAACGGGATCCTCAAGTCAAAAATAAGCAAGATATGTGCAGGAAGCAAGTTGAGTTGGGTGGATGCATTACCAATAGTGCTATTATGCAAGCGTACGTCTGTACAGGCTAGAACTGGGCTCTCCCCGTATGAAATCGTAATGAGGAGGCCGGCAAATGATTGGTACGCACCTCAGCCAAAACGACTTAGCGAGGTAGAACATCCTGTGCTTAGTACTTATTGTGGCCTTTTAATGCAGAAATTGCGTTTGATTCATCAGCAGGTGCAGGAGGCTCTACCAGTGAGATACACCGGTCCGGGGCACGCGCTGGGGCCAGGCGACTGGGTGCTGCTAAAAAATTTTGAAAGAAAATCATCGTTAGCACCCAGGTGGCGCGGCCCCTATCAAGTACTATTGGCAATGCAGACGGCGATACGGGTGGATGGACGGAAGTCGTGGATCCAAGCCACCCATGCCAAAAAGATCCCAACTTAACTGAAAGACTTGCCTGACCCAGACGACCGGAAAGAGACAGCGGTCCCAGAAACGAAAGAAACTGTTGCCAGTAAGCTGCCACCAAATCTGCCCGAGCGAGAAGTGAAACTCGAAACAAAGCCTGAAACGATTGCCAAAAAGAGGGAAGGGCAATGAGTGCCCCAACGTTGCCCAACAGAATCTACATCACTGTTGGTTGACACAAAATCTGCATTGCAAATACCGGCAGACACTAAACGTGTACCCCTTTGGCGCCCACCAGCACTTTCCAGCACGCCAAACACTGAATCTGCATCACTGGCGCAGCGCACACCAGCACCTGCAGTAGCACCACAGGCTGACTTTGAGCCTGGATCTGGAAGTGCACCGGCACTGTTCACGGATCACACAATACCAGGAGTGAGGTGATATGATTTACGGCCTCGAAAGACAAAGTGATCCACAGTTCTTTGGTGCTTATGCTAACCTCTGGTTCTGCTCATGGACGGAGAAGGAACTAGAGGTATAGAGGAGAGAAGCGTGAGAATTGTGCAAATCGGACAATTCAAGACTCGCAGCTCCTCGGTGCTATCATAAAAGTACATGTGTCCTGAACCAGAGCGGACAAGCTGGGCGCACATGGTACTAAGGCAATAGATAACTGATCAAAAGTCCTCTGAGCAGTATGAGAAAGGACAAGTGATCTTGCCTAAAAAAAATAAGCAAATCCAGGCTATAAAGGACTGGCAGAACTGAACTGTGACAATTCCGTTGAACTTTTGACATCAGAACAAGTGCAACGAAGAGAGATATTCACGACGAACTCTAATAAGGAAGAAGAAGGACGATGAGAAACATATTGGGACCGGCTTCAGCCTCCTCCTGCCCCACTGCTGAGAATAAGTTGATTGTAAAGACTGTAAGCTTAAGGAAAACGCATGGTAAAAAGAATTGTATGCTGGCACTGACAATAATCATGTGCTTCATGAGTGTGGTAGCACCAATAACGACAGCCTTAGTATTATGGTATGTGGAATCTATACACCCATTGGGAATGTTTTTACCAATAGTTAATATATCCACTACTGAAAGCCCGGTTTAGGTGATAACTTATACCTTGTCCCCAATGGAAGAAAGGCACAGGGAAGGGTATGGGAACAATACGCTGTTATTGGTTATGAATATGACACATGCAATTCTAAAGAAAACAAATTGCTGGGTATGTGCCCATTTACCGCAGCATGCTGGGAAAGGAATAGGTTGATATGTACAACCATTACCATTAAGTTCTGCATGTAGTGCATCTTTAAGTGCAATGTTCTATGGGAAATGGAATCAGAGTGGTACGGGTCAATTAGACAGAACAAGCATGAATGAGTTTGAGGAAATAATTATGAGGCCTGTGGGTTGTTCCATATTCCATAAAGCACAAGTGATGACCCCAGAACCTACGAGGAAAAGTACGCAAAAAATAACACGACAAAATAGACATGATAGTTTGTCCCCACCAGTTAAAACATCTGTGATGACGTTTCGTGTAAGAACAGACGGGAACAAAGATGCAGTTCCCCCTTCTTACACGGTGAATTATAACCCGAGAACTGTCCCTTTTTGTCTAAAAAAGAAAGGCTTCTATTCAGTCGGAACATTTACTGGATGCATGAATACAGTGGTATTAAAATGGGAAATAGAACCAGTATATGTGGGAGATCCAGTTTATTTTATATGTGGAGAGAAGGCATATCCTTGGTTGGCCAGAAACTGAGGAGGTACATGTTACCTAGGTCTACTGTTCCCAGGAGTGTTCCTCTTAGAAACAGCAGACATGGCCAGACTATCCAGATCTAGAACCAAAAGGACTAGCAAAGGTGTTTTGATAGCGACTGACGTAGCAAAATCATTCATTCCATTCATGTCCCAGATAGTGAACTCCTATAACATAAGGCAGCTGTCCAGAATACTAAAAGATACCATAAACACGACGACAGATATACTATTTAACATGACGTTGGAAGAAAAAGGAATCAGGTTAATGACACTGCAAAATAGAATGGCTCTCGATGTGATCCTGGTTGATCGTGGGGGAATTTGCAAGATTGTGGGATCAGCATGCTGTGTATTTGTAGATGACTATTCCCCTACGATTTTTGAAGCGATAAAGAAAATGCATGTCCTAAGCTCCGAACTCCCTACTGGAGAAGGGGGCTGGGATATAGAGTCCTGGTTTTGGGGAATATTGTGTTCTTGTGGGTGGAAGTTGATCTCGATATTAGTAGTGGTGTTTGGAATATTCATAACGTGCTGTTGTTGCATTCACTGCCTACTGTTAGTTTTCACTGAGGTAACTGAGGGATGTACGAAGGGATGTATGCATATGATAACAAGAAGAAAACAAACTTATGGCCGGGATGACAGAGACACAAATGAAATGAAAACAGTGAAAGAATTAATGGCTATAGATATTAAAGAAGATGATAATGCTTATAGTAGCATGCAAAACTCAGACATAAGTGCTTTAGACTTGTCGTCATCAGAGGAGGATACAATAAATGAATGAGACGTTTTGCATACGGCCAAAGGAGGGTTTGTCAGTCTAGAAAAATGGATACCTCTCATGATTGATGGCAAATGTATTTTAGTGGCCGTGGGCCAACCGTCTCATGCACGATACGATAGAAATACAGGTTTCCGAGTTTACCAATGAACGGCCATTTTGATGTAACAAGGATCACCATTTTGTTTTCCAACAATTGCTCATTGCTTTCTGTTCTTATTGCTTCGCAGCACATTTTCTGCTTACACTGCTCGACTGTTAATATTGTTGTCTGAACGTGAAAGGACAAGGCCGCAGGGCTGCGAGGCTAATAAGAGTTTGTTGAAACACAACGTAGGCAGCGCCAGGAAGGAATGCCCGGCTCCCTCCCGAATGTAGCCTTGAAGCAGAGCCGCAGGGCATTTAATCATTTCACAGCTGCTAGCCAGTCTCGTTATATGGTAGAATATGTTAGAATAAAGCAGCTAAAGGCTTGAATTATGCTCATTTTACGGCCCCCCTTTACTGAGCCCTGTAGAGCGTGTCGGCTCCCAGGACACGAATAGCACCTCATAGATAGCAAGGTCTGGAATGTGACTCTACCCCCGTATGTAGCTCGCTTCCAAGAACAGAAGTACTGTGTTCTGTTTAACAACTAAAATATGCCTCCGCACTTGCAAATTTGCATATTGTTAGTAGAATAGATATTTGAAGGTGTCATAATTGTCGAAAGTGTCCGTCATCACACCGAGTTCAAAGAAACCCAATAAAGGGGGGTGTTAAACATGTCATAGCTGATTGTATGATATGCATTTTGTATATATGTAACTTATGTACGTAATTCACTCTCTTGCGTCCCTCGAGGTCTAGAGATACACGTCGCGGGGCGTGAGACCGAGTTGGCCAACTGAGACTATTTACTTTGCAATAAACCCTAGCTTTGGGAATACAACCTCGTGTCTGGCGTATCTATCGTGTGTGGTGACTTGCCTTGTTTCCATAGACGTAAGGGACCCCTAGGGGCTCCTTTCAGTGTGGGGAAGGTGGGTGGAGTAAAGGGAGTGCATGCTCCCGGGGCCACGCCACCTGCGCATCCAAATTTAAAGGGAAAGGCAATTTTTCTCTCGAGAAAAGGTTCCGGTCCCGTCCCTCGCGAGGGACGCCAGTACGGGATGGAGGAAAGGGGACGGACGTAGGAGTATGGTGGATGCACAGTTGGAAGCACACCTAAATTTGATTATTGCCAAAAAGCACTACTAAGCAGTACAAAATGATGGATGCACAGTTGGAAGCAAACCTACTTTAAATTATTGCCAGAAGGCACTTCAAAGCAGTACAACATGGTGCATGCACAGCTGGAAGCACACCTGAATTAGATTTTTGTCTGAGAGTACTAAAAGGCTGTTCAAAATAGTGAATGTACAGTTGGAAGCACACCATAGAATAGAAAAGGAGTTTTAAGTAATTAGTGACTTTTTCGCTTTTTTATTTTAGGCACAGAGAAGATCAAATGCAAGAATTAATTGAGGCTGTTTGGAGGATGCAGGCTTCCGTATGCAAGTTCAAGAGTGGGCCGTGGCAAGAGGTGCAATGTGAGGGACAGCAGGACCGCCTGAGAAATCACAGAAACAGGCGTGGATAAAGTTATGTGTTTGCAGCAGAACCGGGCGGGGGGTGAACAAGAGTGTCAGGGTGGCAGAACGCGATATTGCTAGGCAACGTGCATGAGCAGTGAGCATTGGCGAAGGATTAAGGGGCATACCTGTACTTACTGGAGAATGACGCGATGGCAGGACCCAGTATTGTTGTAGGGGGTACACACTGCCCACGCATACCCAAACTGGGCCAGACAGGGGAGGGCGAGAACATTTCAGGTGTCCCTTTGAGGGGGCTCGTGATGGCCTGCTGGCTTCGGGTGGGCAGCCAATCAAGGCAAGCCTCGGTTGCAGACCCGGTGCAACACCGGAAAGCAGCAACAGCTGTTTTAGATGCCCCGCGGGGCGGCCATGTCACTGGCTTCTTCAAAGTGGATGCCCTGTGTGAGGTGAGGGGACAGTCTCCAAAGATCAGTAAGAAGAAAACATATGTATTATGTTGTGGAACAGATCTCGAAGGATGACTTGTGCGCAATCCTGTTGGAAGTGGTTTCACGTCAATGTCATTTTGGGAGATTTCCTTCCATCATTTGCTGATATCCCTCTTATAATAATAATTTGGCATTTATATAGCCTAGACTGAACACTGCTTATTATTACCCACGGTGTGTGGTGCTCATTTATCGACCTCGGGAAGGATGAAAGGCTGAGTTTGGCCCTGCCGGTATGGAACCCGCGTTAGCAAGCTCTGCACGGATGTTAAATCGCGCGCTCTACTCGCTGTGCCACTTGACCGGCATTAAGTAGTCTCTCAAGAAGTCTAAATTGTGTCACCCATATTTACTGTTTTTATCTGTGCTCTTATGATTTCCCTCCTACATCTGTACAGTGGTTATAGTTTCAGCAACAAAGGCAGACGCCTCTGCCAATCTTTCTGTTTGCCTTGTTGTCATACTGTGCAAAATGAAAACGCTGCAGGTAGCTGGATGTAATGTAGCTCTACACCTGTTTACAATCCTACTGGTGGCCTGGTGTACGATGGGTTCCTAATATTAATATAATGTAAAACGCAGGGACGTCATTTGGGAATCGCCAGCGGTCTCCCTTGCTACCCCTGTGGTGTGGTCTTCCTTTCTACTACTAAAAAAATATATATATATTTTTTAATGGAAGCTCCTGGGATGTGGCCAGCGCCATGTGGCTCTTTGTTTTTTGTGTGGCGTGGCTGGCTTTTTTGTTCAGGCCTCTCAAAAAAAACATGGGGTTCCACAATTGGAACACTATGAGCAGTGACTCTAAAAAAGAAAGAATAGGAACAACAAATAATTTGTCTTTCTGTAATTCTATACAATAATTGCTAGACTCATTACAGGTTTATTTCAGGCACACTTCAGGGGGTCAGTCACTGATTTAGTCAGTTCTTAAACACCTCAAATTCACAATGCAGACACAAACTTCCAAAAAGCATTTAGAGTAGAATAGGCATCCATTTCGGACTATGCATTTTGCTTTTCGCAAGTTGCAGTTATAGCATGTTTTTTCTGCCATTGTCTCTGTTACGATCATGTTATGTTATGTTGATTTATACCGTGCACCGCTACCACCCAAGGGCAGTCTCCAGGCGTCACAAGACATTCCATCCCGGTGTCCTCGGTCACTTGACAAAATCCTTGTTCCTAAAATCTTGTGTAGTGTAGACATATTTGACCATAGCATATAAAGTGTCCCTTGATTTCATTGAGCTACAATTAATGCTTTGTTGTAATGTGACTATCTTTCCTATCTCCCTGGTATGCTGGTGAGGATGTTTGTTTGCATGTATGAGAGCCCAAAGTACAGGATGCTGTGTGAGTACTCTGCTTATCCTGCGCTACTCTGTATTCTTTAATACAGTTATGAACCCTCCCAATGGTATGTATTTTGGCAACCTCTGAAACCTGAAAAGTAGATCCACGCAAGTTTGACATGTGGCCAACTTTACGCCAGACCTGCAGATGAACTGGCCTGCTGTTAAATCTCAGTTACCAGATTATAATGGTATCCACTACAGAGTGTAATTTGCTTTCTGACTTTGAGAACATTCAGACATGTAATTGCATAGCCGGTAAAATAGCTCTGTGGGTTGAGTACTCGTCCTGCGAGGCTCAAATCTCGGCAAGGCCAACTCAATCTTTCTTCCTTCGGAGGTCGATAAATGAGTACCAACACAGGTTGGGTGATATTGTATGTATACAGCGCTTAAGCGTAAGTGCTATATAATAATGCATCATTATCATTTGGCCTTGGACGTCTGCTTGCATTCACAGTAATTTGGTAATATGGGCCTATACACACTCGTATTAAAGACACATATGGTGATTCATTCTTGTATGAAATGTATATCACATTACAGTGATATCGTAATCCTATTTTTCGTAGTGTACTTAGGACACAATGCTTTGTAAGGCCCCTTCCTGTTTTATCATGGGGTGGAATGTCGTGTTCCATCGCTTTCCTGTGAAGTCACTTTGGGGTGGGGTCAAATGTCATCACTTCCTGTGATGTCATCAGAGGAGAAGGGTTGTGTGATGTCACTTCCGCTACCCCTGGCATTTTGGTGAAATGACGTCCTTGGTAAAACGTCTATTAAAGAAATATAAGTCAATGTTTGCTTCTGAGCAGCACAATAGAATAAAGGTGTTGATCATATTAAAGCCCTAAAAACCCTGCCCAAAGAGACAGACAAACACGCCTAGCTCATATGCATTCTAGCAAAGCGATTATTCTTCCTACACCAGTGCTTATTAGTAAATATAAAGTTCATAATTTAACATCACATTAGATACCTAGCTCCTGCATTCCATCCTGTCGGTCCTTTTCCACAAGGTTCTTCAATTTCTATAGAACAAAGAGAGATTAATATTTTCATTAATATAAACTTCCCAGAAATGTTAGCAATGTATACTTTCTCAATCCTCACTTGCATATTCTAGCTACTGTATGTGACCTGCCTCAATTGCGGTTGGCTTTGCTTGATATTTTATCATTAATATTAACTTCTTCTACTCTGAGTTGTCTCCATCTTCTACCCACTGTTCTCCCTTCTGTCATATTGTATCTTTCACATTAGAACAGCCACTGAACTCCCTGCTTTGCAAACAACAGCTTTAAATAATGGTGGCATTATCTGGCCCCCAGTTTCCCATTTTATTGAAAACCCGACATATTTGTTCTATCTTCGGTTGTCCTAATCTCATTAAAGCATCATGTCATCTGGCTTGTATACATTCACTCAAGGTATACCAATTTAACATTTTTCATATCACAATCCTCCCATACCGCTCCAATGTTATAGAGCACCTCCATCATACCTGAATATGTTTTACATTTTCCAATGACTCTTACTAGGAGTGTTTCTGTACTGATCTGTTGTGCTTTTGGCATGGTTAACTTTCCTTGCTCTTTCTGCCAGCACCACAAGGCCTTAGTCGGGCATGCACACACTCATATGAGCTGCACACATAAACATACTTTCAATGTCCTGCTATCCTTCAATATTGCTCCCTTCTCTTACTTCATTAAACTGTATTATGTTCTCCCCCACTATGCAGACACTACAAATATCTTAGTAACTAAGAACAGTTCATCATCCTAAGTATGTACACCCTCTTCTCTAGTCACTCTTTTAGAACTATATGAACATTTTAAAAAGAATAGTTATTTAATTCAATATTTATTCATTGATGTTTTATGTACTTAATAAGAGTATTTATACAAGGTAATCCTAGTCCTGAAGCCCCAAGCGTGTTGCAAACAGATACAAAAACTACAAAAGGGTCATAAAATGTGGGAGGAGAGAATGTTGTAGCAGAGAAAATATAAAATGACAGGGAATCCCTAGAGCTAAAGGTACAGATTCACAAAGAAGTTATTTTGACCTGCCCTTGATTTGGAGACCGCTATTCAATTCACAAAGATGTTAGTATGGGTAACACTGATGTACTCCTCCTGACTCACTTTTGACATACTTCTACTATCCCAGGAGTAAGTCTTAGTTACTTACCTGTCACTGTATTTCTCCAGCATTGGTATCTTTCATAGATTTACATGCTTGAATATTCCCCGTCATCAGACCGGCGATCCTCTGTGATTTAAAAATAATTATATATATATATTAAAACATTCACTTGTGTAGTCCCTCCACCTCACTTTGGTCAATTATGGCCCCAACTAATGAGGTGGCAGGGTTTAGGCTCCACCCCAGGCAGCCATCTTCAGATTTTGAGCCGTATAGAGACCACATAACTGATGACTGCCGGGCCTTGGAGCAGCCTCTCAGGAGAGGCGGTTGGGCGCATGTGAATTTATGAAAGATACCACTGCTGGAGAAATACAGTTACAGGTAAGTAACTAAGACTTCTCCAGCATTGGATCTTTCATAGATTCACATGCTTGAATAGTATACCAAGCAGTTAATCATGCCAAGATGGTTACACCCTGAAGTTTAAACTTCAGCATCAATGGGTATAGCAACTTCAACTAAGCCACATATACCTAGGGAAGGAGGGAGAAATAGGCTGCTCCTACCTTAAACAAACAGGTGGCAGAGGACTGCATGTCCAACCGCTGATTCCCTGTTCATTACTTCTGTTAAGCAGTAATAGTTTGCGAATGTGTGTAGCGTGCTCCAGGTAGCTGCTCTACATATGTCCTTTATCACTACTCCTGCATGGAAAGCGACAGAAGCTGCTCTACCTCTGGTGGAATGAGCCGTGGGAGGCGCTTTAAGCGGGTCACCCTTGGATTGATGACAGTGGCTGATGCAATTTGCCACCCAGTGTAAAAGACCTTGTTTGGACATGCATTGCTCCTTATTGCGATCTGTGATCTCCACATACAGTCGTGGAGCGGTATGAAATTCTTTGGTTCTTTGTATATAGAATTTGAGGACTCGCGCAACATCTAAGGAATGTAGTGCGCGTTCTGCCAATGAGGTGTGGTTACTGAAGAATGTAGGCAGTACAATACGCTCTGAGAGTGTAATTTCAGAGACCACCTTAGGTAAGAAATGAGGATGTGTTCGGAGAACTATGCGGTCCTTCTGGAATATGGTAAAAAGGATGTTCCTTCGAGAGAGCTTGGAGTTTGCTGATTCTTCTTGCCAATGTGATGGCTATTAAAAACATAACTTTCCAGGATAGAAATGTTAGGTCACTTTTATGGATGGGCTCATATGGTGCCTCCATGAGTGCAGACAAAACTGTGTTTAGGCTCCAAGCGGGTACTGGTTCAGGGGTTGGCGGGAAGGTACGTAGTAATCCTTTGACGAAAACTTTGACTGCCGGTAAGTAAGTAATTAAGTTGACTAGGGCATGTTTTGTAAGCTGATAGAGCTGACAGGTGTACCTTTATTTCGGACAAGGAGAGGCCACATTTCGCCATATGTAGCAGATATGGTAAAACTTGCTCTGCTGATGCTGTAAGCAGGTCTATGTGTGAGGTTTCACACTATGTAGTAAAGTGTTTCCACTTTCTGACGTAAGTGGTCTTGGTGGATTGTGCCCAAGACACTTTAATAATGTCCCAACATTCTAAGGGTTATGTAAGGTTAGCTATTTTTCGCTGTTCAGGAACCATGCTTTGAGTGACAGGCTCCCTGGGCCGTGGTTGAGAACCTTGTGCTTCTGTTGTGTCAGCAATTGTTGATGTGCTCTGAGGTGAATGGGTGACTCCTGGGAGAGGAGCAGGAGGGTCGGGTACCAAATCTGCCGAGCCCACTCTGGAGCAATGAGTATCATCTCATATGGTTGCTCTTTCATCCTGTGCACTACTCACGCTATGAACAAAGTTGGTGGGAATGTGTACAGGAATCGGCCCATCCGAGGTATCAGAATGCATCTCCTAGTGACAGCGTTTCCGGGTACCTGGAGGCGAAGAGGGGGCATTTTGAGTTACAGGTGGTGGGAAAGAGATCGATCTCTGGATGCCCCCAAATGCGGAAGATCTCTTGAGCTTCTTCCTTGTCTAATTCTCACTCGTGGGATGCTGAGTACTCTCTGCTTAATTTGTCCGCTAGGACATTTTGTATTCCTGGCAGGTGCTCTGCTTTCAACTGGACCTTGTGTTGTAACTCCCATGACCAGAGTTATTGTGCTTCTCTGGATAGGATCTCTGATCTGGTACCTCCTTGCTTGTTGGTATAAAGCATGGAGGTTGTGTTGACTGTCTGTGTTGTAACTACCTGTCCTGCCAGTACGGGTAAAAAAGCTTTCAGCGGCCAGCAGATTGCTCTGAGTTCCAGGATGTGGATGTGTAGTCGAGCCGCTTGGGTCGACCATGCTTGAAGCTCTGCTAGGTGTGCCCCCCAGCCAGATAGGGATGCGTCTGTCCTGAAAATAAGTGTAGACGTGGATGCCTTCAAAGGCATCCCTTGTGTCAGATTGTGTAGATTTCCCCAACACGGAAGTGCTTTGTGAAGAACTGGTGGAAGTTGGACGACATCTTCCCACAACCCACAGGCTTGAGCCCCTTGGTGTTTCAGGGTCTCTGGTATTGGTCTCATCCTTAGCCTGCAGTTGGGTATGAGGAATATACACAAGGACATCATGCCCAGGAGTGACTTGAAGGAACCTACCATCATTCTCGTCTTGCAGAGAAAGCACGAGATTAGCTTTAGCATCGCAGATATTCTGTCTGCCAAGGGTCGCACTTTGGGAATGGAGGTGTTTAGTTCTGCTCCTAGGAAGAGTGCTGTTTTGGCTCTTACTGGGCAGGGATTTGGTTTTGTTGATGGAAAACCCCAGAGTTTTGAATAGATTTGTTGTCTTTCTGACTGCCATTGTGGCGAGATTGTACAAACATGCCTTTACTAGCCAGACGTCTAAGTAGGGAAATACTTCTGTTCCTATGCGTCTTAGATGTGCGGCCACTCGAGCCAGGCATTTGGTGAAGAACCTCTGTGCCGACTTTAGGCTGAACGGGAATATGCAGAATTGAAAATGTGCATTTCCCACTTTGAATCTGAGGAACCTTCTGTGTGCAGGTGGATGGGGATATGGAAGTACGCGTCTTCCAAATCCAAAGTTGCTAGAAAGTCATTCTTGTTTAGCCATGGCAGCACATTTTGAAGGGATGTCATCTTGAACTTGATGCGCTTGATGAACTTGTTCAGTGCCCTTAAGTCCAATATTGTTCGCCACTGGACGTTCTTTTTCTTGACTAGGAAAAAGCTAGAGTAGAACTCTTTTCCTTTCTGGTTGACTGGTACCGATTCTATGGCTGCTTTTCGCAACAGCTTGCAAATTCCCACTTTTAGATGTTTCAACAGCGACATCTACAGCTGCATCGATCTGCGTGATCTCCCCTTATTCCGGTTCTTCTATGTGAAGTCCCTGAATGGGTCCTCTTGCCAGTCTAAGACTGAAACTGTGCAGGGTACCGCCGTAGGGTTCCTTGGTGGTGAGAGCCTCCTTGGTCGAGGCAAAAAATGTGGGGGTCACACTCTTGTCAGTGAAGCACTGCGTGATAGCGGTCTGTCCATGGGTCTGTGTGGCGGTTCAGAAGATGGTGCACACCTCGGGGCCTACTGCTGGTAGGAGAGCCCCTAGGGGAGTGTTGAGTGTTGAGGTGACTTGTCTCTTTGAGGAGATCTAATGCCCACTGAACTTGAGGATGCCTCTCTATGCCTGAACGTAGAGGGTCCCGAGAGTTGAGCTCTTTGGCGTCTGTTGAACTCCTCTATGATTCTCTGCATGTACTCCATCAATGTAGGATCAAAGGGATCAGTAGTGTCCTCTGTGGTCGGATTCCATGGTGGACTATTCCCTTTTGGAGTATGAATGGGTAGTACACCCATATCTTCAATATCAGAGAATTTGTCTTGCAGAATAATATCTGGTAACTCCGCCATCTCCTTAATTGGTGAAATTTGGAGTGTTACAGGCTCTACCTGTCCTCCTGGAGTGGCGGGAACAGTGTCTTTTGACTTCGTTATGTCTTTCTCCGCGGAGGGTGAATCTGCCGTTGACGGAACGCTTGTGGATGACTTTTCTGGCTTACTCTTTCCCGTAGACACAGGTGTTGATGGTTTCGTGGACGAGTGATGTACTGTCGGTTTTGTCGACAAGGGTTTTGTGGACAAATGGTGGTTGTCGGCTTCGTTGATGAGAGTGTCTTGACGAATAATGTTTTTCTTTCGTCTTCGATGACGATAATTTAGTCAACGACAATTCGGATGAAGAGGATTTGCTTGTCGACAAGGACGTTTTTAACGTTGACGTGGACGGGTCTCTTTAGTGGATGGCTTAGATGATGACAAACACTTGTAAGCACTACCGCTCGTCAACGGCAGTCCAGTAGATGGCCGTTCCCCAGATGAAGGTTTAGAAGCCGTTTCCTTACCTTTTATTGTTGTTTTTTCCCCCATTGGGATTACTTTTGTTTCCCACAGAGCTTACAGAAGGCGTAAGGGACCCTTTCTCAACTCTTTTTCTGCTGTTGTGAGGTGGGGAGGTTCCCCTTTCCACTGAAGAGGCCATTCTTTTAGAAGTTTGGCTCTCAGTTACCTTGTGAGATGTCATAGGGGCTGTTTTAGCAGATTCTTCATCTGAACAGTGGCACTTGGACTCCAGATATAATAGTAGCCTTCTGTGCCAGTCCAGCAATGTCTTGCTGGAAAAGGTTTTGCAGATGTCACATTGATGAATGTAATGAGGGTACAGACTTTAAATACACTGCTCATGAGGATCCTTCATGTACACCAACTTCTTCCTGCACCTGCTGCAATCTTAAAATAAGGAAGGTTTTTTGACAGTTCCTGTCTCCTTAGCCATGAGGTGAGCTTCAATTGATGAACAAAGGTGGATAAAATGTCCTTTACGAGCCCAGAAAGTCACAGATGATAGACCTTGGGCAGATGAGAAAGAAAAACACACAATTCAAGTTGTAGCTTGAATAGTCAATATGAGAAAGTAACAAATGTTCGGCGAGCTGAGGGGATTCCCTGTCTGGTAGACTGCAGTGAAAAATCTGCAGATGGCTGCCTGGGGTGGAGCCTAAGCCCTGCCACCTCATTGGTTGGGGTCATAATGGACCAAAGTGAGGTGGAGGGACTACACAAGTGAATGTCTTATTAGGCATAATGGGCAATCCTTATTGCCTTTTTTCTATGGTAAATAATGTATATATATCAATATTTTTAAATCACGTAGGATTCCCAGTCTAACGGCGGGGAATATTCAAGCATGTTAATATTCAAGCATGTGATTCTATGAAAGATCTAATGCTGGAGAAGTTGGAGCTACTCATCCTGGGGCAATATTTGGTCCAGTCAGTTGATTCACAAATAATGTACACAGGTGAATGTGAAATTGATAAGTGTCTTTTCATGGTAGATGGTGAATATTTAAACAGAGTAGGAGGCAAGCCAACTCCCCATCAAGGGAGCTAATTGGCATCGCATATTTTCAAAGAAATTTGATTAAAAAGACATAAGAGCAGTATAAAAGCCAAACAACATAACATATCATGGCATTTGTAGGCAGTTTTAAAGCAATTCTATGATTTCTTTTGATATAATTATATCGCACACTTAGCTGACTAAACTGCATCTAGGCGTATCATATAATACTTCACCTTCAGATCAAAGTTGATACACCGCAAGAACATCAGCCCCTTTTACTGGAAAAGGAAGGTTTTTAGGGCTTTCCTAAAAGCCAGAAGAGATGTCTACATGCACAGCCACAGTCGGAGGAAGTTCTACAACTGCGGCTCAGACAGAAAAACATCTGTCCCCTCTGGACACACAACGGGTGGAACGAATATGCACAAGTTACTTATTAGCAGACCAGAGAACACTAGTCGCCCAAAAAGAACAAGTTACTTAACCATGGTAACGTTATTTTGACTGGATGGTGCTCCCACAAATTCCTCATCTTAAGATATTTCCATATCCAGCTTCAGCTGCTTTGAAAATCTTTCTATCAGAGGGTGCTGCGCGTGGATGTCGGTCGACTCGATGTCTCTCGGAGGCCTCTGTGTCAATGCCGAATTCATCGATGGTATAAAGCATGTGCCGCAACCGTTAGCTTCAGTTCTGTTTTTAAAGCATGTATAGGATAACCCACACCAGACAGTTACTTCTCCTGAAAGAGCGAAGACTGCAATCACATGGAAAATTCGACTGCAGGGCAGGTTGGGAGGAGCGATGAAGAATACGTGGGAGGAACATCCAGTCAAAAGAACGTTACCATGGGTAAGTAACTTGTTCTTCGAATGGATTGTGTCCTCACACATATTCCTCATCTTATGATAAACTCCCAAAGCAGTGCTCCTGCGTCTCACCCAACCTTTATAACATCTTTACCAAGATGTTATTTGACCTATTAGATGATATCATCTAATGCACCCAATACACCAACTACGCTGATGATACACAGATCCTCATCAGGCTCCCTGGCACCTACGAGACTCAATGAAATCTACAGCAAAATCCAAGACTGGATGGCCAAGCACGGTTTATGTCTTAATGATGAAAAAAGCAAGTTTCTACTCATTGGCTCCAGGCAACGCCTAAACAAACTCAACCAACAATACAACTCTTTCAACATAGATGGAAATGTAATCAATGGGGGTCATTACGACCCTGGCGTTAAGGGTTTAACGGCGCCATAAAAGATGTTGGCGCCGTTAAACCCTTAACACCTGATTACGAGGTCCCTTTGCTGGACCCGACCTTAACGGCTGGTTTTACCGCAATTTGTGGTACCGTACTTAGCGCCTTCCCCAGTCCCATTGAGCCCTATGGGACGAAAATGGGAATGGGGAAGGGCCATGGTGAAATGGGGAAATACCACCCCGCCAACCTTGGAATGGGGCGGTATTTCCCCATTCCACCATGGCGGACTCGTTACAACACCGGCACCAACCATGGTGCTAATAGCGCCATGGTTTAGCGTCGGGGTTGTAATGAGGGCCAATGTCTACAAAAACGCCTAAAATTTAGGGGTCTACCTTGCTTCCACCCTATCAGTCTCAAAACAAGTAAACACCACAGCCTCTTCTTCGGCTTTTACTACTAAAGTAATAACTGCCTGCAGACCATTCCTGTCCACACCAAGCTGTATCACACTGGCCAGAGCTCTAATACTATCAAAAATCGACTACTGCAACTCCCTCTATCTAGGCACTAGTAAACAAAACATCCACAAGCTCGAAATCATCCACAATAACGCTCTTAGAGCAGCTCTCAACATCCCACGTTTTGACCACATAACCCAAGCCAGACAGACGGCCAACTGGCTCCCCATAAATGACAGAATTACCTTCAGAACACTCATGATTACCCACAAATGCCTCAACAATACAGCCCCGAAATATCTGACCGACAAATTCGCTTGGAAAACCTCATTGAGGCCAACCAGAGCCAAATATGCCCATTGCCTTAGCATTCCCAAATTCAGACTCCAAAAATCAGGTGGAACCAGTTTCCCAGTTCTAGCTGCCAAAACTTGGAACTCCCTACCTCATGTGCTTAGAGATGAACATTCCTTCCTAGCATTCTGTTTCAAAGTGAAATCCTGGCTCCTCTCCCCGACCACCCTTTCCTGAACTACACCTTCACTACTACACACCGCTTGTATATTAATGTAAAAATTGTAAAAATGTTTACCACAGTATCTCTCACTGCATTCTACTTGTAAATTCTAGCTCACCTCACTGACTTCCTATTATTTATTGTAAACCTCATACTGTACTGTACTATATCTGTATATTAGCTTGTACCCATTGTACCTCATTATGTATAACCTGTCTGTAACTATTCTATAAGTGAAGCGCCTAGCTACCTCAGGGTTCAGCGCACTATATAAGCAAATAAAATAAAATCAAACTCATCTCAGAAACCATAAGTGAAGGTTGAGAGTCTTGACCTCTGGATAGAGAACCCAACCCTCCTACCTCTCTCTCTCCCTCTCTCTCTCTCTCTCTCCCTCTCCCTCTCTCTCTCTCTCTGTATATATATAGAGAGAGAGAGAGGGAGAGGGAGAGAGAGAGAGAAAAGGTCCTCTCTTTGTGACAGACGTACTGGAGGGCTGATGAACATGTCTAGAATGTCTGGGTACCATGTCCTCCTGGCCCAATCGGGAGCAATTAGGATCATGGATTTCCCGAACTTTCGCAACCTCCTGATGACTTGAGGGGAATGCCAGGGATTGGAGGAAATATGTAGAGGAGTGGAAAATACCAGTCCACTGGGAATGCGTCTTCTAGAGCTCCTCTTGGGGGAAATTCCCTTGAGCAGTATCGTTCGCACTTCCGGTTGATACTGGTCACAAACAGATCCACTTGAGGGGTTCCCCAAAGGATGAAGATCTCTTGAAGGACTTTCTGAGCTAGTTCCTACTTGTGGGAGACTGTGCTCTGCCTGCTCAGAGCATCCGCTGTTGTGTTCTCCTCTCCGGCTGAGTGAACTGCCAATAGGGAAATGCCCTCTTGAATTTGCCAGAGCTGCATTGGCTCTCTGCACAGTGGTAGTGACCCTACACCTCCTCTATTGTTGACGCAGTACATGGCCACCGTGTGTTCAGTCATTATCAGGACGTTCTTCCCGCGCACAGAGGGCAAAAAGGCCTTTAGCGCTAGTCTGATTGCCCTCAGCTCCAACCGGTTGATATGTAGTTTGGACTCCGATGGAGACCATGGACTGCAGATCGTCAGGCCGTTGGTATGTTCTCCCCACCTTGTGAGTGAAGCGTCCTTTACTACCTTTATCTCTGGCCATGGTTGCAAAAATGTTCTCCCTTCAAAATGTTGTCCTTGTAGGCCCACCACAGGAGATCCTGAGTGACTCTGTTTGGGACCTGAAGGAGATCTGGCATCCTGCCTGAGAATTGAGACCATTGAGTCCTGAGAGCCCACTGGAGAGATCTCATTCTCAGACCCGCCTCTGGCTCCAGAAAAATGCAGGATACCATGAGACTGAGCAACCTCATAAAGTCGAAGGTCAGGAGATGCTGGGCACTCTGGAATTTGGTGACCATATGCAGAATGTCTTGAGCCCTCACCTCTGGTCGCAAGGATTTTCTTAGGGATGTATTTAGGACTGCTCCAATGAATAGGAGCTTTTGAGATGGTATCCTGTGAGACTTCTTGACGTTGAGGGAGAAGTCCAGTCTGTGAAGGGAGTGACAGGTGGAGCTGTGATGTTCCAGGGCCTGTTTGGGGGAACGTGCCCTGATCAGCCAATCATCCAGGAAGGGGTAGATGTGAATCCCCCCCTCCCTCTCCTGAGACTTGCTGCCGCCACCGGCATTAACTTGGCGAAAACCCTTGGGGCGGGGGTCAGCCCAAATAGCAGAGCTTGAAACTGATAATGAGACCCATGAACAGCGAACCTCAGGTACCTTCTGTGCTTGTGATGGATTGGCACATGAAAGTAAGCATCCTGAACGTCCAATGATACCATCCAGTGCTAAAGCTGGAGGGCCTGAAAGATCTGAGAAAGGGTAACCATCTTGACTTGAACTTGTCCTTCCTGAGGAACTTGTTCAAGTCTCTTAAATACAGGATGGGTCTCAATCATCTGTCCTTTTTTGGAATTAGAAAGTGTGGGGAGTACCAACCCTTGTTCCTCTCCGCTACATGTACTGATCTACAGCACGTTTCTCTAGCAGGGCTAATATTTTCTACATAAGGAGCGCATCTGGAACTTTGAAAGAGCTGTTCCCCGGTGGATGACTCTGAGGCTTTTTTAGAAAGGGAAGGCAGTAACCCTGGGCAACTGTTTCCAATGCCCATGCATCTACAGTAATTAACAGCACCACTGCAACTCGGCAACTGGTACAAATTGCACCGGACCGAGTTGTGGTAACGCTAATAGCATTGGGCAGTATTCCGGCGCATTTACTGCTGGGATTCCACCCAACTCGTGATGAGGTCCATAGTTCCCCATTTTAATACATTGCAAGTGGCTATCCACGAATGACTGAAACCATTTTAGGGCATTTTTGGAGACACTGGCAACCTCTGATAATCTACCAAGCATAGTATCTGAATCTACAGTGTAGAATGCCACTGATGTGTCTAACATGATCAGCAGCGTCAATTCACCTTCATCTGAGTTTTTTAATTTGTCATCCCACACCAAGATCAGCGCAGTCTCTGCCCCGTGAAGGGGACACAATCCAGACTGAAAAATATCCAGAATTTGTGATTTATCCACATTAACTTGAAGTTGAAGCATAACTACTTTCTTCAATCTTTATGCTGGCCAGGGCAATCCAGGTACTAGTCAATAGTTCTGTAAGCATTTTGGGTCCAAAACAGGGGAGTTACCGTTGAAAGCTTCACCTCTAATGTTACAAGACTTTGTTATAATGCGAAATTTACAAATGTGGTAATAAATGGTGCGAGATAGGTGGCGTGCTTCCTGTCAATATACTATGGAATAGTATCAAATATATTCATTTTGGGGGGCGCCCAATTGTCCGAGCAAGATGTCCGCAGGGTGACAGTGCTCCGAGACAGACAAGCAGATCTGTCTGTCCTGCTACCGCTGCAGGTCACAGTAGCGTGATGCCCGTTATAGCTCTAGCCCGCTAAATGTATCAAGCGGCATGTGTCTTGATTCTGGAGCACCACAGCCTCTAACTCTGGTGCATTTTTGGAATTCGTGCTGGGGTGGCCCGTGATGCTGCTGGGCTAGGCTCTTTTTCGGCACAGACGATGCCTGCATACTGCTGCAATATTGAATATGAGGACGACTGTGCACCATTGTCCCAGACGCTAAGAGCAAAGACCCATTGCTGGGGCCACCTCAGAGGCAGGATGAAAGGAGCTTCAGCGGCTTCAGGTACTGTCCGCCATTTTGCAACCTATACAAACAGACACCTGCCTGGAGGAACTGCCGCTGCTTGAGCAGCTGATGAGATCCCCATCACCTGTGGTCAGTTGTTAGGAGGTGAAGAGGAGACGAAGAGCTGGGGAGTGGCTGAGTGCCCTGCTATAAGGCACAGTGATCAACTGGTGAATGTGGGCTGCACTGGGTAAACATGTCCGTGCAGCCCATGTATTTAAGGCACTAACCTCATACCCTATGTGGGGATAATTTACAAGACGACCTGGAGAGGAGTCATTCTTTGCAACTACACTAGGCACGCGGAAGGCTGACATTCTTTGCAACTACACTAGGCACCCGGAAGGCTGAGAGTTGGCGGTGTTGCAGTAAGCAGTGTCAAGCAGATCCCATTGTAAGTGCGCTATGTCCACTGTCTTAAGGAAGGCAGTAATGTCCTGAAGGGTACTGACGTGGAACGATGGATGGCTAAACCCCATTGGTGGTGGACTATACCTGTACACTGAAGATTACACACCAACATGATAGAACAGCGTGCTGGTCCCACTGCCTTTACAGATCAGTCAGCAACCACACAACACTGCCCCTGGCCCGCCGGTTCCACACAGGAAGATGACACTGCTGTTGGAGAAGCAGCCGAGTGAGATGTGAAGCTGAGACATCTGCCACATAAATCTGGGCTCCCGGGCATGACAATCACTGAACCTGATCTCTAGACAATGCAAGCAGACCCCATTCTCTGAGTGAACATATACAAATGCCCCCACTTACTGGGATATGGCATGATCCTCCACAGATTCTGATATTGATATCCCAGACGCCTCTTTTCCCACTACTACAATTATACGCCGCTCCTCTAGACGATTCCTCAAGATGGATGTCCCAGTGCAGCTTAATGCCTTACTACAGAAAGTAAGACAACTGGACAGTGTATAAGGTATGGGATAGAGCACCAGTAACACTGAGGTGCTGCGCTGATCAACGTGTCCTTAGAGCATTGGTCCTGCTGCCGGTTTATTGGTTCCCAAAGGACCGTGCTCATTTGTCCAAATGGTTAGAGCGGAGAAGGTTGGTGGGAACCAAATATACCTAGGTGATTGGTGTTTTGTTTCCTAGTTTTACCTGGTTGGTTCACTTATGTGGAATAAGAAAAATTATCAATCTTGTTTGAGATGTGCGGTCACAGTGATCTTTTCAATGGAAGATATCCATGACCGCACATCCTGCCTGCAGAGGCCTCCTGGCTTTCAAGCTTGCTATTCAGCAGAGCAACATCCAGAAGCCCCAAACCAAGCACACCGTACAGCATTTATAGCTAATATACAAATTGCCTTGATAAAGACCCTTGTTGGGTTGAAACAAGTGTTGGCACCTCAAATGCTAATAAAATGAGCACTACAAACCCTTCTCAAACAAGATTGATAATTCTTCTCATTCCACATAAGTGAACTAACCAGGTTTAACTAGGAAACAAAACACCAAGCGCCTATGTATATTTGGTTCCCACCAACCTTCTCCTCTCTAACCATTGGACAGTGTACTCAGGAAACCAACAGAACTGTCCAGGACATCATGAAGGAACTGAAGGATGTGAATAGCTGCCTTAATGCTCAAGCTGAGTGTACTACTGATAATGAACAACGCATCAATGCGCTTGAAGACAATCTGGAGACTGTCTCTGCGGATTTGGACGGTATAATAAAAGAGGTGCCGGAATTAGGAGCCAGACTGGAGGCCCAAGAAAACAGGTCCAGGAAGAATAATCTCCATCTTGTGGGGATCCAGGAGAACGCAGAAGGCTCTGATATCAAGGACTTCCTGTACAACTTTCTTCTGGGCAAATTAAAAGTGGAAGACCCACGAAGATGCACCATAGAAAGCGCACACAGAGCCGCATCTCCAAACCCGCCAAGGGGGAATGTCCACGCATTATCAGTATGCATCTTCTTAATTTTCAACATAAACTGGCAATCCTTAAAGTTTATCTGGTAGTGGACAATGTGCAGATTGATGGTTCTGCGATACCTATCGCCAATGTTTTTTCCATCAAGGTTTCCAGATGCAGTAAGGGTTTCAACCCCCTCTTCGAGGCATTAAAATTAACAGACTACAGATAGTATCTAAAATTTCCAGCCATATGGTGCACACAAGTCAATCGACAGTGGCACTCTTTTGATGCTCCTGAAGAAGCCTTGCATGCCTCCTTTTGAGGACTTATGCGGAGATCAAAAATACTTGCTTATGACTCAAGCAACACAAACTATCGCAGTTTGACTCACATGTCGCAGATTGCCACTAGCATTCTTAGCTACTTGTGCAACAATGTACAGTTTACAGCTCGTCACTTGCAGCACATATATGACCCCCATGCAGGTTAAGTTGTATAATTATGTTGCTTTGCTTCAGCGGATCCCCGACCCAAGGAAGCTAGGATGCGAAGGGCATAGGCGTGGGTGTCGGTCGATTGTCTTCTATGCCCAATGTATGATTTGCTATGGTTTCTTATTGGGATGTGATTTTTTAGATCCCATTGTTACTGTGTGTGTTTATTGTTTTATGGTTTTGCAGTTGGGGAAGGTTTCTAGTTAATGTTTCTTAAACACATATTTACCCAAACCCTCCCGGTAGATGTAGGTTGATGTGCAATATAATGAGAGTTAAAGCATGCCAGCGGATTCTGTGGGACCTTTTGTTCTCCAGGTAATGGCATTGCTTATTTGTGTTACTCTCAACATTCAAGGTCTAGACAACCCTATTAAAAGACGCAGAATGCTCACCCACTTGAGGGATCGCCAAGGGGATATTGGGCCACATTACGAGTCCGGCGGCAACCCTGCCAGCGCTACCAGTGGGTTGCCAACAGACTCCTAAAATGTTACCGGTGCTACTGGGAGATTCCAAGTCCGGCGGCCCGGAAAGTCAGGTACCAGTAAAATGTAAGTCCCTATTCCCATAGAGTCCAATAGGACTTTATGGGAGTGGGGACACTGAAGCACTGGCACTGCTGCTAACGGTGCTGGTGCTTCCATGACCAGTCTGGCTACCGTGGCCGCTGCACCTGGCAGGGACAGGCCTGTCTGGCACAGCAGCCACCGCGGGCAGACTCAGAGTTTGCTGATCCAGAAACAAGGGTGCAGGTGATCTTACCGGCACTCTTGTTTCCGGAACGGCAAACTTATAATGAGGCCCATTATCTTTTTACATGAAACGCTCTTAGATGCAAGTGAATCGGCTAAACTCTGTAGGGGCTGGGTTGGAATGGCAGCCCACTTACACTATCACATGCAATCTATCAGTGAACCATCACATTACTCAACATTTACACACCAAACATCGAATCTATCCTAGTAAAGACTAAGAAACGAAATCGATCTAGATCGGCGGGCCCAGACGGGGTTACAAACCTCGACCTGAAAAAACATCAGGATTCGTGGGCCCCATCCATCAGCGAAGTTTTCCAAAACTGTGTCAAAACAAGATCTATACCAGCTTCTTGGAAAACAGTGAATATAGTGCCAAACTTTAAAAGGGGTGCAAAAGATAATCCACAACACTATCGTCCAACTGCACCCCTGGACACTATTGGGAAAATCTTTGCGTCATTTGCTTTGGATAACTTCCAAGATTGGTCAAAAGAGGCAGGATGCAATGACCCTTTTACATATGGGTTTCGTGAAGGACACAGGAACAGCTGTAAACATCCTTCTGATGAACACCTTGTAGGCCAAAGTGATGGAAGGAAGCCCCCGCATTTTCATGGTATTTGTTGGCCTGGTTCAAGCCTTTGACCAGGTCAACCGAGAAATATTTTGGCAAAAACTGGAGACTCGGAAATGTCCTGGATCAGTATTGGCTCCAATAGAGGCCCTATATACAGATACAACAATGCAGGTCAGATTGAGCCGAGCTTGCCATTTGTCAGAAACGATTATCACAGCCCGGGGAGTAAAAGAAGGATGCCCCCTGGCTCCCGCTCTGTATAACTTCTATATAGCGGATTGGAAGATTGAAGAGCAAAAAGTAAGAGCTTTTCCTCCGACCTGGGGTGAAGATAAAATATCACGATTACTATACGCCGACAATATCATCATGATGGATCAAACGGCCGTGGGCCTCCAAATAAAACTAACCAATTTAGCAATCTTCATCAGAGAAAACAACTTAGAACTCAATAAAAACTAAAACAAAGATAATGGTTTTTGAAAAAAACACAAAAAGAAACGGAACAACTAAAATGGTTTGCAGATGGAGTTTGCTTGGAAAGGGTCAAAAGCTTCAAGTACCTAGGAATAACACTGAGCAATAGTCCAAAAGTGCTCCCCATGCAAAAAATGATGTACAAGAAAACAAAAGCAATGATAGTGCAGACTAAAGCGGTAGATAGGAAATACGGCCGTCTTTCTTTTATACCAGCCTTGAACTACTACAAAACCAAGGTAGTACCAGGATTAATCTATGGAACAGAAGCCATGCCCTACTTACCTGAACATCTCTGGCCCAAATTGGAAGGCCTTTTTTGGCGCAAAGTCATAAACCTACCCCAGCCAACACTGGTTGCGCTGATCCGGTCTGAACTGAGTCTAATGTCGTTGGGCGCAATGGTAGCTCGTAACACCATAATGCTATACAGGAAATTAATCAACCCTGCAAGCCAGAAATCTTCAACATCTTAAAAAAAGAGTTGGAGAGGGGCAAGATAAAATTGCTGACCAAATGGGATTTGAAAAACTTTCAACTCCTAGAAACTCTAAACACAACAAGAGATGAACTGGTGAATAATCCAATTAAAATGAAAAAGAAGCTGTCAGAACTCGAT
This sequence comes from Ambystoma mexicanum, assembly GCF_040938575.1. NCBI lineage: Eukaryota > Metazoa > Chordata > Amphibia > Caudata > Ambystomatidae > Ambystoma > Ambystoma mexicanum. The sequence goes on from NC_090934.1 coordinate 963,384,448, forward strand.
TGGGTAAACACACTGGAACAAGCTACTAAATGCAAGCTCACAAGATATTGGCCGACAAGCATCAAAAAGTTAAATCAAATAACCACTTATTTAGCAAAATTTCCAGACAAGCGGCTACGACAAAGATATTTAAGAATATGTCTAAATTTGCTAAAATCAAATGAGATCTTGGCAATAAGGAACAAATCAGTTTCAAGTCAATGTCGTTTTCATAATCAAGCAGATTCACATGAAACAATAAGGCATCTGGTACTGGTATGCCAAGGAACTGTCAAAACACGTGCAACGCACCTAGGATCTATTTATGATGCTTTTTGCACCTACGACAAGGAGACATGGTGGTCTTGCTTAATGAGTGGAACAAAAACAGCTTGGGTGATTGCAGTTTCAACAGATTTTTAATCATTACAGCTGGAACACATGGTGGGAGAACCAAGAACATTAACTATATCTAATAAAGAAACCGGCTCCTTGGAAAAGATTAAATAAATTGAAAAAGGAAAAGATTAAATGGACATTGAATCTTGTAAAAATTGTATTTCAATTAAAACAAGTAAATATTTTTTTTTTTTAAAAAAAGAAGCGTACACAGTCCTGTAGACTTATCCTGCTAACTCTCAAACACCCAAACATCATTGAGCATCTCAAACATGATACTGGGAATTTCTGGCAGGCTAATCCTTTACTGAACTACACGGCCCATAGATGCTGGGACTCTTATAAATCGTTTCTACGTGGACAGTGTACCTCGCGTTAGTCTTACAAATTGAAATCCTGGGCATCACACGAGACTCAATTGACCCCGACAGATAGCTGAACAGATACATAAACGTATATGGGTCCCTACACCACACGCTCAATTACTTAACCTGTGCTCCGAAATATGACATATATCTACACTGCAGGCCCAAAAGTCTTTCTCAAACTGGTCCCACACTTTCTATGCCAAGAGCCACAGGTTGCTACATATGATGGTCGCTGACATTGAAGGGTAAACAATGTGCCCAAATAATAGACCTGGTTCATGAAAAACAGAGCACTATCCTCACAAGAGACGATAATATTAATGGATGTTTCACAGAATACTACGAAGAGCTATACTCGGTACTCCACAACAGGACTTGCACCATATTGATGCCTTTCTGCAATCCATTTGGCACCCATGGATATCGGCAGCAGAACTTGATACTGTTATTGCTCCTATGTTAATGCTCCTATCACTGCTGAGGAGATAGCCCAGGCTATAACTGGCCACGCACAGCGCAATGCGGCAGGCCCAGATGGCTTACAGATAGATCTTTATAAATTACTGTATTACACTCTTTCCCCTACTTTAGAGTCAGTATTCTCAGGGGTGACAGAACGCGGAGACCTTCTGGACTCCATTCTTGCCACTAATATAGTGGTATTTCAGAAAAAAGGCTGGTATCCAGGGGAATGTAACTCCTATCAGCCAATATCACTCATTCATTCGGATGCTAAAATCCAAGCTAAGTGTCGAGCATGACGCCTTGAGAGGCTGTTGCTATTGCTTATTCATGCAGACCAGACTGGGTTCATCTTGAATAGACATTTGTCGGATAACCTAAGCCGACGGTTGCACATTCTAGCAGCGGACGTGGGACTCGGGATGTGAGTCTCTCTTTGGACGCCAAAAAGAATTTCGACGTGGTTAGATGGGATTATATGTTTGCGGTTCTTGGCGGTTTTGGCTTCACAGGACGGTATGTGCAGCTAATTGAATTGCTACATTGCAGTCCCAGGGCCTCTGTCGTGATGAATGGCCACACATCCACGCCATTCTCCCGGTTCACTGGAACGCGGCAGGGATGCCCATTATCACCTCTACTATATGTACTTGTGATAGAGCCACTAGCTGAAAACCTCCAGAGCAACCCAGGTTGGTCAGAAATAGCTAGGGGTGCTGAAGAACGCAGCGTTTCCTTCTATTCAGACGACCACCTGCTCTACATAAGCCATTACTCTACATCACTCCCACACGTTCAAGCTATATTGCAGGAATACGACCCCATTGCTGGCTATAGAGTTAACTTGGACAAATCAGGGGTTCTTCCTGTAAGAGCAGATATCCTGTTGGATCCGGGTGGGGTTTCACCATTCAGACTACAATGCCATCATATTCAATACCTGGGGATACAGATAAGCAAACACTTAATATATCTACTTGCGCTAAATTACCCACCCAAACTTCATGAATTTAAATAGGACCTGTCTAAATGGGAAATGTTACTTCTATAGCTTACCAGCAGAATTAATGCCTTTGAAATGACCTAGCTATCAAAACACATACATTTGGCCGCCATGATACCGACGACACGTCCAAAATGTTTGCAAAGTTTGATGCACTGTTCTCAGGTTTATATGGCAAGGGAAAAAGGCACGTCTGAAAAGAAACATTTTACAGGCATCCAAATCTGATGGCGGCTTGGCACTCTCCTCTTAGATTGAGATGATTGAACCCTGACGATTCTTCGAGCTGGCAAAGGGTGGAGCTATCTTTATTACATTCATACTCATCACAAGAAATTCTGGCTATTCCACCGTCGAACAACCCATCTTAGGCCCCACGCTTACTCAATAGCACAAAATGCGCTCCATAACAGGACCGGGTTATACGGATGTCCCCACATTGGATAAGCATTAGAGCAATACTTTCATATGCTTTGAATTGCAGGCTTCATAACATGCAGAATGGCAACATATTAGGGTCATGGATCTTTATGATGAATCAAAGCCACTGCCGTTTAAGGACGCAAAACCTATACTTGCCTTGCTGATATAGACTGGCTTCGATACATGACTGCAGTCTGTCATCGGCACCCACACAACTAATGAATCCCGTATCAGCAAACTCTCAGCCTGTGAGGCAGAGTTTGGTCGGGATACTTCGATATTCCCAAAACTCAATACGCATTATAGCATGCGTATCTGAAATAACCTTGCCAGAAATACCACACTGGCAACACTGTGGACTGAGGATCTAGGAACCACGCTAGATGCTGGCGACATCTATGAATATTTCTCCAGAATCCCTAAAGTATCCTTTTATCTCAAAAATAAGGAAATTCATAATAAGATAATTGAACTGGTTTATTGCACTCCCACAAGTCTATATAATACGAGGTTGGCACATACACTGGCATTCTGCAGACAATCAGGCTGCCTAGGAACCATGGGTCATATATTATGGACGTGTCCCCAAGTTTCTCCAAATTGGGCCATGGTCCACAAGCACATATTACATATTCAAGGTTCCATGCTAGAGCTATCTCCTAGAGCTAAACTGTTTGGCGGGACTAATGATGAGAGCCATGAGGAGATAATGAAATGAAAACTCATACATAACATGATCTTTGTGGCTTGCACGGCCATTGTTCTTAATTGGAATTTTGACACACCACCTGTCAGGAAACAATGGTCAACATTGTTGTCTAAAACCTGCGCCCTGGAACAAAGCAGCTACAAACGGATCTCTCACACTTCCATCGCAGAAAGATTCTGGGATCTGGTTGACCCATTCGTATAGATTAACAATATTGTAAGCATGAAGGCTGATAACACTCATTCTTCAACTCCTAGGTAAACACACTCTGATGTACTTGCCTCCATAGATGCACTCCCATGAGTGGTTAAGGTTGGGCATTAGAGTAGCAGGCTGATTGCGATTAGTCAGGCGATTATGATTACTAATAAGACCTCATATTAATATCAATGTGAGATACAGGCATCAGGATTCATACAGGGTGGGGTGAACTAGAGATACATTGCCCTCACTTGCAGTTCCTCACGTAGTGCAGAAGGGAGCATTATTGTAGCAATTAAGCCACACTGTTAACGTGTACAATGCCCATTGGGGGAAGGGACACTGGGGGGTTGGCAATGTTGGTCATCTGAATTCTGATGTTATATTGTCACAAAATTGACGTGCTATTTTTTTCTATGTTGTTATTATGCTTTTTGGAGTCATGATAAAAACAGATTAAATCGAAAAGAAGTACATGCATTGTGGGTTTCAGTTGCTGTATCATTTTGGTAATGGTGTCAACTGTTACTTTTGAAAACTCAAAGGAGACATTTGTGGAAATACAGGGAATGGGTCCACTCTCCTCACTGACAGGCAATCCAGATCTCCACAGAGAAGCCTTTGCTATATGGTTGGAGGCTGGAATGTCAAAGTTGGGGGTCTGCCATCATCAGGGTTCTCCAGTGGTATTTGAAGAATTCAAGGAGAGATTTTGTCTCCCCGAAATGGAGAGATACCACTACATACAGCTACCCCACTCGATAACAGGAGGTCCAAACAAAGGGGCTGGTACTAGACAGGCCACCCCTCTCAAACTCCTCATTTAGGACAGCATAGAGAAGGGCAAATGATCCTAATTAATTCAACTCTTTAGCACAGTCAAAATCGAGGACATCCTCCCCTGCATGTGGAAATGGGAAGGTGACTTCAACGTTGAGATCCCGAACGAGTCCTGGTCATCCATCTGGTCCACTGCTGCAAAGTCCTCCATGTGTACGACCACAAAAGAATGTCTATATAAAACCTCCTTTGCTGGTATTATGATCTTAAGCGCCTACACTGCTTCATCCATGGTTAATCGCCAATGTGTTGGGGGGACTTTGGCTTGGTGGGCAAACTGTTACACATGTGGTGGGTTTTCCCAAGGCCCATGTTTGGATATCATAGATACCATTAAAGCGGTATTCAGTTACATTTTGGAAAACACATTTTTTCGACATGCCAAAATCTCGGAACAAAAATGGCAAAAAAAAAAATCCTAATTTTATATGTTTTATGTTTGTTTCGTTAGTAAAAAAAAGTGTCAATTAAAAAAAACAGAGGGTTCGGGGGGAACACACCCCATTAAAAAAATAAAGTAAAAAACCATTCACAAACATTTTTTTTGCAATTTTTGTGTCAAAAAAAGGCATTTCGAAAATGTGACGTTTGAAAAATGTCACTATAAACCCATTAAAGCCATTAATGGAGTCCACCTCCAGCTTGACCAAGTCGGTCTGGTTTTGGGCTGCCTAAGGGATAGGAAGGCAACACAGCTAGTTTAACGTTGGCCCAATGCTGGAGGGACTGGGGGGGTCAGAGAACCCCATTTGGTGGACAAAAATGTGGAAGACATAGGCCATGGAGAGGCTAGCTACTTTGGATGGGAGCCTGCCGAAATTCTTGCGTGATTGGGAACTCATCTCACATTACTGCTCGTCCACGTTAGCCAATACCTATAAGTGGATTATGTACTGTTCCTTTGCATTATATTGATGGCTGATGAACAGTATAATTCAGAGTTTTTTCCCCATGTGTTGTCAAAATGTAAGACTTTCACTCTTCTTAATCCTCTACCTGCCCTTGAACTGGATAAACTTGTAATTATCTAATTTAATACCATGTTTTCTTTACAAGTTCACTGAAAACTATGGCCGAAGCTTTGACCCTCTCCCGTCATTGTACATGCAACCAGGTGCTCATGGTTATCATTGATTTATGTTCATTCTCTATCTTTGGAAAATCAAATAAAGTTGAGTAAAAAAAGAAATATGGTGCTTCCTTTTTTGGACACAAAGACTAGTAAAGTGTTAAATCAGCCCAGTGTAAAGATTCAAAGAGTGCCATGAAAGCTCTTCTGTACTAGGTGACAGGCCATGCTTCAATCCTTCTGGGACGTCATTTCATCAAAATACCAGGGGAGCGGAAGTGACATCACATGACCCTTGAACCCCTGATGACATCAAAGGAAGTGATGTAATTTGACTCCACCTCCAAGTGACATCACAGGAAGTGATGGCAAACAGCCTTCCGATTTTTTAGATTCACCTAGCACCTGTGTTTCCAGGTGCTCTCATTTCAACCAGATATAAGAACCGAGGCACAGAGGGAGACATGATTTGGCCACGATTACACATATGGGAAATGCCATTTTCCAGATTCGGCATGGGGTCTGTATGTAAAACATACATAATGCAGTATTTCTAACAGGATAATCGAAATCTGTAACGCAGGCTACAGCTAGTGTATGAAACATCTATATATAAATTGACACAAAAGTGCATGTTATCTGTGGCGTTGCTTTGTTAAACAAGCCAAATATGCACTGACCTGGGGAGGTGTCTGCCTCTGTTTAACAAGGAGAAAAATGCTGCACGAGCAAGGCCTGAAAATGAAATCATTGACCAGGATTTAGTATCAACAGAATTCCCTGGTTATAAATGTATATATGATTCTGCTACCACTATGATGGAAGAAACCTATTAGACTGGTCTACGTGCACAGAGAGGAGTGCACCTGATAATGTTTGTCTTTGCTGGAGTATAATGCCTGTAAAAGTTTCTTTCAATATACTGAAGACCCACCAATAGTTTCTATTATCTAAGCGTGATACTGGGTACCAGAGGACTTTAAAAAAAACACAATTCAATGTACTATCATTGCTACACACATACAAACACAACACCATACAGTTATTTCAAATTGAAAATACCCACGAGTTGCTTCTCACCCGGGGACTCACTGGCAGACTTCAAGGCACGTACTGCACACTACCCCTTTGTCAGACCAAGTGGGGCCCAATGGCGTAGCACAAAATTTGGCAGCTCCCCTGCAAGCCATGCTGTGGGGGTCCCCCAAGCGTCTTAACAAAGCACAGGGCATTCACAACCCAGGCAGGTCCGGACCACCACGTGATTGGAATGTCCATGATGATTATGCTGCTGCAGGGGCATGCACTACTGCGAGTGAAAGAAGTAAATATATTTTTGCAATCAAAGCTTTTATCTTTAATGTAAGATAGAGAGAAGGAGGCAGTGCCTGGTGAGTGCCTGGTCCACAAATATACCAGCCACCATTCGTGGCTGGTGAGTTGTTTTTTTGGAGGGTGTACATTTTGTCACAAGTATGTGATTGCAACTATGCATAGCAAGGGAGCCATAACTAACAAAAATGGGTTGAGTGACCAGGGGGATTCTTCTCCCTCCACAGAGTAAATGTTTTAAATAACGTATTAAAATGGTGCATTGCAAAGCACATTTTCTGGGACAATTTGGGTAAAAGGCCAACAATGTGAGTAAAAAGGCCAACAATCGGTTTTGTAGGGTACAAAAGTTAAAAGTGATGCAAGTCACCAAAAGTGCACAGGGCATTTCCCAATGCATTATCATGCTGGTCCCTGCAATATATGCCAATATAGAAAATCATTTGTATGCTGGCTGTGGCCATACATTTCCATGCTGGCTCCACCAACATATGCTAGTATTCCCGTATAAGACCATACTTATGTTCCCTTTAAGACTTTTTTCTATAGTATCATTATTGGCACTGGGCACAAAACTGGCTCTGCCAATATATGCCAGTACTCCTATGTAAGAACATACCCTGTTGGTTTGGCCATTAAAAGTGACATGTCACAATAGGAAAACCTATCCAAACTGGTTCCAATGTAAGCCAGTCTAGACCTATAAGAACACTTATCTCGCTTGATTCATCATAGATGCTCAGTTAATAAAAAGCCATGCTACAGTGAAGAATATACAGGACGCTATGCCAAAACATCAGTCTGGTGAGGTAACACTACTTATCATGCTTGCTTTTTTAAAGATGCTGAGTAATAAATGGCATGCACAGTAAACAATGGCTAGACTGACTGCACCAATAAGTCAGTCTAGCCAGGGAATGGCACACATGAACTTGACTTTGCCCAAAAATACCAGTAAAACATGCTAAAATAAATAAAGGATGTGGCAAAAATGCTCCAGTGATCTCTAGTCTCCCAGTGCCTTATACACACACATGCATCCCTTTTTACCCACCAATCACTCACCCATACATCTCCTCTTGCACTCACTCACACTGGATTCACCACACATGCACACACCCAACCCCACCCGAACATTCAAACACACACTACCACATGTATGCTCATTCACCCACCAGTCACTCACACACACATTACCTTGCATCCACTTGCTGCATTATCAACACAGGCTCACACCCATCCACTCATTGCGTTCTCTACACAGGCACACACCCACCTACCCAGAACATTCAAAAACACACATCACTTCTCATTCAACCACCAGTCACTCACACCTTCTATTACATTCACTCATTGCATTCTCCACAAAGGCACACACTCACCCACCCAGAACATTCAAAAACACACATTACATCACTTCTCACTCACCCACCTGTCACTCACACTTTCTCTTGCATCCACTCATTACATTCTCTACACAGGCACACACCCATCCACCCAGAACATTCAAAAATGCACATATCACTTTCATTCACCCACCATTTACATACATACATCTGACACGCACTTCTCACATGCAAAACACACATCATATCATAAAAAAAGCCTTCTTACCTTTTTCTTGCAGCTTTGGTCAGTCCTTCCAGGCCCCATCGGCAGAAGGGGTTGGAGCTGAACGTGGCATGTGACATGTGCCACATGTCATGGTCAGCTCCAACCCTTACTGAGTGCCTCCCCGGACCAGCCTTCACCCTGATGGGTGAGGACTGGGCCACTGACCCACTAGACCTGGTGTGACGGGCCCCCCCGCGCCGCAGTAGGGCCCGTTACACCAGGAGCACCTGTTGTTTTTTGTAGGCAAAAAAAATATTTTTTTCAAAATTCTTTCTAATTTTTTTTATTTGGGATCGCAAGAGAGCCCCCCCAGGGCTCACAGTTGCAACCCCTCGCAACCCCCAAATTGACAAAACAAAAGGGCCTATACAAAAAAAATGATTGCCAATCCTGAACTCTAAATGCAAATAGTGTGAGAAACAATGTTATGTAAAAGAAAGAAATGTTCAAGAAATAATATGTCAGGATATTCAGATCGTTGGCATCCGTTCCCCACATTTTCAACAGGACAAGGCTGCACACTTGAGCTTAACACTCTGGCTTCTCTAGCACAAGGGTACAGTTCAAACATTAGCATCCAGGGCCTTCTGTGCCCAAGTCTCTTTGCCTTTCAAAGTCTCTTCTTTCAGAAGGCCTGGTGTGACAAACAAAGAATATGTTATTTTCCTCTTAGGATTTCACACATACTCAATTTCTCGGGTGATTCACTATCCACCTCAGATCCCCCTCAGCCAGGATCAGATCCCCTTTAACACAATGCTTGTAGTATATTCATGTATCCAATTACTCTGGTGATTCACGGTTCACCCCGGATCCCCCTCAACCGGGCTCAGATCCCCTTTAACACAATGCTTGTAGGATTTTCATGTATCTAATTACTCAGGTGATTCACCGTTCACCCCGGATCCCCCTCAGCCGGGCTCAGATCCGTTTTACCACAATGTTCAATCAGTCTCCCTGCGCCGGGCTTGGACCAATTTAATTCATTCTAACATAAACTTACTTTAACCCAAAGCTTTCAATTGATCTCCCTCGTTCGGGCTTAGACCAACTTTATCTACTTTCTTATCAACTTTCTTGGCAGTGTCAACATCAAAGACTTTTGGTTGTGCAAGGAATTTTGCTTGACCCGCTGCAGGACCACTCAATGCAGTTCTTTGCTAGTCTCACCTTTATCAACTCTCAGTTGGATACCTTGCAGAGGCCTTCGAATGAGCATGCACAGGGTGCCGGACGACTCTTGTAAAAGGTATCATATCTTGGTTTCAAAGTTCAATCACTCATCTGTTGTTCAATTTTACTTGCGTTGGTTAACACATGCGTTTCATACACTGTTCGCTTCAGCGCTCACCATACAATGTTGCTGCTTGCAACCTTGGCTTCAACACAGACCGGTCTGGTATTGGTCTCCCCAACTCACTGGCCGTGTTCATTTCACTGGCGCTGCTTTGTTGTAGGAGCCAAGGACAGTACCACAGCAGTATGTGATTCCCCCTGCATTGATTATCACGCAGGAGGGCCCCGAGTACCTCCGACACTCAATGTAGGATTCTTCAACCTGGTTTCCTGGTCTTACTTTTTCTATTCTCGAGGTTTTGTGAAAGTAACAGTCCTTGTCGAAAAGGTCAAGGGCACTTACCTCCTTGCGATTGCCTTCTGTTTCACCGTCTTCCTCCTTGTGTTAAACTGCCATCTTGGAACTACTATTTCCTTGTGTTTTGCTCTCGTGCTGCACCTTTTATCTGTGTGGGGAAGTGTAATGGAAGTCAGGTGTGCGTGATGGTCAGTAATTGCCTGACCCTCCCTGACCATTGGAACTGGATCCAAAAGCGGTGACCGTGTCCTGGCCACCTGGATGACAGATCCCTGGGGACTAGCAGGTGAGGCACCTTCAGGTTTCTCGCACTTCCAAAAGAAAAATTGTTGCTCATAAGCGAAAACATTGCCTCTAGGGTGATTCAGAATCCTTGAGCTTGCAGAAGACTAAATGCAGAATAGGGGAAACAGAATAGCTCTGTAGTAGGCATTACAGATACACTTCACTAAGACAGGGAGAGCTGTTGGTGAGCCTGCGCAAATGTATCTAGGTCATGTGACCTCTGCCCCACCCATCTATTAATCACTGCTAATATTGTGCTACCTTTTTTGATGCTCTTTTTATGAGACCCATGTTACTTCCCTACTTAATCTGTCTTCCACCCTCTTTTCTTTTGCAGTTGGTCAGCTGGTACAAGTGGATCTACGTAATATGACCTCTGCCCCATCCATCTGCTTGTCACTTCTAATCTTTTGGTACTTTTCTTTACATTCTTTTTCTTATAGCCACCCCTTTCTTTCCATACATAGTTTTTGTTTCTTCTAGGCTTTTTTCTTTTGCAGTTGGTCAGCTGGTTCAACTGGATCTAGGTCATGTGACCTCTACCCAAACCGTCCTAATCACTGCTAATCATTTGGTCACTTCTTTGGCACAGTTTTTCTTAGTCCCACCCCCTTCTCTTACTACTTAAACTTCCTTCCAGCCTCTTTTACTTTGCAGTTTGTCAGCTGGTGCGAGTGAAGGTGCGAAAGGGCCACACCTTCCCTAAACACACATCCCAACACCACCATGCTGCCACTGATCTCTGTGTACGTAGATATGCAGCTGCTCCAGCTCAACATTGAGATGCAGGAGCTTGAGAATCAACACAGGTAACATAAAGCAGATGAGAGGAGGAGGAGGAGGATGGCGAGGAGGAGACGCCATGCAAGACGGGCTCCCATACCCCAGGACAGGGCCTCACCATAGACCCTCACAAACAGCTAGATACGCACCCTGTATCAGCTCAACAGCGAGACAATTGCTGAGCTGCTGACCCTGACCCAGAAGGACACTGGAAGCAGGATCAACATCAGGACAGCCATACCCCCGCTGGTGAAGCTGGTGTTGGTCTTGCACTTCTTGGAAACAGGCACATTCCAACACACCATGGGCACACTGCATGGAATCTCCCAGCCCACATTTTCATTTGTGCTCAGTCAGGTGCTGGAAGCACTCCTGCATTATGTGTCACCGCATATTGCCCTACCCACTACCCCGGCACAAGTAAATGTCACAAAGGCACAATTTTATGCATTGGCACACATGCCCAATATCGTATCAGCCCTGGACTGTACCCATGTGGATTTGGTGGCAGCCCAGGCATTGGTGGAGGTCTACCGCAATCAGAAGCAGTACCACTTGCTCAATATCAAGGTAACTTGCGATGCAACCACACCATCATACACTGCGGTGCCTGCTTCCCAGGTTCCACCCATGATGGCATGGTCCTGCGAAACAGCACGCTGCCGGGATACATGGAGAGGCACAGAGGCCAATGGACATGGATATTGGGTGAGTCCAAGTTGCATCACACCAACCTTGCAGCAAAATTAACATGCAATTTGTGGGGGGTTACCACACATGAATAGTGCATGCCTTGTCAAGGCCCTGTTTATGCAGCATCTGTCTGCACAGGCTGCACATGACAGACCACAACCCAGATGACTAGGACATGAGTCATGATCCTCCATGAAATGGGAAATAAAAATATTCCAAACAGGCCCGCTACACAAACTGGACTACGGGAACCACAATGCAACATCACACATGGCACAACATCTATGGTTGGCGAACCGGGGGGCAGGCCCCCCTATTGGTGCCCAAAGTATGTCCATGGGGTGCCTGCAGAGTCAGGCAAAAAAGGACACAGGTGACAGTAGGCAACATAACAAAGGACGCAGGTAACTGTCAATTCAATGTAAAAGGATAAAGTAGAATGAGAATCATGGATAGCAGATGCACTAAAAAATCAGTCATTGAATAGCCTGTGCCCCTCCAGACATACCGTGGGCCACCTAAGGTGGGGGGTGAAACATAGGTGGATGGCCCACAAACACCATTGGGGCTGCAGGGGTGGCCCAGTATGTATGTGCCAAAGACCACTGCCATACATTAAATGGCATGCTGCTTAACGGAAAATGAGGAACATGACACTGGCAGATGTCATGGCATGTACTCAGCTAACCATGGATGTAAATCCATCATGGAATTGTTGAGCAACAAATTAATGTGTCATTCATTATGCTGGCCCCTCCCCTGTCTCAATGCTATAGGAGTGGAAGGTGCGTATCACTTATGGCACCTGCCTCCTCTCTGCCACCATATTGCCAATGTGAGAGATTGTACTCACTAAGGCAACCTTACCAACCTTATCCTGGATCAATCGAAGAAGAGATAAATCTGCAAATTATGGAGGATAGTTGTAACTGAGATACAAATGACATCACCACTGAATCTGACACATGTGGACACGTTAGACACAAAGCAGATACGCATCCATGGTGAAGCTACATGAACAATAGGTCAAATTGAATTTCGACATGAAGAATATGCTTGCAACCAATAGGCTAGAAAACATGCACTCCATATATACGCTAAAACACAAGACGCATAAGAATACATATAAAGCTTGCTTAATGCAAAAATGCAACATGAATGAGTGGCCATGTTAAACAAGATGGACGGTGCAGGCACGTTCGAGTGAATGGTTGACATCAGTTAGCAGAAGATTCTGACCTGAGCACCCCAGACAATAATCGTACAGCCTGTGCCAAGGTTATCGTGAACAGGGAAGGTTTGGATCCGCACCCAAGAGAACAGACAATGGTCCTCATTACGCGGTAGGCGGTAAGGGTTTACCGGTACCGGTAAGGGCACCGGTACCGGTAAACCCTTACCGCCTTACTACGAGTTCCCTTTGCGGGGCCCGACCTTAACGGCTGGTTTTACCAGCCGTTAAAGTAGGGTGCCGCAAAGGGACCTCGCAATTTGCGGTACCGTAATTACCACCTTCCCCATTCCCATTATGCCCTATGGGGGCAAAAATGGGAATGGGGAAGGGCCTTGGTGAATGGGGAATTACCGCCCCCGCTCACTTTGGAGTAGGGTGGTAATTCCGCTATCCACCAAGGTGGACACGGTAAAATACCGGCAGCAACCATGGCGCTAATAGCACCATGGTTACCGCCTACCGTGTAATGAGGCCCAATAACAGTTCCCATGGTGAGATACATTTCTCTTAGATTAAGCAAAGAAACAAATAATACTGTAAGGTCAGATTCCCATTCACTGAGGCTTAATATTGGAGAGAAAGTAGCTTGAACAAGCTTCTAGAGGCTAGAAAGGGTAAAGACACCCACATTAATACGGGCTAAAATCCTAGTAAATGATGAGCAGAATAATTATAAATGTGGTCTCACACATGTGTCTTACAGTCGTGGAATAGGGACTATTCATTAGCTTTAGGGATAAGATAGGCTGAGGCCTTTGTTCCCATCGAGTTCTCAAGACAAAGATACAAAACTATGCCCTGTCCTGGCTCATGGCCTAGAGAATCAGGGATGGTAACCTAATTGGGAATAGCACCTTGGTGCCATTCTCACCAGCCCCTATTAATGCTCATGTGCTGATAACCTTCCAAATTGACAAGGCTGGGAAAGACAATACTAACCAATCCCTACCCACCACTAAGGTGCTTCTATAATTGTTGCACTGGCCAGTAAAATTGCATAAAGATGACATGTATTCACCTGTAGCAATTTAGTAGGTGATCTCAGGCTGAGCCATCAGATAGAGTGTAGCCAATGAGCGTACTAACCCCTATTGAATTATACATAGTTGATTCCCTTAACCAATCCCTCCACCTCATAGGTTTTCTAGGATGAAACACCAATTGTGATTTAATTCTCATTTATAAACTGTTGTCAAGCCTAAGATTGATGAGAGCTTGGAAATTGTATTGATGTCCACAGCTGTCCCTGTTTGATATGGATTTTGAATAAAACAGGTCTTTGTAAAATTCTTTGGACTCTTTCTGTTTTATCCAGGGGTTTCCACCCCTTCTTCCCTCAGAATGATATCCTTTTTTCCCCACTGCGAGCCTGAGGACTACAGAGTGACCCGTGAGGACCGGATGATCACACGTGAACTGAGACAGTCATCAGGAGCCCCTTTTGGAGAAAATCCTGCCTGCACCCCGCGGTTGCCCCGCCGGCTGGAAGGCAGAGTGGCCGATTGTGGGAGAAGCTATTCCGAAGGCTTTGGCTAATCCACAGATGTAAGTATGAGAGCATCGATTTGACAAACAAAGTGGGAGGGATTTGTTTGTATAAATTGAGGCGATTTGTTTGTATATGTTTGGGGAAAGCGATAAAGAGTTTATTAATGAGAGTTTACCTGTAGCAAGGTTTATGGATTGTGGCGCCTTAAACTCTGAGAAGGGGTATTGAGTATTGAAGAAGAAAAGAAAAAAATAACAAAAACCAGACATAGAGTATCAGTGTTAAACCGTGTATTAAGGGCATGGAAGAAGGCGAGGAGAACATTTTTCAAGAAAATAAAGGATGCCTTGCCAGAATAAGACCGGATGATGGCTGTAGGGTTTCTTGTTTTGTTGTGTTGTTTTGAGAGTACACCCATATGTCCATATGTGTAGAAATTAGAAATTTGCCGGTGCCAGTGGTAGGTTATAAGGAGATTGTGGGGAATTGACGGAGGACATTTTGTTCTTTAGCAGTGTCAGGTAACAGTGTACAGATGAAAACTTAGTTTAAAGTGTTGAAGAAGCGGTTCTGTTGATATTGGTTTATGTCATAGGAACACGTGGAGCTTTTTGGTTTTGACTCAAGGGGCGGAGTTGTGGGCAGCGTTTGTGGTGCATGCCCATATTGGTGTTGTTGAAGCCGAAGAGGCTTGGGAAAGGTCTGAAAAGTGTTGGAAATCAAAGAATATATTGTGGATTAGAGAATTGTGAAGGTAAAGTGGAAAAATGTTGAGTTAAAAGAGTTTTTTGAGGTCTGGTAAGTATCAACAGTCAAGAGCGTCACGTGCCATCATGGGAGACACTCCCCTTATGCAACTTTATAAGTCCCTTCCGTGGTATAAGACAAACATTTGGAAGTATAACGCAAAATGGGTTCACGAAACAGCAGGAAAAATGGTTAAAGCCTGGCCCCAGGATGGCAGTCTTTCAAAATCTTTGCTGCAACACATGACTACATGCTTACATGCTGCACATAAAAGGAAAAAGCTACAATATAGATTGGCCATTTTAGAGTTATGAAAGATGTTTGGGGACACAATGGATGGTCCACACCAGAAGAAGTGATACTAATCAGCTTGAAGGGTAATGCGCCCACGGCTACTCTTCCTCCTCAGAGCACAAATCCACCAAAGGAAGGACTGGGATTTTACCCATTGTAATAATTAAAATCAGCGACAAGCCATACCATCTCTGAATATGGCCCACACGTATAGTAGTGAAATTGCGATAAATGGAGCGAAGTTAAATAACCAAAAATCAGTATCCATGCGTGATGAATATAAGGAGCGCTGCAAGCTGCAGGTGAAGCTAACAGAGAAAGAGGAAGGGACACAGAAACCGAAAACCAGGTAGCATCACAAAGAAGAGACAGTCATTGCACCGAATGAGTGGGTGGAAGGACAGATATTACTTAAATTGGACAGAAGGAATATGGACGCAGACACAGAAGAGGAAGCTAAGAAGAGACGGGAAAAGGAGGAAGCAGCAGCACGGCAGAGAAGGAAGTCAGAGGAAGAAGAAAGAGAATGGGAAGAAATAGTAAAAGAAAGGGAAAAGAATGATAGGAAAAGATGAGAAGGGATTTAGAAGAAGCAGAAAAGGAGAAAGACAGAGAAAACAGGGAAAGACAGAAAACAAAAAGAGGAAAAGGAAAAATAAAAGGAAGCAGAGGAGAAGAGGATAAGGGAGATAGAAGAGAAGGAGAGACAGTCACAGTTAAGCAAAGAAAGTCTGTGAAAGGAAGTTGAAAAGCACGTACATCGGGGAAAGGAGAAAAGTAGGGAACAGGAGCAGAAAAGAGAAAGGAGTTGTGAGAGGCACTTTACAGAAATGGAAGAGATAATGAAAAACCATACTCTTTCAGACAAAGATGAGTAAGCAGGGATATGAAGGAGGTATGGGAACCTGTATAGGAGCAGGTGGGATAGTGGTACCATTCGCAAGGTGAAAAGGAGTGTAGTCGGGTCTTCACAGAGGGGGAGCCAAACTTATTGGAGAAAGCAATGAAGGGAATGTACGGGAAGAATCCTTTTGAAACAATTAGATTTTGAGGATAGAGAGGATGAAGAAAATGATGATGACTGTGGGATGATGGGTTCAGATGGGGAAAGGGAAGAAAGTGATCGATAGGAAGAGGACAGAGACGTGCAAGGCCCCTCGACAATGGCAAGCCCAGTGAGGGAGGCAGAGTGGTCCGAGAGGGAAGAACCAGAAGGGGAAAGCCCATACCTGTGACGGACCACAAGTGTACTAAGGGACGATCGCGTTGCTTAGATGAAGTTACCCCAAATCCTCAGAGGTTGAGAGCATTACCAAGAGGAAATAAATTGAGCATGACTGGTGCCTTTACAAGAACAAAGGGTGTAATGGAACCTGAACATAATTCAGCACTAACACAATTCCCATTGCTGGAAAAGGGGTTGAGGACGACCACAATACATACCATGGCCACAAGTGGACAAGGATATTTGAGTAAATTGCCATCGTAGACAACAGGGGCAGGAAAATGGATCTATGAGCTAGAAAGAATGATGGTGGGAATGATGGTGGGAATGACGTTAGCAGTGGGCAACATAAAAAGCGTACTCACTGCAATTATTGGGGAGAGAGCCAATGACATTTGGAAGCAGGCAGGATACTCTGGGGTGACTGCACAGAACACAGCTCATGACGGAGCACCATTTATCAACTGTAGGGCAGTTGTATGGAGGGTGCTAAGAGTACACTCGACATGTCGAGCAAGATGCGTGAGGACGAAGATACTATTTCTTACATCAGGTGATTCAAGAGCATTGGTGAACTGAGGGCCAAAACCATAGCTCTCTTCTATCACAAACTGTGTCAGGAGGGACTACCCAAGCCAGTGCAGAGACAATTGAATAAACTAGTGAGGATGGAAGCGAAGTCATGGGCAGAGATAAAGCTGAATATAGTTCATTACTGTCAGCTATTACAAGAGAAAACAAGAAAGTAACTTGAGGAAAGAAAAATGGAAGAAACAAAGTTAGTTCAGAAAACGTTATTGAAGTTTTCAATGGAAGGTGCAATGTTAACATGTAGAGAGGGAGTTGTTACACAAAACACACAGCCAATGGCGGGAAGAAGCTTTGCAGGAAGGGGAGAATACATTTACTGACCCAGAGTAAGAGGGGATGTGCCTAGAGGAAGAGGGGTTGGATTTCAAGCTCTGCAAGGAGGAGTGTTTAATGGAGGACAGTCTAGGGTCGTAGGACCACTGCAGCAATATTGGGCATGTGGAAAAATGGGACACATAGCTCGGGTATGTAGAAGCAGGGGAGGGATGCCACCCGATTATTATGCCCAAGATCACACACGATCACACACAGTACCAGACACATGCACCACAAATGCAACCAGCACAACAAGCACTGATGCATGCCTAACAGCCACCAATGCAACCATAGCAAGCACCCATATAAACACAGCAGACACAGACGCAACCGCAAGCACCAACACAACAGAATACTGTGGCAACCTGGAACCCAACTACCGGAGCACAGGCACCCACACTTAGAATAGGGAACGGGACTGTAGTGGGAGGGAATCCTTTCACTGAGACAAGGGTGAATCTGTACCCATAATAGGGCAGCCCACAGACTGACTTGTGTTCAATCCTATCCATTACACCTGACCCGCAAGAGGAACCACGAGTTGGCATGACCATAGGCAACAAGACATTTTCCTTCCTTAGATATGGGGGTGACCAGATCCTGTGTTAGGAAGGGGAAATACCCAATGTCAGGCATTGCAATGAATGCACAAGACTTTTCAGGGGCCACAAAATTAGTTCAATTTACTGATGAATTGCACATTACTGTGGGAGAACATGACCTCTCTATGCCATTATTCTACTCTCGCCAGACACGATTCAACATAATGGGAAGGGGCATGATGAGTAAACTCAACATGACCATCTCATTTACTGATCAGGGGATAGTGTCCTTAACTCCAGGGATTCACTAGACAAACGCACACGAATTTGAATTAGCATTTTGCGGTCAGACAGCACAAAAGGGTGCGCCCATGGATCCTGAGGTGTTTCAATATAGGATGAATCTCCTATTAATATGTCTTCCTGGGATACAGGGCAAGACATTGGGCCTTATTACTTAATAAGGACATGGCTACCCCCAAACTCGGGTTCAGATCTGGGTCCTGCGAAAGGGGAATTACCGGGCCATGCCGACCACCTCGGAGGGCCCAGAAATTACCCTTTCGCGGGACCCGGAGCCAGTATGTCCCCATTCCCATTTGAGCCCCCATAGAGCTCAATGGGAATGGGGAGGATGGTAGCAGCGGTACCGTTCATAACAGTACCTTTGCTACATCCTGTTCTGCTCGCAGGTGCCGCTCTGCACGCCTGGTCTGACCATTGAAAACAGGGAGGTACCATAAAGAATGGCACTGATAAAAAAGACACCATCATTTCTCCAAGACGATTTGGCACAGGTGCCAAGTACCCTGTGGACCAGCAGTCCCTATGACATTGGCCTATTGAAGGGAGAAGGTACAGTTAAGATCCAACTAAAACCAGCAGCAATCTTGCCACGAGTAAAACAATATCCCATGTCCAAAGAAGTAGATGAGGGTATTTTTTTTTAAAACTTCTCTTTATTGGCAAGAAGCGGTAGCAAGTGGATCACATATTACATCAACAAAAGCATATTGCATATACGAGGGTATGGACAAACAATCAATACCTTAGCGACAGAGCAGGTACATTCAAAAGAAGCCGGTCGCGTCTCGCGGGGAGAGTCACAGTACAGCCTCCACCTCTGCCCGATCCGGTGTTGGAGGCGAGGATAAGAGTTCCAGATCAGCTTTAACATTCAGGTAACTACAAAACTCAGTCCATATGTTTTTAGGGCGAGCATTCACAGGCAATGTGTTGATATAGTCCTCCTCGCACACCTGTGTCCAAGTAAGAGCCTTAAGTCACATTTCTAGTGTAGGGGGGGATCTCCGCTTCCAGCACTGCAGTATGCATCTCTTGGCCACTATGGCTCCCATGTTCAATAATTTTACAACCGTCTAGCCCCCTCACCCTCCCACCTCACAAACAATACCGCCAAGGGGTCAGGATCTATCCGGAATCCCACCATCTCCGATAGGGCTTCTAGCACAGCTTCCCAGAACGGAGCCAATGCCCTGCAGGCCCAAAACATGCGAGCATGATCCGCCTCGCTGGATTTGCATCTCTGACAAACATGGGGTTGATCCCGTGCGAACCTCCCACCCGCTTGAGGAGTGTAGTACTGACGATTAAGGAGTTTGAATTGTATGCATCTAAATCTAGAGTTGAGGGAAACCTTACGCATGTGCGCACACATTTTCACCCACACCTCATCGGTGATTACCAGCCCCAGTTCCTGGCTCCAGGCGTCACGAACCTTGCAAGATGGTTCTGCAGAGCACTCAGCCAGCATTTTATAAAGTGCGGATATCATGCCCCTACCCCCCGCTGAATTAGCAATGTAGCAGATTTCGGTGGATTTTGGGGGTTCGTCCGGGTACGAGGGCCACATGTCCTGCACAGCCGCTCTGAGACTGAAGTATTGCAGCAACTCCAATGGTGAGCCTGAGTGTCCTGGCCTCCATGTCTGCGGGGTGATGAATTTCCCCCCGGGGACAGGTCAGAGAGCGCCCAATACCCCAAGTCCTGCCGGTGCTGCATGAGGAGCCTATACTGCGTGGGGGCAAGGCCTGGGAATGACCATATAGGAAGCCATTTATAGTACGGGCAGAGGTTAGAATGGGGTTGCAGCATATGTCTCCATGCCCTGATAGTGGTGGACACTGGATCCGCCGGGGCGTCAGACTGGTACGAGTGGAAGAGGATCAATGACATGACATTTATCTCCTCAGTTGCCAGGATCTCGAGTTTGAAATGCAGAGGTGGGTCTTGGTGTTTGTACCAATGAGTCGCATGTTGGGCCTGTGCGGCTATCCAGTATTGTGTTATGTCCGGCGCATTGAGTCCCCCTTTATCGTATGGTAAGGTAATATGCTGCCACTTCCTGCGAACGGCCCCGGCGTGCCACAGGAACCGGGCAAACCCTGCAAGCAAGTTTGTCAAGTAGTGCTTCCCGGGCCAGAGTGGGACGTTGGCGAATATGTATAGGAGCTTTGGGACTATAATCATTTTGATTAGTGACAGTCTTCCCGCCAAGGACAGGGGGAGATTACGCCACCTCTCCATTTTTGCCTCCGCGCATTGCGCTGCGGCACTGTAGTTGTTTGCCAAGAGGGAAGCCCGAGCCAGTGAGACCTGGACCCCGAGATATTTAATGCTTTCTGGGGCCCACCTGAGTGGGAATTCACATGAGGGTTGCGGGGTTGCCGGTGTGAGAGGGAAGAGGTCTGATTTGGTGTAGTTTATAGTGAAGCCCGAAAATGTGCCGATTTTGATGATCTCGCAGATGATTGGGTCTAAGTGGACCGAGGGGTCCCTGACGTACAGAAGCATGTCATCCGCGTACAGAGATATAATTTCAGGTGTGTCCCAAAGACGAATCCCCCTGCGAGTGTGTTTGTCTCTGACACTGTCCGCAATTGGCTCGATGGCCATCGCAAACAGTAGGGGGGGGGAAATGGGCACCCCTGGCACGTCCCTCTGTGGAGGGCAAAGGGAGCCGAGATGTGGGAATTTACCAGAACTCTGGCCATTGCGTTTGTGTATAGTAGCTTGATATAGGAGGGCATGCATGGGCCAATTCCCATCTTTTCCAGCACGGCCCACAGGTATTGCCATGACACCATGTCGAACGCCTTTTGGGCATCCAGTGTCACCACGACCGCATTAGCATTAGGGTCAATTCTAGACATGACGTTGAAGAGGCGTCGGATATTTAAGGAGGTAGAGCGGGCAGGGACAAAGCCGCTTTGGTCTGGGTGAATGAGGTCCGACATGATTGGAAGGAATCTGTTCGCAATTATCTTGGCAAAAATGTTCGTGTCTGTGTTCATAAGAGAAAGAGGTCTGTAGGAGCCACATTCCTCCGGGGGCTTGCCTGGCTTTGGAAGTACAGTGATTATAGCCTCGCGCAGGGACTGAGGGAGAGTGGCAAGACGGAGGGACTCGTCCCATACTTCATGCAAGCGCGGGGCCAGTAAAGCGACATGCACTTGATAAAATTCAGCGGTTAGGCCGTCCGGGCCGGGGGCCTTGCCTTTTGGGAGGGCGGAAATAGCCTCAGTGATTTCATCCAGGGAGATGGGAGCGTCAAGCTGCTCTTTCGTGGCGGGAGATATATAGGACATGGGGATATTATTGAGGAGACGATCCAGGTCCTGAGGGCTGTGCTCACTCTGCGGGGCATAGAGGGTTGCATAAAAGTCGGAAAAGGCCTCCAGAATGGGTTGGTCAGCCCAGTGGCGTACGCCGTCCTCGCCCCTGATGCTATCAATACAGGTTCTGCCCCCCTCTATCCGGGCCAACCTGGCCCTTTCCCCCTCGCCATATTTGCGAGCCGCAATGGGTCGTGCGTAATATCTTATTTCCCTAAGGGCATGCGCCTCGAAGCTCTCCAACTCCGCCCGTATCTGTGCCAGCTTGGGCGGGGAGGGAGCAGAGGAGTATTCACGCTCCAGTTCCTTGAGTTTTGATTCGGATCTTTGTAGAGAGTTCCTGATGTCTTTCAGGACCCCTGCTTCCCCAGAAATACACATCCCTCTGATGTACACCTTGAAAGCCTCCCACCGGACCCCGGCTGTTGTGTCATGATGTTTATTGGTATCAAAAAAGGTGTTGATGTCCACAAGGATGTCAGCCTTGAAAACAATGTCATGTAGTGCCTCAGATTTGAAGCGCCAGCCAGAGTGGCGCGGTAGTGTGTGTTGTAGGGTTATATCGAGTGTCACTGGGAAGTGATCTGAGAGTGTGCGTGGTAAGATCTGCATGCTGAAGTTCCTCCCCATCAGCCCGGCTGACAGGAGAAAGAGATCGATTCTGGAATGGCTGTCGTGTGCAGAGGAATAAAACGTGTATTCCCTAGCTATTGGGTTGAGTGCTCGCCAGACATCTATTAGGCCAGCTGGGCCCATGTGTGCCTGGAGCTGGCAGGCGGCCCTAGATAGTGTCCTGTGTGCAGTGCCCGATCTGTCTAGCTCAGTGTTCAGTATGAGGTTCATGTCCCCCCCCCAGATAACCAGGATCCCTATGTATCTCGAAAGTAGGTTATTGATATCATCAAAAGAAGTCGGGGTGTCTATGCTTGGGGCATAAGTGTTGACCAGCAGGCATTCCGTGTTAGCCAACAGGCAGTGTAGGATCACATACCTACCCTCTCGATCTATGTGGCTAGTGCGTAAGGAAAACTCCACTGACTTGTGAATTAGGGTTAGCACTCCCCTGGATTGAGAGGAGTACACTGTGTAGAATTTATTGGCTCCCCATGCCGGCGCCAGGGAGGCGGAAAGGTGTGCAAGTGCATGGGTCTCCTGCAGCAGAAGAATATTGAACCCATGTCTCTGGGCGTATGCAGTTATCCTACTAGCCTTGGTAAAATTACTGAGCCCCCGCACATTCCATGACATTAGCCTAATAGCCATTTTACAAGCTTAAGGAACACCCCAGCATCGCGTAGCAATGACTGTTGACCATGTAGTAATCTTCGATGCAGGGCTACCGTCTTCCACCCTCCAAGCCACACGCTCCTTGCCGTTTTCACAATAACGTCCCTCAACATTCCCACCCCCCGCCCTCACTGCCCTCCCCAACCATGCAGTCCCCACTCCAATACCTTGCGGGAGCGCACCCTGCGGAACAGAGGCGCACCCGGCTGTGCGCCCAACTGGGGCACGTACAAGGGCCGTAACATACCAAACTTGACATTGCAGCTGCAGCGGGGGTTGCTGTTGCTGTAAACCCAACTTGAATGTGAGATTGGTGCATCACACCGTGTATTATGCATCGGTAACATTTAGTGCATTACAGGGAGCTTTAACAATAGGTTACACTTAGCAAAGGATAAAGATGATGCGATGTTCTTAAATACCACAAAGGAAGCGTAAACCGCGTGTATGGGTCCATGTTCACCTCTTCAGTCACCCGCAGCAGGCCCCTCGAGCGGGTCGGGGAGAGGAATGTGGGCCTCGATGAATTTCACTGCCTCCTCGGGTACTGTGAAGAAGTACAACTTGTTGCGATGAGTAAGCTTCAGGCGTGCCGGAAATAGCATGGCGTACTGGATTTTCCTCTCTCTGAGCAGTTTTTTCACGCCGTTGAATTGCCTAAGCTCCATTTGCACACCCATGGAAAAGTCTGGGAAAACTCTAATGGTTTGGGATTCGAATTTCAGTTCCCCTTTCTCCCGGGCCAAGCGTAGTATGTGGTCTCTGTCCCGAAATCTCAGCACCATGGCAATGATCGACCTGGGGAAGTCTCCCGGTTTGGGACGTGGGGCAAGCGCTCTATGGGCGCATTCAATCGTGAAGAACGGTGAGAGTTGGGGGTTACCCAGGAGTTCTCTCAGTAGATTCTCAACTGCCTGCTCCATCTTACCCTTCAGTGCGGACTCCGAGACCCCCACGATGCAGAGATTTATCAGACGAGACCTGGATTCCAAGTCGTCGCACTTTGCCTTAACTTGCCTCATATCCCGCACCAGTTCAGAAACAGTGTTTTGAAGAGTGTGCACGCCATACTTGGTGGCCCCAATACGAGTCTCGGCCTCCACCAGTCTGGTGCCGTGCTGGTCCAATTTGGCTCGCATAGAAGCAACACTTGCATTTATGTCGTCCAATTTTTCGTGAAATGAGGCAAAGTTTTTCGCCATAGTTTCCATCAGGGTGGTGAGGTCAGGCTGCAGGGATGGTGGGTCAGAGTCACCCCGGCTCGGAGGAGACCTCTCCCGCTCCTGTCTTGGGAGCGACTTAGCGTATTTGTCCATTGCTCCCGCCTTGTCGGTTCCGCATGATTTACTTGGCATGCTACGGGAGTGCAATGAAACACCACGGGGCAGCGTCTGCCAATTATTAGGACCGGAATCTTTGGGCCCCTTAGGTGTAGTAGTATCGGGACAGGCAGGGGAGTCCCACCCCTTCGCCAGCAGGAGTCTAAATTCGGTGTGCGGGTAGTGTTGAACAGCTCACCGGGCAACACCGTTCCAGAGCAGGATCGCAGGTCCCGGTAGTTGCAGCGGCAGAGAAGGATCGGACGGAGGCTCAGACGTAGACCGCAACTCCGGCACCCCGTGCGGGCGGCCCAGCGTAATCACGGTAGGCCCCAAGGGTGGTGGGACCGCAATGGTAGGGCTGGGTTCCCAGGCGTTCAGTTTATAGCCCCAGGGCTACAGTTCCACAGCAGTTGGCGAGTATGAGGGTCTCAGAGCCGGAGGGGGCGCCGCGCCACAATCGCAGCCCCCAACCCCCTCACCTGCAGGGGCGTAGCTCGGGTCTTACAGCCGCAGGCCAGCGAGCAACCAGGAGGCGCCCAGGATAGGAACCGCTTCAGGCGCCGGACAGTCCAGTAGGAGAAGCTCGGGAGGAAGGCACAGCCCGGGCGGTTCGTAGAGGGTCAAGTGCACAGGTGGCAAGGGCAGAAAAAGAAAATATAGTCCGCCGCTTCCGCGGCCTCCGGGGGGGCCTCCCCCTGATGACGCTGTGCGGCCCCGAAGGGCACCAGAGGTAGGCAGCCGCTCTGCCAGCCTTAGGAAGTCGCAGTCACAGCAGCACGCAAGGGCCGAGTACGTGGCGCGGTAGGCCTCAGTGAGCAGGGAGGGAGGAAAAAGGGTCCTGGTCAGTGAAAAAGTCACGGTTTTCACCACGACTTGGATCAATATGTCGCTCCGAGGGCAGCCAAGACGATGAACTCACTACCAGCGACGGATGATACAGGGAACCACTGATATAGGCGGATATACAGCAGTCAGGCACGGAGCACAAACGCTAGGCAGCCATCTTGCAGGCTGCTCAATAGCGCCCCCAGATGAGGGTATTTTTGAGACAATTTCCACGTTTGTGCAAGAGGGGATCCTAGTGCCATCTGAGTCCCTGTGTAATACAGCTGTGTAACTGTCATGGGTACGGGCCTAAGTAGCACTACCAAGTCATCTTCATCTTTAATTCATGATGGCAAAGGGGGAAAACAGGAAGAAGCAATGTGGGTGAGAGCATGGTGAGCAAGGAATAGGGTTAACACCCATTTCATAAACAGGAACTCCCTGCACCCATAGAATAACATGAGACTTCCTGTTTGCACTAAAATGGATCCTTTTGTGCCAATCCAAAACTAGGTTGAACGCTCTAGTCTTCGGGCGTGGCTGTCTATAAAAGCCACAAACAATGAACAAACCATGCTTCGTGTGCATTATGTAGCTTCGAGCACATGCTTACCTGATTCCTGACTCCAGAGGCTTCTGCAGCATTTTCGCAGCGTGCGCGGGCCGGCAAGTCAATCCTCTGCTCTGCGAACTCTCCCACCTGAAAAGAGAAGGATAGAAGACGTTAGCTCCGCTGCAAAGGTCTCGCTGTTTTCCCACTTACCTTTCCACCGGCCGCTTCAGGAACTCGTTCCCTCGGAGTGTCCCGCAACTCTCTCTTCAACTCGCGGACCGGCAAGTCACTCCCGCTTCACCTTCTCAGCAGCCGCTTTTGGGTTTCTGTCTCCGAGCACCATTTTGACATCCTGCAAAAGAGAAAAGCAGAGGAAACAGGTTAGAACTTGAAGAGCATTGTTAGTAGAAATTTCCATAGACTGAAATATTACGAACCTGAACTTTTCACATGCCCTAACCCAGTGGAGTAACTGGGAAACCACAGGGATACCGCACTTACCTGATCCGATTCCAGTGATCCAATTGTGCACATCTGCCAATCTGGCAGCTCGAAGGGTCCAGTCAGGTAACTGGCTCCGGGGACAATCATCAGGAGAACCACAGAACTCTATTAACCAAACAGCAGTGTTTAACACCGCAGTGCAATCGCATCAGCCAGCAAAACCTGTACCAGGCCAGAGCATAAGCCAACAGGTCCCGAACCATAGTGCCTCTGCAGGTGCAGGACTGAGAGCCCACCATCCTAAACTAAGAGGCAGAATTCCCAATACCCCGGGTGAGTGGAAAGCAGGGCAGAGGTCGGCGGACTCCATCGCTCCTGCAGAGATTCAGGTGGGCGTGACAGAACACAAAGTCTACCTTAAACCACCTTCGCCTGAGCGATGGAGACCTCGGAGGTAGATCAGCTGTCACAGTTATTGGGGGAATTGCGGGCTGAAGTACATGCAGCTTGTGCTGAGACAAACGCCGTGAGGCGTGAATTGGTAGTTAACAGGGACAAAACAGACGAGATTGCCAGCCAATTATTACAGACTCA
This sequence comes from Ambystoma mexicanum, assembly GCF_040938575.1. Taxonomy (NCBI): domain Eukaryota; kingdom Metazoa; phylum Chordata; class Amphibia; order Caudata; family Ambystomatidae; genus Ambystoma; species Ambystoma mexicanum. The sequence continues at coordinate 963,411,299 of NC_090934.1, forward strand.
AGCAGGATTGGCTGCGTTACAAGGGGGAGCCACGGCAACACCAACATCACCACCCCAGCCCATAGCAGCACCAGTACAAGTAGTCATTCCAGGCAACATACCACTGGCGCCACCGGAGAGGTTCCTAGGAGAGCCAAAACAGTTCGGGACTTTCATGAACCAGTGTCGTTTACATTTTCTGTGCAAGCCGGGGTTATTTCCTACAGACCAAAAAAAGTGGCGTTTGTGTTGTCATTCTTGGGGGTCATACAGTGGACTGGTCCGTGCCATTAGTAAATAAGGACGACGCTTTACTGCGGAATTATGCTGGTTTCCAGTGTGAGTTGGAAAAGCTCTTTGCCCGCAGTACACAAGGAAAAGCCTTGGATGACGAGTTGTTGTCCCTTTGGCAAGGAAGTCAGGATGTTTTGGCTTATGTAGCAACCTTTAATAGTTTGGTAGCCGAAACAAACTGGCCCAAGGAAAAACGAACAACTCTGTTTTACTGAGGTTTACGAAGAGAGCTCAAGGACATCCTGGCACAAGTTGTCAATCGCCTTGATGGGTGTGCCGAATACATTGACCTGGCAATCCAGCTTGACCACCGATTACAAACCAGAAGGGCAGACCGCACACGCTCTGAGGGCAGAGTGTTCTATATGCGGCCCAAAGAGACGTCTGTCCGCCAGTCAGTGGATTCACATCCTGAACCCATGCAATTGGGTGGAGTTCGAGGTCCACTCACCAAAGCAGAACGTGACAGAAGGCGGCAAGAGCAGTTATGCTTGTACTGTGGACAATCCGGTCATTTCCTCCGTAACTGCCCGGCTAAGCCCCCTTGAAAAACTGTTGGAACTATAGACGGAGCAAAGCAAGCAACCGAGGCAGAAAACTCCAACGCCTGACAGACATAGAAGTCGGTCTGTCGAGCGCAACCAAGATTCCCTTGACCTTCCATTTTACCATCCCGGTAAGCATCGTGGACCAGCGCCATCCTTTCAAGTTACACGCACTTGAAGCATTTGTGGATAGTGGAGCCATTGGAAATTACTTGGACTTGGAGACGGCAGACAGGATTGGGTTACCAATTTGAGCAAAGGAAACCATAGACAATGTAACCGCAGTCGACGGAACTCAGCTACTTTCGGGCCCAGTAACCCGTTGTACAGCAAACGTCATCATGCTCTGTCAAGACGGACAAAAGGAAGAAGTCTCATTTGACCTGATTTCTGCCCCACAATTCCAAATGATCCTTGGTATACCTTGGTTCGAGAAACACAACCCACTCATAGATTGGCGTAGCAGGTCGCTAACCTTTCCCAGGGACTGCAAACACTGTTATGAGACGGGTCAGATACCGTAGCATCCAATATCCGCATCCCTGAAGACACTCCCAGTATTGGGGATACTAGGAGTTCTACCCACAGAATACCAGGATTCTCCAGATGTATTCACCAAAGAACAAGCCAACACGCTACCTCTGCATCGTTCATACGACTGCCAAATAGACCTGGTACCGGGGGCGAAAGTCCCTTGCATATATGCCCTGACGGAAGGGGAGCACGCCCATCTAAAAAACCTACTTGGACCAATATCTCGCAAATGGTTTCATCCGCCCTTCCAAATCTCCCGCGGCCTCTCCCCTCTTCTTCGTCCCCAAGAAGGAGGGGGACCTAAGAACGTGCATCGATTATCGTGCGTTAAACAAGGTCACGGTAAAGAACCAGTACCCCTTACCTCTGATCCCTGTGTTGCTCGATCAAGTGAGACAAGCGCAAGTGTTTACGGAACTGGACCTTCGAGGGGCCTACCACCTAGTGCACGTAAAGGAGGGTGACAAATGAAGACTGCGTTCCGCACCAGGTACGGCCTCTAGGAATATCAGGTAATACCGTTCGGGCTATGTAAGGCGCCGGCGGCATTCCAACACTTTATGAATGATATCCTGCGAAAACTGCTAGACGTATGTGCCGTAATATACATAGATGACATCCTCATTTACTCGGCCACTGTACAAGAACATGTGTCGCATGTGCGGGCAGTTCTCCACAAGTTACGCAAAACCACTTATATGCCAAACTTGAAAGATGCTCCTTTCATGTCACCGAAGTAGAGTTTCTAGGATTCGTGTTGTCACCACAAGGGATCCGAATGGACAACAGGAAAGTAGAGGCGATCCTCACCTGGCCATCACCCTCATCCCTAAAGGGAGTGCAGAGCTTTCTTGGCTTTGCAAACTTCTACCAACGCTTTATACCTGGTTTTTCACACATGGTGCATCCTATTACTTCCCTCCTATGTAAGCACCGAAAATTTGAATGGACCCCCGCAGCAGAAGAGGCTTTTCTTGCTCTAAAGAGCAGACTTACATCAGCCCCTTTATTACAACACTCACAACCAGATCTCCCTTACATCGTTGAGACTGACGCTTCAAGTGTAACCATGAGGGCAGTCCTATCCCAACGGAATTCCGATACTGGTCACCTGCACCCTGTGGTTTTCTGGTCAAAGACGTTTTCTCCAGCAGAACTGAATTATGCAGTTACGAATAAGGAACTGCTCGCGATTAAAGAAGCCCTCAAGGAATGGAGGCATTATTTACTCGGAGCCAAGCATACAAGTACGATAATAACTGAGCATCGAAACCTCCAGTACTTGCGCTCGGCTAAAGCGCAATCATCCAGACAGCTTCGCTGAGCTCTATTCCTATTGGAATATGATTTTGTAATTACATACCGACCCAGAGTAAAAAACGGCAAATCAGACGCTTTATCACGCATCAGCAAAGGGGAAGAAGCTTACAACATTTCGGATCCGGTAGATATCATTCCTGGTGACAAAATCCTAGGTCTGTGTGGAGATGATTCTTCATGGGAGACATTCAAGCAAAAGATAAAAGACAACCTGCCCGCAAGGGAGCTACGAATATGGAGAGACAAGGCAATCAACTTTTCCATCAAAGACGGCCTACCATATTACCGAGACCGTCTTTATCTCCCAACACGTGCATTGCAGGAAGAAATACTTACCAACTACCACAATCTGCCAATTGAAGGACACTCAGGAGTGGCAAAGACTGCAGAAAAGGTTGAAAGATCCTACTGGTGGCCAACTTGGCGACAAGAAACCCACGAATTTGTCAGCTCATGTGGGACATGTTGTCACGACCCACACTCTGAAGACCCCCTGGCCAACCTATGGGCCAGTGAGAGTCTTGATTCCAGCCCCCACTAAACCCAAGAAATTGCAGCATAGGCCTTATTGGGGCCAGTCCTGGTGCCTTTGGCGACAGGCTCATGTTTGAATATGGACTTGTGCTTGGGAACTACTTTTCATTAATGCCAGTCATGTGGAGGCATCCTCATGGGTGTGGTACCATGGGGACTATTTTACCTGGACTTCTTTCTTGAAGCTATTTAAACCACACCCGAATAGACTGACAGGCTTCGCGTTAGTTAGCATTACTGCAACGTTACGCTCACCGTGTTCAGCTTCAGCCACGAACCTCGTAAGGACAGCACCTGCAAAGGAAAGGAGAAGACATTGTGAGAAAAAGGCAGCAGCTTACCTGACCTTCATCGCCAGCGGTCCGCAGCTCTTCCGACCATCATCCTGGAACCAGCACTCCTCTGGATCGACGGATCTGAAAAAGAGAAGAAACAAGGCATTAGACATTGTACAATTAACGAACTGTGCCGAAAGGCTTACCTCGCCGGCCGCTCCTCAATCAGCATAACGACGGAAATTCCATACTCCGGCCGAGTACTGCAACCTGTGGAGAGGAAAAGATAACAGGTTAGCAAAGGCAAGGCATCTTAAGCGCAGCGCATAGCGCCTACTCACCGCATCAAGGCGCTCCAAAAACGCCCATACTTACCGGCGAAACACAGATTCCGCCTTGCCACATATTGGACTTCCGCGTACCTAGGAAGAAAAAGACATTGTTTAAAAGGCATGCAAGAACAGCAATATTCACAGCAATAAGACCTACCTGAAAGACTCAAGACGGGCTGGCTTCAGTGAAGCAACTCGATCGCCATTGCCCACCAAGCTCAACGCGCCCCTGCCAAGACAGCAGGAGGAGAACCCGCCAACATCTAAAACAAGGTGAGGAGAAGTCCAGAAGGGTCGCAGACCTACAGGGAGGTGGGAGGCTGTTTACCCCGGTTGCCCAGTCCTGAACATAGCTTACCTGTATTCCAGGCAGAACTCTCCCGCTGGTCTTATCTGAGCATTGCAAGGAGGGACATCTGAACCCCAACTGCTGGGTGGCGCCCCTGTGGAACCAGGTGAGCGTAACACATGTGCTCAAAACAAGGCCTCAAGACAAAGACCAGCTGGCTTATTACAACCACTGGCGATACCGCCTACTCCCTGGCACACCGTATCGATGGACTTGGTCACAGACCTACCTCCCAGTTCCGGATTTAACACCATCCTTGTGGTGGTGGATCTATTCACCAAGATGGCCCACTTCGTAGCCTTAAAAGGCATCCCGTCTGCCCAGGCCTTGGCTCGAGTATTTCTAAATAACATTGTGAAGTTACATGGGTTTCCATCCATATTGATTTCCGACAGGGAGAGCCAGTTCATGTCATGATTCTGGAAACATTGTTGCGCTTTGGCCAGGATAGAAATACGATTGTCCACCAGTCATCATCCACAAACAGACGGGCAAACAGAGCGCACAAATCAAACTCTGGAGCAATACCTCTGTTGCCTTTTACATCAGACAGAACTCTCCTGGGAGGAGATCCTGTGGATGGCCGAATACGCATACAATAATTCAATACACACCTCTACACGCATGACTCCTTTTTACACTCTTTATGGACGCAACCCAAGAACATCAACATATGACCCACCCGAGGCTATCTAAATGCCAGCCATCAAGAATTTACATGAAAGAATCTCTCAAGCAACCGAAGATGCAGTATCACATCTTGAGACAGCTAAGGCTACACAAAAGAGGTATGCTGACCGTCACCAAAAAAAGGCCCCAAACTAACAGGCAGGGGATTCGGTATGGTTAGCATCTAAGTATATAGCACTAAAAGGAGCCAGGAAATTCCAACCCAGGTTCTTAGGTCCGTTCACAATTGAAAGTGTGATCACTCCCGTTGCCATGAGGTTGACCTTACCTCCACAAATGCGCATACACCTGGTTTTCCATGTTTCCTTGTTGAAACCCGTACACCCTGGGACTAGAACACTAACACCACCAGCCCCCATAGTAATTAAAGGGGGGGAACCAGAGTACAAGGTTAAGCAAATACTAGATTCCAAAGTAGTACGAAACACCCTGTATTAATTAGTGGATTGGAAGGGATATGGGCCCCAGGATAGAGCGAGAACATCCATGCCCCTCAGTTATTACTCAAATTCCATCGAAACAATCCCACCAAGCCTGGTCCAGGAAGCACACCATTGGGTGGGGTCTTGAGGGGGAGGACTGTCATGGGTACAGGCGTAAGTAGCAAGGAATAGGGTTAACACCCATTTCATCAACAGGAACTCCCTGCGCCCATAGAATAACATGAGACTTCCTGTTTACACTAAAATGGATCATTTTGTGCCAATCCGGAACTAGATTGAACGCTCTAGTCTTCAGGCGTGGCTGTCTATAAAAGCCACGCACAATGAACAAACCATGCTTCATGTGCCTTCTGTAGCTTCGAGCACACGCTTACCTGATTCCTGACTCCAGAGGTTTCTGCAGCATTTTTGCAGCACACGTGGGCCGGAAAGTCAATCCTCTGTTCTGCGAACTCTCCTGCCTGAAAAGAGAAGGATAGAAGACGTTAGCTCCGCTGCAAAGATCCCGCTGTTTTCCGACTTACCTTTCCAGCGGCCGCTTCAGGAACTCGTTCCCTCGGAGTGTCCCGCGACTCTTGTCAACTAGCGGAACGGCAAGTCACTACCGCTTCGCCTTCTCAGCAGCCGCTTTCGGGTTTCCGTCTCCGAGCAACATTTTGACATCCTGCAAAAAAGAAAAGCAGAGGAAACAGGTTAGAACTTGAAGAGCATTGTTAGTAGCAATTTCCATAGACTGAAATATTGTGATCCAATTGTGCACATCTGTTAATCTGACAGCTCGAAGGGCCCAGTGAGGTAACTGGCTCCGGGGAAAAACATCAGGAGAACCACAGAACTCCATTAACCAAACAGCAGTGTTTAACACCGCAGTACAAGCGCATCAACCAGCAAAACCTGTACCAGGCCAGAGCATTAGCCAACAGGTCTCGAACCATAGCGCCCCTGCACATGCAGGACGGAGAGCCCACCATCCTAAACTAAGAGGCAGAATTCTCAATACCCTGGGTGAGTGGAAAGCAGGGCAGAGGTTGACGGACTCCATAGCCCCTGCGGAGATTCAGGTGAGCGTGACAGTCCCCAGTGAAAAAAGCAAGGGGGGTCGTGGAGAATTATTCAGGATTAATGCTCCTTGAATAATATTGTTGAGGCAGAATTCCGATTGGTTCCAGCTATGATACTATGCAACATCCCACCCCAAGCTAAACATTTCACAGTGATCAATTTGGAGAATGCATTCTTCTCAATCCCCCTTCATGAAGAGTCACACGACTTGACCTAATTTTCATTTAGAAATAAAAATCGGACATTTAAAAATAAAAAGTGGAAACATACAAGGTTACCCCAAGGGTACTGTGAGTCCCTTTCGATATTCGAGAGGGTCCTTCAGATGGACTTAGGAAATGTGCACCTTGACAGTACAATAATTCAATATGTGGATGACATCATGGTGTGCAGTGAGACAGAACAAGAATGCAGGAAAGAGTCAATACAGCTGATGACAGTTTTGGCAGACAAGGGGTGCAACATAGACAAGGCAAAGTTACAATATTATCAGGAGGAGGTTCTGTACATTGGACAGTTGATATCCCAAGAAGGCAGGAAAGTAATCCCTGAAAGAGCAGAAGTAATAATGAAAACACTGCAGCCAAGTACAGTGAAAGAAATTAAACAATGTCTAGGCCTTTGCAACTACTGTAGTGCATGCGTCTTTGATTACAGCATATATTTCAGGCCACTGTTAAAGGGACTTAAACAGGCTTGAGAGGATGACAGCAAAATAGTCTGGACAGGTGAAATGATATAAGCATTTGATGGGTTAAAAAGGGCAATATGCACAGCACCAGTTCTAGCGATCCCTGATTACAGTGCAGAATTGTACCTGTTCTCACACTCTAATTGGGTAGTAATGACAGCAGTGCTCACACAGAAGACTACTTTGGGGCACAAACCACTAGCATATTACAGTGGGATTCTAGATCCAATGATGAGAGGTCATTATCTCTGTGAAAAATCGTTGGCTGCAGCGGCCTTTACAATTGAGAAGTCAGCTAATATTACGATGGGCTGTGGAGTAACACTATATGTAGAGCATGCCCTGTTCGCGATTCTTGAGAAACCCAAAAGCACGTTGACCACACAGACAACATCAGGGTACGAAGTGATCATTTCAAACCCAGTGATTAAAATACTGAGATGAGTAGTGAACCAAGCAACGTTCCTAGCAGAACCAGTGGATGAAGGAGACCATGTGCACGACTAGAGAAAATGCACAGAATACCATGATGATATACCCCATGTCAGAGAAAATGCCCTCGGTGTGGAGGAAATCATCTTTGACGGTTCCTCAATCATTGACCAGAATTCACAGGGGAGACATACTGGGACAGCAGTGATAAAATTAAAACAGAATAGCAACTTTAATGTAGTGGTGAGTGCAAGACTAGCTTTACATTTTTCAGCGTAAGCAGAAGAATTAGTAGCGCTTATTGTAGCCCGAGAAACACATTAGGATGAGGAAATCACAGTGTATTCCAACTTTGCCTATAAGACAACAGTACACACAGGACTGTCACATTGTGGAGTATTTTTATCCACACCACTGTGCCACACTGCAGCCCTTTGCCAATGGGGAAAGAAAAATGCCAAAAATGGAGGCAATAACCCCTGCACACACTAAATCTACAAAATTGTGCAGAGTTCATAAACCACCAAAAGAGCTGCATGCCCTGCCACATACACAGGCAAAGTGGTGTAAAAACAGGAATCACTGCTGTCAACTGTCATCTGTCACCTGAATCAAGGCCACAGAAGGGCCTAAGCCGAAAATGCCCTTAGAAATTCAGTCATTTTCCCAGAGAATTATGGAAAGGAAAGTGTGCTGAAACCATGGATTCTCCAGGCAGTCAGAGGAATCCAGGTATCACTGCCTGACAGCTGCCTAAGGAAATTGGCTGTCAAACCCTGTTTAAATGTATTTTCCATTCCCTGAAAAATTGCAAAATCCACTATTTCAAGCATGTTGGTGAAGGGCTAATTCTTTTAAAATGTTTAAGTTTTGTATAAACTGTGCTTATATTTTATATTTGAAATGAAAAGACTTTAATGTCAAGGAGCCCAGTCTGGGGCCAATCCATTCTGATCTGACAGCCTGGCCTCGGAAAACTGACATCTCTGCTTGACACTTCCTTGAGAACAGGAAGGCTAATGGCTGTTAATGGTTCCCGCATAATGTCAGCAAACAACACAATGGGGCCGCATTAGACATTCGTCTGCTGGATGACCAAAGAACAAAGGACAGGCTGAGCATTGACGTCTGCAAAGAGGGGCAAGATGTGGAGGAGGTTTCACAGTGAACTTCAAAGGACTGGACAGCTGCTGCCTAGAAAGGGGAGGTTACACAGGAGGACTTTGCTGTGAAATCCTTATTTTTGATTAAAGTTCAAAACTCTTTAACTGAGAAACCTTAAGAGGGATGCATCTGAAACTTGGTAGACATTAAACTAATTTCAGCCTTGTGATTTGAAGACATTGAGGAATCTAAACCATTTAAGGAACCAAAGTTATGAAAAATGTCTAATTGTAGCAAAACTATTAATGTTGCAAACTTACAATTGTAGGTACACGATCCACTGATAAGCGCCCAGAGATGTATCAAATTAGAAATGATTATTCCAAAGTGTTATGGGTAAAATTGATAAAAATCCATACAATGACCAATACAGCTCTCATAAAGATGGGAAGTGAATGTAAATGTAGACAATCGAATATAAAGTATATGGGCCTCATTACGAGTATGGAGGTAGCCCTGCCCTTAATAAGGGCATGGCTGTGGATGCCTCCATACCGGGTTCCAGTACCGGGTTCCTCCAATGAGGATTTACCGGGCCATTCCAACCTTGGAGGACCCGGTAAATCCTTATTGGAAAAACCCATCCCCATTTGAGCCCCCGTAGGGCTCAATGGGAATGGGGAGGGAGCTAATAACGTTATTATTAATAACGTTAGGGCCCGTTATTAGCTCCCTGGTCCCCTTGCGGGACCCGCTAAGGACGCCTGGTAAAACTAGGCGTCCTTAGCGGGTCCCGCAAAGGGAACCTCGTAATAGGGCATCCCGTAATGAAGGGTGCCGATCTGGTACCGGCACCCTTCATTACGGGAGCGCCTGCCTCGTAATGAGGCCTTATGTGTCCAATTTTATAAGGGTACATAATGGTAGAAATGTACATTTGTGCAAAAGTATGTTTGGGTAAAAATCCAGGTGGGAGTTCCTAAATCCTGTCATAAGAAGACAGCTCTGTTCAGGGTGCCAACCAAAACAAAGCACATCCCTGTAGCCACTCACAACCATGGGGGTGTGTTTTGAAGTTCTGCCCATGCCATAAACTTTATAATGGATAAATATAGGAGTTTCACTAAACATAGGGACACTGCTTCCAGGACACTGTTTCCAGAACACACTGCTTCCAGGACACTGCTTCCAGAACACACTGCTTCCAGAACCCATCCAGATGTCTGCGCAGCACTTTATTGCAGAACTTTTCATCGTGTAGCTGACTCCAGAATTCTTTGAAAGATTCAGATTTTTTTTGCAAAATCCAGACTCTAGCATTGCAAAATTATTGCTAGCCTGACCCAATTGTAAAAATCCCAAACTTGAAGGGATTTAATTCTGATTCAGCTGGGCTTGCTACCATTAAGGGTTGCCCACTGAAAACTTGCATCCTGCTATCTACCGTGTCCAGTAACCAGAAGGGGCCCATCCAAATCCAGTCTGAGGTAAAGTCAAATTCATCAGAACCACCTTGCTGATCCAATCCCGCTAGAGGTGCCCTGCTGCAGGTAGACCAGATCCAATTTATTGACCAGAGCTGATGGTCCCATTTAATAACTTCTTCTGTAAGTATTAATAGGAAGAACAGTGACCCATAGTATATCTGCATTGTATTATCCCTATCTCAACCCATGCCATCTTTAATTCAGAACTCCAGTATTGTTAGAATCCTTCTTGCGCTGATTGTCTCACCTGTGTTCCAAAGCCATAACTCCCTAGTGATTTTGAATAACTAAAGTAAATCCCAGGAAGAAGTAGAGTATCCACAATGGGACGGGTTACGCTGATCACGGGACTGTAAGATCCATATGTGGCATTCTCTTTTTCATAGTCATAATATAGTGTAATCAAACCCACCTGTCATTTTCTAAAGTGCATTTCTGTTTTCATTTTCGCGCCTATTTTGCAAAAACACCTCTCAATAAAACCTCTATAACTCCTTCAGTTTTAAAGATAGAAACGAATTTGAACTCTCACTGATACCTAAGACCCTCAGCTACAGCCACAACCAAACACTGCACCGCAAAACAGTGTATTTGACCCATTTTTCTTCAATATCGCATAGTAAAAGTTTGCCGCAAATTTGCAAAATTCACAAGTTTACACGTGTCATTTCCCCATTTCAAAGTGCTGTTTCCATCCCATCCTGATCTGAAGTGTGTATTGTTGTTAATATTATAGCTCATGTATGTTAGGACCTGATTAGTGTTGCTTTTCTTAGAGCTGTTCTCCATTTAAGCATTTTTACATCCTTTTGCAGTATTTCACAAATCCATTTTTACCTGTCATTTTCAAAGTGTCATTTGCCAAAATAAGGTTTTCACTCTTGTTTGGGAGGATTGCCTATAACTCTTGTATTTCATTCCTGAATACCTGCTGGTTACTCACATTGGTGTAGGGTTGTTAATTTGTATTTAAACAAAACTTTGCAGGGGGCATATTCACCTAAACGTTATCTGTTTCACAAGCAAAACTGTTCTTTTTCCTGTTTTTCTATTCTGCATCATTATAAGTGAATTCAATTGCATTGCTTACTTCTGAATTATATTGTCACCCTTCGGGTGATTGCTGGCCCATATATATATCTATAGTAAACCTATGTGTGATTTGAATATTAAAATAAATAAACAAATATTTACCTTTACAAATTAGCCTGATTCCTGGTTCAGTGTGACCTGGGGGGTATTTTGAGAAGGGTGTGATATGAGTGGTATATCATTCAGAACATTGAATATATAGACAAAAATTAAATAAGAGTTTCATTTGCCCAATACATGCTAGGCGAGACTTGGGTGTGTGCCTAATTGAAATCCCTTAAACCGTTGGAAATGGTAGGTCTTCCTATGTGCTGACGGCCCGCCAGTGCAGCACGAAGTATTATTTCCAAGGCTCATAGATGCACTACAGCTCCCATCGGCCATTGCCATGGTGAAGTGCGCAGTCCACACCAGAGGAGAAGGCGTAATCTCCCACAGCAATGAAGCCGCTGACACAGAAGCTAAAAAAGCTGCATATTTTCCCCTGAAAATTCGATATCCCACCTAATAAGTACACGCGAGCGCACAGCATGGTAATGAAAGAAGGCTTTAATTCCTTGCCCATCACACAGATAATTGAACTGCGGGATGTGCTTTACCAGAATAGCAGGAGCTGTGGAAAAAAAGGAGGTGCTCAGTATCCCCCACCAATGCACTATGGCGATAGTACAGCACAGACAAACCAGTCATGCCCTGTGTATTACTTATAGTAGCATTAGAATAGCTTCATTATCCTGCTCACACAACGCGAGAGACTCTTGCAGCCCAGATTGCGGAAGACTGGTTCACCCCCAACCTCGCAGAGCATGTTGCTGCTTTCATTTTCTATTGTGTTTTATGCCAGAAGTACACGGCAGAAGTAGCGTTTAGAGGTTGTAGAAATCAGGCGGTTTATCCATATACACATAATCATTTTCTTTTCTCTTTTGCCTCCGCGTGTCTAGCGCTTGAATCGAGTGCAGTATGACGGCACTAGATGGGGAACCCTGTGAATAGAGAGATCTCTTTGTCGCAACAACCCATCCATTGGATCTTCTTCTGTCCAAGTCCATTAAAGGCTATCAACTCTAGGCACTCTAAACAGGTGAGTTTGTTATTACAATTTTTGGGTAGGAGGGGATAGTGCCCTATTACCCAGAATCAGCAGTCCGTTCGTTTCACAATTGGGAACTAGGGAATTTTGTCTCAGTTCCATTAGATGTCCTTGGCCCTCATTAGGACTCCGTCGGAAAACCATGGTGCTATTAGCACCATGGTCGATGCCGGAGTCTGCCATGGCGGAATGGGGAATTACCACCCCATTGCAAGGTTGGCGGGGCGGTAATTCCCCATGCCTCCATGGCCCTTCCCCATTCCCATTTTTGCCCCATAGGGCATAATGGGAATGGGGAAGGCGGTAAGTACGGTACCGCAAATTGCGGTACCGTACTTACCTCGAGAGTCCCCTTGCGGGCCCCTACTTTAACGGCTGGTCTAGACCAGCCGTTAAGGTCGGGTCCCGCAAAGGGACCTCGTAGTACGGCGTTAAGGGTTTAACGGCGCCAACACCTTTTACGGCGCTGTTAACCCCTTAATGCCTGGGTCCTAATGAGGCCCCTTGTGTTTTGTCTCCACAGACTCATTAATTGGGGTCTTTCTTGCTGTATAGTAGACACATTATTAGACGCATACATATGATGCTGGTCCCAGCTTGTGTGGCTGAGAAAATGGTATTTACTATTAATTCTCCCGTTTTTTGTTTTGAGGTTTTTCTGAACTTTGGTTTTTGGATTATGTTCTCAGTATAGGCTCACTCAGATCACTTTTAACCTTTTGTATGATTTCTTTTTTTCTCTTTGTTTTTATCCCCTTCGACAACGTCCAGTTAGACATTTTATTCTGTCAAAACTACTAATGTTATGTGAAAAGCTTTTCTAGGTTGACTCTTGAGATTTCTAAATTATCTTGTAGTCTCTATGTCAGTGTAGTTGACGAATGGCACTGCACTTTATTTAATTGTGCAATTTTTAAATTTAGGATAATGCTACGTGTAAGTTTCCTTGCGGACGCACTTGTGAACCCCGGCCCCCTCTCGTGTGATCCCCTTCACCCGATTGGGGTTTCGGGCTTTCCAACTGCGCACGCGCAGCGTGGACCTCCTAGGCGGATTACACATAAGGTTGATATTAGCACTTTAATTGAGATGCACTTTATTATTATTGTAAAAACCCAATATACATTATGGGATAACATAGATTTAATATGTAATTTTACCTACTTGTGAACAATAATAACATTTGAAAAATCTTTTTATAAAAATGTTCTGTTTGTTTTGATCTGTCTGCGCCTTTCTGGGTTCTGTTCCATTGGAGTCTGATAAACACTTATGTATTAACTTGAGTGTAGTTCCGCTTGACATGACCACTTTTTGACAAGAAGTACACGGCAGGACACATGCTGCGAGTAGTGAGAGGAACAATACCCCATCCTACTGGACTCTTCCAGCATTTGCACATCAATTTTGTAGACATGCCCCAACGCTATAATGGCTACAGAAACATGTCTGTGTTCATATGCCTGTTCTCCTGATGGATCAAAGCCGGTTCATGAATGCACCCTGATGCCACCTGTGCTGCAATATTCCTCGTAAGAGAGGTATCCCGATGATGGGGTATGTGCGATGTCCTTTGGTCTGAAAATGGACCGTATTATGTGAATGAATTGTTTAAACACATCACAATCCTACTGGGTAGAAAGCATACATTCTCTTCTGCTTATCACCCAGAGGCAAATGGGATATGTGAATGCCTCAAAGGCCTGTTCAAAGAGATAATAGCCAAATAAAAAATTAGCCTGAAGAAAGTAGTGCTCCATTGCCTACCCTTTGCCCTATTTGCATTATACAATAAGCCCAGCACACACCATCACCATCAGCTGACTACTCAGGAGCTGGTGACGGGACGCGGTATGCATATACCTCTTGCTCCTCCCACTAGTGCACGATCTGATGCACATAGTGACACTGTCATCCCTGGATCTGAGATGCATGAGTACTTGGCGGTGATGATGCCTAGTGTCTCTTTTATATCCCAACAACTTCGAAACCCAGTGGTGGAGGTCAAAGAAGAATGATGAAAAAAACCAACAGCTAGACATACAGACTCTGCTCTAACTCTCCAACCTCTACCCGGGAGACTTAGTTCTCATAAAGAATGTTATCCTGTCCTGGCACAAGCCAAGGTTCGAGGGGCCCTTTGTTGTGGAAGACACCACTCCCACTGCTTCCAAAGTCCAAAGCGGGCAAGCCTGGCTCCATCTCAGCGAGGCAAAACCCTGCAACGGTGAGAACCCCCTACCACCAGTCCCAGATGTTGAAGCTGAAGAAGAAGAAGCGACAAGGCCCCAGAACCGGTCCATTACAAGGATCATGCAAACAACCCACAGTGAATTAAGAGAAACACACTGGGCCTCATTACAGGTCGGGCGGTCCGGAATTAACAGTGGTGGTCAACCTGCGGCCACTGTTAATTCCGGACCGCCCGATCCTGAGTCCTGCAGGCGGGAGGTGATGTTCCCACCAGGTCTGACCTGGCGGGTTTAACACCGCCCGCAGGCGGACGTGGAAACACCAGCGCCATCACGAGATGGTGCCGGTGTTTCCACTTCCCCATTCCCATTGAGTCCTATGGGACTCAATGGGAATGGGGATTTACCGAATTCCGCCTCCGGAATTCCCGGGACACCATTGTCGTAATGCTCTGGTATTTCCGGGAGTCATGGAGGCAGAATGGTAATATGAGTCCGGCGGTAACCGAGGCGGTAAAACCGCCTGGTTACCGCCAGACTCGTAATGAGGCCCACTGTCCTTTTCTACACAAACAAATAGTCTGCTCCAACAAACTCTTGTGGCTTAATGCTTTTTACCTGCAGAATAAGAAGAAAAAGCATGTTTGAAAAAAAGAAACAGAATACTGAATGTCACCTCTCAAGATATTACTATATGTTATTCTTTCTTTTGTAGTGAATATTTATTGTGCTCTCAAAACAAGTAAAATACCACTTCTTGCTCTATTAGTGAGCCCCAAGACTATGTTAATCTTCGAAAGGATCTTCTTAGCTGTAATCATTCAACTTTTCTTGCAGGTATTCATTGTGTGGACATTAATCACAGCTATGGAGGGTGGCGTGTGTACAAAAACTGGTCCATCTAGCTGTACCTACGTACCTGCCCACGATAAAGAGAATGGGCCCCTTGCAGAAGCTATAGCGCTGCTAACACATCTCCACACGAAAATGGTAGAAGAGGTGAAAGAAGTGAAGCATGATGAAGATTGTCTCGCATATCTATTCCCCCGGATCCCCTCCTGGCTGGCTAATGGATTTAAAGTACTAATAGCTGCATAAATGTTAGTGTTATTTGGATTCTGCGTCCTGAGAATAGCCACAGTTCAATGTAAGAAGAGTGCCAAAATGACTGTAGGGATGAAGATAGTGATAGAGGCAGCGAGGCTGTTTCAGAGGGAGGCCCCAGCCGAAGAAAGAGATCTACCATCAACTCGTTGCTTGAAGAAGGGACTGACCCCGAGGGGGTTGGAGGCAGATGAGCGAAGAGCTCGAGAAGGAATATATTTAGGAAGAGAGAGTTGGAGGTAATGAGGCCCCAGGCCCCAGAAAGCCTTGTGGACAATGCAGAGGGTTTTGAACTTAATCCTCACAGCCACTGGGAGCCAGTGCATAGATTACAGTCCTGGAGAGACACAATCCCTTGGTTTGAGGCGAAGGACAAGTCTTGCAGTCCTGTTCTAGATGAGTTGCAGAGGGCGGAGAGTAGAAGCAGGCAGATTTAGAAAGAGGCTGTTGCAATAGTCTAGCCTAGAGAGAACCAGAGCTCAGGAGACAGTGAGCTTCTGGGGGAAGGAGAGGAAATGAAGAATACCTCTAAGGAGGTGCAGCTGGTAGTGTGACTTCTTAGAGACATCAGAGATGTGAGGAGAGAAGGAAAGCGTGGAGTCGAAGATGACCCCAAGGCTTTTAGCCTCACAGGTGGGAGCAGAAAGAGGGCCAAGAGAGGCCGGACAGAGGGTGACAGGAAAGGAGGGAGCAGGTATGCCAATGAGGAGAATCTCGGTCTTAGTGGCATTAAGGCAGAGATCATTGGCGGCACACCACTCCTGGATGGCGGACAGACAGTCAGAGATGAGAGAAGGAGAAGAGGCGGAGGAAGGGAGCCTGAAAATGAGTTGAGTGACATCCGCATAGCACTGAAAGTTGGGGCAGAGAGTGGCAATGCTGTGGGCAAGAAGTGCCAGGTATTGGTTGAACAGCCAGGGAGAGATGTTAGACCCCTGGGGAACACCACAGGTAGAGATAGAGATAGAGGAGATAAGGACCCAAGTTGGACCTCGGAGGGTCGATCTGAGAGGAAAGAGGTCAGCCAAGTCAGGGCCTGATCAGTGACACCCAGAGTATCACGGAGACGGTGGAGCAGGATGGCATGGTTGACTGTGTCAAAGGCAGAAGAGAGAAGATTTGTCATTGGACATTGACCCTTTGATACACGAGAAATGTTGGATAATACATTTCTGTGTGTTTTCATTCCATCTTGATATTGAAATACTACAGAATTAGATACCAATATACATTTTTCATTTGTTTTGTCAGGGTCTATCCCAGATACACCGCTGGAGACAACCATGTTGGAATATATGGATTGCCACATGATCCCCTTGCCTGTATGAACTAAATCTGTTTTGAGAAAGACAAATACTACTCTTCCAACTACAAATGAATGTTGGTGGAGCCTGTTTTGGGCCTATATAATGCAGTTAGTCACTTGGAATTCCATGTATTTGTATTAGGGGTTGTTTTTAACCCGTTATGTTTTTAGTTTGTTTTGTATGTCCCTGCAGATAAATGGTTTATTATCTGATCTATGTTGGCTATGGAGTATGAAATGATTTCCCTTCGCCCTAAAATTGGAAGACACAAGGGTAACCATTGTTCTTCGTAAACCACATAAGGAACTTTTTTTGGTAAAGTGTAATAGTGTGTTTGGTCAGGTCCTAATTTGGTTTATATTTTATTTTTATTCTTTTCAGAACACATTGTTTACACTCATTTTGGGATGGTGTTATAAGAATTCAGAGAAACAAGAACAAGACTGGACACCTTCTCATGATATGTTATTAAATGTATATTGGTGCTATATGCCTCTTTGTCCTGAGGAAGACCGTCATCAGTTGGTCATCAGTTAGTGATTTAAAAACTAGATGTATCTATCGTCAAAACTTCTGTGAAAGGATATTTGGTTATTATATGATTGATATTTATCTTGTAAAGATACCTGTAGTTGACATTTAGTACTTTGACACTTAGCACTTTAACTTTTTTTGATGATAATCAGCACTTTATAGATTCGCAGAGGACAATATACATGTTCCATATGGAAAACAAGGAAAATATGGGTATTAGTTGCCTCTAATATATCATCATAGTGTTGAACACTGTGGTAGCTGATTTGCATTCAAAACAATACATTTAAAAAAAATGTGATACATTTTCTTTTTACCAGATTTATATTAGACCGGACTGTTTTTAGCAATACCATGCATTTGTGTAAATGACAGAACGAACGTTGGTTGTGTTTTATGATTCTATGTCACTTAAATTAATAAAATTATGAAACATATTGATTGTAATGTGTCCTGACTAGCACACTCTTCTCTTTGCTATTGTGAGTCCTTTTTTACATATTAGATATTTTTCTGTACCGTGAGACATCACCCAGTGTTTGTTGCTTCTATTTGATTCCCCTATGTCCACGATGAAGAGGACACCCATCCTTTTGGCTTAAACAACATGGCTGCAGCTTTAGGAAGTAAGTGAATTATGAGGGAGACTCAATCTATAATTCCATTGTTTTTGCGCAGCAATCTCTTACAGGCGTAACACAACTTGGTTTGCCTGTTCAAGGCGGCGGCACTATTAAACTAAAACAAAATAAGCATGTGAAAATAACAATATTTTATAAAACTCTGGAATCTGTAAGACCCCTTTCAACACCTACGAAAACACAAAATTAACATGAACTAACCATCTAACGTATTGTACGACGGGGCTACAGCTAGTTCATCTAGTTCTTCACCTAGCCTTGCGCTCATTTCTATGAATATTCCTTTGGGAAATCAATCAGAAATCACTACAAGTGATGTCACTAAGACGACGTTAGCAACAGTTGTGACATCAGCACTTCAAACTCTCCTCCTAGACAACATGACACTGGCCTTTAGGGCAGATGCCAATATAAACAAGGACCGGGATAATTCCATTGTTCTAAATTAATCTTTCCTACATTTGTGTAGAGAAATGGGATATTTAGGTGAAAACGGTGTGGAAGTTCCTATTGAAAATAATTGCAAACTCCAAGCTACAAATTCAATGAGCTTGCCAGGGTGGTATGCTCAAATTTCAACAAGGAAATCCAACCTTAAACCAACATGTAATATGTACTACTTCACTCCAAGGAACACACAAAAGAGAAGAAATTCTAACATCCGGCCTAATTTGGACTCTTTAGGCACAACATCCATATCAGCTTTGCACTTAGTCCTTGAATCATTGTTGAGAATATAAGACAACATAGTGCTGGACAACGCAGACAAGATTTCAACAGCAGACTTTAAAATACAAACTTTACTGGACCTAGGAAGGAAGGAAAAAGGCATGAGGATGGAATATCTACCTGGTTCCTTGACCTTTGAATCTGACATGGATAACTTGATCATAGAGGAGGTGAGGTTGGCAGGGGAACCGTCAGCAGCAGATAGTCAAACTCATAACAGTCTATCTCCTCTTGTGGCCTACTGTTCTGGCTTCAGTGCCTCACCTGTTTTATTCGATACTCCCAGAGTGGAGCCTGGTTTGGATGACAAGGGAACCAGTGCTAATTCAAATGCTTCAGTATTATCCTGTCCAGCTACAAAAAATGAATCTGAAAAACAAAGCAAAAGGCAAGAAGTGCCAGCAGAAAAAAAAGAAAACAAAAATCTACCAGTGCCTAATCGAAACAAAGGAAATCTTCTCTTAAATTCTTACGAACTTTGCCGACTGCGGGTGAGGTAATCGACCTAAATATCCCGGATCTCAAGGGAAAAACATAGTATTTCCAATTGCTCTGCTCGGCCGGGAGGGCCCTTAACATCGGGCACCCAGGATGGAAAACGGAAATCAGAGTAAGATCACTACTTTTCTTAAACCAACAAGGGATATGGCTCTTGTTAGGGAGAATTCTCAAAATGTTCTAATTTCCCTTACCTTTTGAGACCCCCAGCAACTTTGATGGATTTCTAGGATTTGATTTTTTACCTGGAAAGAGTGTGAGCCTTTTTCCCCACTCTTTCATGTATTTTTGATGTGTGCTTTTCTTTTGTGTTCTTTGGTTATGGAGTTTTAACACAACTCCATAGGCATCCTCTTTTTTTTTGCAGTGGCACAGGGTTGTCTTTCAGACTTCCCAAGGTTTAAATACCTTCTTTCGGACTGAGTACCATCTCCCAGAGCCTGTAAAGTTAAATTGACTTTACTAGTCTCTTTAAATTTACTGACCCAGCACACCCTATCTTCCTATAGAGTGCTGGAGGGTTTGCTTAGCTTCCCCTGAGTCAAAACACTCATGTAACAGTAAAATGTTACCCTTTCCTACTTTAAGTGGCTGGTGGCAGTAGTTAGATCAAACTACGATGATTTTTCCCAACCGCTAACAACGTTAGCTAAAAATCAGTCAGCCATGTTTTTCAAAATGGCTCCCAAGACCTACCTGTAAAACCGACTCTGGTCATCTTTGTTTACCATTTCTTTTAGGAAAGGTCCTTCTTGTGTTTGTCTCTGCACGCCAAACTAGGTTTGGGCCCTTAGTTTGTTGGTCTTTGGCGGGATTCAGTGCTGAAGCCCTCCTCTGGAGCCTCAGTGTCTGGGGTGGACAGGATGTGAGAGAGGTGCCCGAAACTCCCTGTGCTTAGTCTCGTAGGAGACCTGAATGGACTCTAGCATGATTGGCCGGCTGGCTGTCCGGCAAGGACAGCCACCCTGCTGTGTGAGTCACAGCCAAGCTGGAATGAATGGGGTAAAACTGTTTAAAAGCAGGTCTCTGGGACTTGGAAAGCAGAGTCGACCACTGGAACAAAAGAGCCGAAGAAGAGAGGAAGGTAGAGAACTGATGTAACTCCTGGACGACCAGTGAAGCCCTGCTGCAGGTCCGAATTGCCTGAAACTCCAACGACAGAGGTTAACTTCTTCCCTTGAGTTTGGTGGGAACAACCAACTCGCAAGCCACCTGGAATTTTCATCAGAGTCCTGTTGAGCCAGAGGGAAGGAAACCAGCTTGTGGACTTTAAGGCACTCACACCTTAAACTGACGTCTAGCTAGAGCTTTTGACCTCATCTCTGGGCAGTGCAGGAACCTTCCGACGTCCTCCTTCTTGTCCCCACGACTGAAGCTCAGGAACAGCGAGATCTGCTCAACCTGCCAGCAACAACTGCCTCAGCTACAGCTTTCTTCATTGACAAGAAACTGTGAAAACACGGTTAGGAAATATTTTCGGCCATCGAGAAAGTGCGTGAAACTTTCCGCAACTTCGAAGGCTTGTCCTTCCCTAAACATTCATCAAACTTTTCGCCTAGCCAAATCCTTTAAAAATCTGTGCAAAGACTTAACCGTTATATACCAGAACTATGCTATCATATACAAAATACTCTGAACCATTGACCTTGGCACAGGCCTATTGAGAAGAATTGCTGGTTGTATTTAACTGAAACCCTTTGCAATGCCTATGAATGTATTGGGGCTGTCTATTCTTATAACCTTGTCTTTTCCCTCCTTTATTAAGTATCTGAAGTGCCATTTTGCTCCCACTTCATTTTGGAGCTAAACTTGTTCATTTACTTACCGGTTGGATTTCTGTGGTGTATTAGTGTGTGATATTGAGCTGCTTATACTAGAGTCATGTTTTCTAACTGACTGAGTAAATAAATGTATATTCCTTTACCAAGAAACCTTGAGTAAGTGTATATTTGAATCACTGTATTTGTTGGTCCTTTGTGTAACTTGTTCTACTGCTCACATAAACTCTTGAAATAAGTCTGGCTGCTGAGCCATCACTACCACTTTACTGTGTAGTACAGGCTTGTACCAAAGTTGAAATTGTGCTTACACTTGTAGTCGTAATTGCCTGTAGTGGTGCCCAAGGGTACTGCAGGTGATTCTGCCTAACACCTCTGGATCCACATAATCAATTATTGGATGGAATTACCATCACAGACAGGGTGGAAGAAAATGTAACGATCAATACTTAATTGAAATCTGCACTGTATATATGGAATCTCATCCCAGGACTTTGCCAATAATGGTCTAAGGATCAATTTACAAGCAACTGTAAATCCATCAGTGCCGATCAACCTATACAGTTTTGAACCATCCGACCCGAGTCGCCACATAACAAAATCTATTTCAAGGGGTTGGGAGTTTTGTTATCGGGACAGCCGGTCCCCTACGCACCTTCTATTGTTGGTTGCCGTTTTGCCTGCAGCCTGGCACATAGTTTGTCTGGAAACCAACTCCTGAGTCCCGGGTGATTTGATGCTTGGCGGGGTGACAAACCCTTGTTAGGTGTGGGCGCTGGCTGGATACGAGGGTCCAATCTGTGCAATTCCTTTGCTTGAAAATTGCTTGATAACATCCTCAAACTAATGCGGAAGGGAAGGGAAAGGTTCAAAACATTTACAAAACCAGAGATAAGTGGCAACCAGGGGCATCCATCTGGTGGATTGACAATTGCGATTTATTTAAATATTAAAGCTCAACATCATGAAATCAACACACCCCACAAGGGACTCCTAGCTGTGAATCTGTACATCAAATCTCTTGTCATGGAAATTCTTTTTATCCGTTTTTAAAGGAACCCTAACAAGATCAACTGTTCTGACTTGCAAGAAGCCTTGGTCGTCATCATCACCAATTGGCAAGAAAAGGGTCACTCTCATTTTATCATCATAGGGGGTGATTTCAACTCTCACTGTGCCGACGGTGCTATGTTGAATGATCCTTCTGTTGTTCCATTGAGGACAAGGGGCAGTGGTCGAAGTGAGTGGGAGCGGTCGGGAGCGGTGCTCCTATACTTTTTTTAAATTACCTTGTACAGCTCCTATACTTTTATTTTAAAAAGAAACCGTTCCGGAATGGTTTTCTTTTAAAATAAAAGTGTAGGAAGAAGTTGAAACCTTCACTTTCAGTGCACTGAACGTTCCCTTAAACATCAGGTGCAAGTGTTTGGGGGAGTGTATTGTGTGTGGGAGGGGTTGTGGCAATGGGGTTTGTGGGGAGCAGGGGCAGGCCAGCCAGGAACATAGTTCCACTACTTCTTTTCGTACACTTCGACCACTGACAAGGGGCATTGTGTGGGACAGTTTGATGCACAGCTAGGGACTGTCTTTGTGCATGCTGTGGGTGATCTCCACGAAGCTTAGGCCATTACATGGCACAGAGGAAATGCTTCTTTGTGGATTGACCACATATACGTTTCCCACGCTTTAACATCTCTGTGTAGCCCCTGAACTACGAAGAGTTTAGAGCTCAGTGATCACATAGCTTGCATTTCAACTTACAACTTCCATTTGAGTTGCACACCCTTCATCCAAACATGACCATGCTCTCCGTAGAAAGACATGGTTTTACAGTTAAAGTGGAACGAAACCACATGTTGTGGTTTCATTGCAGTGTTGAAGGAAACAATTAACAACACATGCTTACGACATGAAGACATAACTGAGCTCTTTTTAGTAACACAATTTAAAAACAGAGGTGCTGGTTGTAGGTTGCTCTGAACCTTTTCTCTACTGGACCCCTGATTTTTGGCCTTCCACTAGTGGTGAAGTATCTAGGTGTAGAAATCTCAGCCTCTTTGTTGATGAAGGACCAGGTCGCCACTGTTTGTCGATCCGGCCACGTAAAGCTGTGGACTCTTCGCAGGGTTCTCCCTTTTAGTCCCCTCCTGCTTCCATGCCCCAGTGGTTTCTTCTTTGGTTCTTAGTAGCATCAACTACTGCAACTCCCTCTACCGGGCACAGCCAGCTTATCTATTTTGCCGCCTTCAGTTGTTACAAAACATGGCAGCCAAGGTGATTCTTCATCCTCCTTTTGGCTCTCGTATGACTCCACTCTTACACCAATTACACTGGCTCCTGGTGGAGAAACGTGTTCTGTTCAAGTCTCTATGTATTGTGCACAGAGCTCTCTATAAAGTCGGAGCTGAATATATTTAGGGCAAATTTTGCGCTTATATTCCTATTAGAGTATTTCACTCCCATTCTTCTCTGGCAATCCCGATCCCTTCCATAAAGTGCTCTCATGTTGGGGGACAAGCTTTTTCAGTGGCTTTGGCTCTCCTTTGCATTGCAGGCTGTGACAAACCATCTGTTTTCCGCCGCTTACTAAAGACCCATTTGTTTTAGGATCCTTTCTTTCTGTTCTGGGCCTGATGGTTTGTAGCGCCAAGATGCCTTCGGGTATATGCTGCGCTTTAGAAGTGCATTTAACATAACATAACATAACACAGTTTGACAATGTCTAAAATAACTCTAAAAAGGGCAAACCTCTTGGTTTGAAAAAACCTATTCACACTTATGATGTAAGGGTCGGTGACGCAAAAGACGGTAAGAGGAGACAGTTGAGAAAATTGATAAATGAACAACATTCCCCTGCAGCATTTAGGTGTAGAAAGAAGCAAATTCTCCAGGGGAACAACAACTACATACAATCATTAAAAATATGCATGACAATCAAAACATTCTAGGAAAGCTCAAAAACAGCAACACCGCAGACTTCTGGGCTATTACTAATAAAAAGGTGGGCACGCTTAATTCAAACTTGTCATGTCCGATTTCTGCACAGTCCTGGACAGATTACTATCTGGAGAAGTTTGCAGAACCTAACAGTGATACACATCGAGAATGCAGAATTATTGGGCCTGCAGTTTTGGGTCATTGTCCTTGGACCGAAGAGGACCTAGTATGGGCCATTTCCTAGGCTAAAGCGTCAAGGGAGCCAGGCTCAGATGGTCTGGCGCCCGTGGTCATCAAGACAGACCCATTAGTATGGGAAGACCCTTTGAGGACGCTTTTTAAATCCATTTTCAACATCTATTATTTTCCTCCAAAGTGGCTATAGTTTATTATAATCCCAGTACATAAAAAAGGAGATAGCAACAATCCTGGTAATTATAGTCCCAAAACTCTCTTAGTTGCGACAAGCAAAATCTTTGCATCACTCTTGTTGAGGTATCTAAATAGTTGGATTGCGTATCTATGCATTATCACACGCTACCAGGTTGGGTTTCAGCCCTGCTTGGACACAGCGTTAAATGCCACCATTACGACTCATCTTCAGATTGCAGTAAAAAAGGGATCCATCGAAACTACGTATATGACCTCAATAGATATAAGCAGTGCCTTTGACAGAGTCAATAGAACCACTCTGTGGAATAAATTGTTGACCTGGCGTGTGCCACTCAAATTGGTACAACTGTTGGCTACTATGCACACTGGCACCTCAATTAAAGTTGGGCTGACCAAGGAGGGCAAGGTATCAGGACCTTTCAAGACCTTTGTGGGTCTGAGACAGGGCTGCGTCCTGCCCCTGGCCCTCTTCAATGCATATATTAGTGACATCGACATCCTTTGGATACAGGGTACATCCTACCCAATTAAGTTAGGCCACCTGAGGCTTAACTGGTTAGCTTTCACTGACGACTTGGTCTTTTTTTATATGACCCCGACAGGTTGGCAGAGAAAGCTTGACCAGATTTTCAAATACGCCACAGAGAACAGTCTCCTGGTTAGTGGCAATAAGTCAAAAATCGTAATTTTTACAACAAAAACTAGACTAAAATCATGTATTGGAAGATGGGAGATCAAAGGCTGAACATGGTTTCTTCCATATTTGGGCGAAAATCTTGCTAACAAATGCCTCTTACCGAAATGGAATGCCTCTTTGCGATCAAAGTCTCTCCCTTTGATATGCCAGCAGAAATAAATACTCAACCAGTTATGTAAATTCTCGCTCATCCCACTACTCAATTTCGACTTGTCCAAAGTGAAACCAACCATTTTATATGGTCTGGACATGACCATGGCTGATTTGCAGATATACTCAAATACCCTACAGGGACTTATTTTGAAGGAAACCCTGGGTTTGTCTAAGTCAATCCCGAATGTCATGATAAGACACAAATTGGGGTTGACTTTGTTGCAATACAGGGTTTTCTGGAGACAGCTATCCTGCTACGCCAAAATATTATGTCTTCCGACCAACTCTCTGTATGCTGACTTGGGGGAAATTCTGTCAGCAAAATATTTGTCTCCAGGGACAACATAATGAAGCTCCTGAACGACATTCAATCCTCTGAGAAGGAACTTTCCTCCAGACCGGCTAGGACCAAGCAGGAACTGTTTACCTTCGACTGGTCTAACATTATAGACCATTTGGACCATTATAGTACCTATAGTACCTATAAAGAATATGCTAAATTCCCAAGGAAAAGAGAAGACATACCAAACTACATCCATCTCTTTCCCTACAATAAGGTACATAGTTTATACTTGTGTTTACGCCTGAACCAACCGCCCACTTTAGAACAAATAGGCAGCTGGACAGTGAATGTGGTGCGTCCCTTGCACTGTAGATTATGTGGATGTACGTCCACCTTGGAAACACTTAAATATCTGGCCCTTTTACGTCCAAAATTGACTTGCATTAGGACATTATACTTTAAATTGGTTGCACCGGAGGGCAATAATTGGTTGGGGGAAATGTTTTGGTCATGATTAATGTAGGTCGACAGTGTCTCCTTGGTTCTAGCCTTATCTAGATTCTTGATGGAAGTTTTGAGGATTCTGGAAGAGCCTAGTAACGGTTGTTCCATCAACTGTTATACACTAAAGAAAATAGTTTTGTTGAAAAGTGATTATTTAGGTTGTCTTTTATCTGTTTTTTCTTATTTGTGCTGGCTGTTTTGTAGTACTTCATTGTTAATTAAAGGTACAGTTTTTCAAAACAATAAACAATGTGTCGTACTTTAATAACAATGTTTGTGAAAGGTTTAAATTGAAACCTAAAGCACAATATAAAATAAAATAAAAAAGGCAAAGTTTGTTTGAATGCAGTCAAGACAAAGTACCAAGTCAACAGCAAGAAGACATTTTGAGTGCAGACAAGGCAAAGTGCAAAAGCAAACCTCAATCCAGTACAGGTGCATAAGATGCCAGTGTGGGCAAGAAGTGTGAATAAATATCATACAACCAGAGAACTGTGAACGCAAAAGAAGTCCTGGCAGGCGAGTATACCCGGCTGCTGAAATTGAAAGGCAGATTCCTGACAGGGCAGTGTACCAGGTAGTCTGAAAACCCATAAAAATGTCCTGGCAGGTGAGTACACCAGGCTACTGAAACTGAATAAAGATTCCTGGCAGGGGAGTATACCAAGTAATCTCCAAAGGTACAAGAAAATCCTACAGAAAGACTGCTAGAGGACATATTTATTTAAACAAGAACTTTGTGAGTCCAGTGAAGAAGCAAAGAAATTATTAGTTAAAGAGACATTTTTGACATCCTATTTTGCTAATCCAGGAGAAGGGAAACACCCTCTGTTTTCAAGGGTCTTTACGTCGAAGAACATTTTGGTTGGAGTTATTTTTACATTCTTGAGTTTGAACAGTTTTTGCCAACATCAAATCAAAGACATTTCCTTGCACCCTTTGTTGTTTTGTTTGAAGTATGAGGGTCAGGATAGAGCATTTTGGACACAAGGAAAGCTTTTCAGTTACTGACATCCTGACATAGAGACATCCTTAGTTTTAGTTTCTAGGTAAGGAAAATCCCAAATCCCTCTATAGTAATACGGTCAAAGAGATGCATTTTCTCAAACCCCCCCCCTTAGTTTCATAAAGTGACTTTGTTTAAACATATGACTACGTTCTGGCAGGCTCTCATTTCTGACCCCTCACAATACCCCCAGCTTCTGTGGCTCATGATTCCCCTGAGGGATCCACAGACGCGACATGAGGTGGCATAGAACTGGGCACATGTCTGAACTAGGGTGTGTGTCGAGCACACCATTGGCCTGCTGAAGGCTTGCTTCCGCTGCTTACATTGTTCTAGAGGGGACCGCATGTACAGGCCTGATAAGGTGGGCCAGATTGTCCTCGCCTGTGAAATGTTGCACAACATCTGCATCAGGTGGAACATTCCCCTTCCCCCGGATGTGGACATACCACCCCCTGATGAGGACAACTCAGTGCCTCTGGGTGCTGTGCTAGCATGCACTGAGTGGGTAGGGGCCTAGGTGGGGTGCCTAGCTCGCCAGGAACTCATTGACTATTTTCTCTGAGAACCATCACTTGTCTTGAACCTTTGAGATCCAATACTCAGCTCCTTCTACTTGTTCCAAGATGTCGCACTGTAAAGGTGGCCAACTCAGCCTTTTTTGCTATTGGGCCCACAGTATGGAATGCTCTTCCCTTTGAGCTGAGAACCACTGAATCGCTTGAATTTTTTTTTTTTAAAAGCTGAAGACCTATCTTTTTAATTAATCTGTTTGTACCTTGTCATTGGGCCTCATTACCCGGTAGGTGTTATGGATTTAACGTCACCGGTAACGTTAAATCCCCATGCGGATTACGACCCGGCTCACCGCTAAGTACGGTGCCACTAACAGCGGGCAGGCCGCGTGCGCGCGACCCTCCATCCCGTAAATTACGCCATGCCGCTATTAGCACAGCATCACAAGGCTAGTGGACATGCCAATAGCGGCATGGTAAAGCCCACCAAATCCCTTACCGCCATGGTGCTAATACCGGCATCGCGAACCACCCAGTAAGAGAACTGAGCAGTGTTCCCACCTGCCACAGGTGGATACAATCAGCACAGGTGGAGGCAATGGAGACTGTGGAAGCTCAAAAGGAGCACACCACACCCCTTCCCACACCCCTTCCCACACCAAGATGGTTCCAATACTGGCAGCATTACATGGCCTGGAGGACCTCATAGCAGCGCAGTTGCAACAACAGGCAGCACAAAGGAGACGCAGGATGAGGAGGAGGGCAAGACAGGCACAGCAAGCACCAACCCGGCACCTAATCATACAACAGAGGCACCCACCAATCCCCAGGATCAGAGCCAGTCCATTCAACCTAACCCCTGAGCAGATACACACCCTGTACCGTCTGGACCGGGTTACCATCACCAGCATCGTGGACCTGATACACGACGACATTGTGAGCCTCATAGACATCAGAACTGCCATCCCCCCGGTACTGAAGGTGGTGAGTGTGCTCCACTTCCTGACCACAGGCACCTACCAGCATACAGTGGGACAGATGCATCGCATCTCACAACCAGTATTCTCCCGCACGCTGAACCAGGTACTCGATGCCCTCCTGAAGCATGCACCTGAACACATATACATGCCATGGACTGCCCAGGATGTTGCAAACACAAAAGTTGGCTTCTATTCACTGGCAGGCATCCCAAGTTGCATCGGGGCCATCGACTGTACCCATGTGGAATTGGTGGTCCCACATCACAATGAAGTAGTCTACCAAAACAGGAAGCAATTCCACTCCATCAATGTCCAAATGGTATGTGACGCCAACAAGATAATCACACAATGCTGTGCCCGATTTCCCGGATCAACCCATGATTCCATGGTCCTGCGGAACTCAACTATCCCACGCTACATGGAGCGACAAACCGCACAACGTTTGTGGCTACTTGGTGAGTAGCAGGGCAAGCACATGGCAGCGTGACTGGGGGGGAGAGATACATACTCCAACTGGGTGTGATTGGGGGGGAGAGATACATACTCCAACTGGGTGTGATTGGGGGGGAGAGATACATACTCCAACTGGGTGTGATTGGGGGGGAGAGATACATACCCGAAATGGGTGTAGCTTGTCGGCTGTCGGCAAAATGCACATACAGATGTACACCAATGCCCATCTGGGAAGGCGGCAACGTACTTGAGATGAACCGACATGCAAGTATAAGCTACAAGACACAAATGACATTCCAGGTCTAGTAACATTAAACATCCATCCACATACACATTGCATAACATTCCAGGCCACAAAATACAAACATTTCACGCATGCCATCAAGATAGTCATCCTGAAGTAGTCCAGCACAACATCAATAATGCAATGTGCCCTATGATGCATGCAAAGGGATCACCCCTAGCCATAGCATTTCACCACGCACCTATAGCACCACTGCAGTGATGCCTCTCTGCATGGAAACATCAATGTTGGAATGGCAGTACACCAGCAATGTTGAACCAAATCTGCCTGGGCCCAGGGACACCGAAGACCTCGCCTCACCCAGGACATGTCAATTACTGTTGGAGGTATTAATGGGGCATGTCCACTTGCAGGGTCGACCTCCCCCTTGCACATTGCTGTCACACAGACCATCTGCATGTATGCTGTTAATTGTGTACTTGAATCACAATGCAATGTCAATTTGTGTGATATGAACAGGACGCTCTTGAGGTGAAGAGTAACAGGACCCCGTTTGTTCCCCCATACATGTGGTGCGGGCTATCCCCTGAAGACCTGGCTCCTCACACCTGTACGGAACCCACAGAACAGGCACCAGGAGGATTACAATCGTGCACATACCCGTACCCGCATCGTGATCGAGCAGACTTTTGGCCTTTTGAAGTCACGGTTTAGGTGCATTAGCAGGTCTGGTGGTGCTCTCCTGTATGGACATGAGAAGGTGGCCAAGATCACCATGGCATGTGTCATGCTGCACAATATGTGTATCAGACGGAATGTGCCACTGCCCCCTGACGTTGAAATAGAAGCACCTGATGAGGATGATGATGGTGATGAGGACGGAGGTGAAGGGGATGCAGGTCTTGCAAGAGGGAATGGGCAGGAGGGACGTGCTGTGAGACAGCATCTGATCCACCAAATATTCTGAGGAACATGTTTTCGTACTGTCACATGGATATGGGTATTAATGCACTGGTGTATGTT
Source organism: Ambystoma mexicanum (assembly GCF_040938575.1). Classification (NCBI taxonomy): domain Eukaryota; kingdom Metazoa; phylum Chordata; class Amphibia; order Caudata; family Ambystomatidae; genus Ambystoma; species Ambystoma mexicanum. Next base: position 963,441,526 of record NC_090934.1, read on the forward strand.
TGGAAGCACGCAATGGACCCTGTCGCCAATAAAGTACACAAACACAATGAAGATGTCCAAGCCTGTGTTTTGATCAGAAACCAGTGTATTGAGTAACGGAAAGGTGAAAAGTGCAAGTCCCCAAACATCCCACCACCCTTCCCCCCACGCCCCACAACAGACCCATAACACCCTTCCCCCCAACCCCCACAACAGACCCATAACACACTTCCCCCCACCCCCCACAACAGACCCATGACACCCTTCCCCCCACCCTCCACAACAGACCCATGACACCCTTCCCCCAACCCCCACAACAGACCCATAACACCCTTCCCCCCACCCCCCACAACAGACCCATGACACCCTTCCCCCCACCTCCCACAACAGACACATAACACCCTTACCCCCACCCCCCACAACAGTCCCTCATGTGTCTGCCATGTTTGTGTTGGCCCATGCACGCAGAGGAATCTCCATTGACCCCCTATTTGCCATTGTCTGTAGCAGCATTTGGAGGATGGGCAGACGTGTGCCTGGTGGTGCGTGTTGAGCGCCGGAGGGGGCTTGTGTGTCTAGAGCCGGAAGATGACGATGGGGCAGACTGGCCTGGTTGAGAGAAGTGGCGGTCCATTGTGTCAGCCATGCGAGTAAGGACCTCCGTGAGCCTGGATATCTCGTTACACAGCCTGTCAGTGTTTGCGTCCATCCTCTTAGTGGAGTGCCTTGCCGTCTCCACAATATTCTCCCTGAGATGGGCAGACTCCTCAACATGCTGGCCAACCAGCACAGTCAGTTCGTGTTGATGCTGCAGGATGGTGGTCAGTTGGAGGGCAGTGCTGGGTGATGGTGTACTGGATGCTGTGCCCTCAGATGCATCCACTGCAGCAGGTGAAGCCAACATGCGGGACATTATGGCTGGATTGTTGTCCTCAACAGTCACATCAGACCCAGGTGTCTGGAATGGTGCTGGCTCTGGGGTTCTAGGGGGGCTTGGGGTGAGCATCCCCATTGGCCCAACTAGGGTGTCCTCCGGATCAGATAGGGGGGCAGTGGCGGCTGCCTCACCAGCAGAGCTTGCCGCAGTTGATGGTGGGCCCTCGGTGGCTGGTATTAGTGTCTGTGGGTTCGCCTCCGGTGGTGGGGCTGCAGTTTGTGGTGCAGCTACTTCTGCCCTGGCAGTGGCACTCCTACGATGTTTCCTGCTCATCAGGTGTGACCTTCCCCCCTTGCCCCTGGATGTTGTGGGGGTGTCCTCCGAGTCCTGTGCCCTTGGCCTCTTACTCGTAGCTGGTGCCTGGGATGCATTAGCGGCATCCTCACCATCTGTATGTGAGCCTGTCAGGGACAAGAAGGGGGATGGCATTGGTTGCGTTTCAATATACTTAATGCAGATTACATGAATGATGCAGTTGTGGCCATTGGGACTTAGTAGTTGTGGATGCAGGTGATGTGCCAGTTCAGTGCCTCATCCATGCATGGTTGTGTTTGGAACTTGTCTCTGGTGATGTGTGCATGTGTGTGTGTTTGGGTCTGACACTGACATGGTGAGGGATGGATGCATGTGTGGATGTGTGTCCATGCATGAGAGGAGTCTGTGCTCACATATGGGGGGAACAGTACATTCACATCGCATCCTGTCATGTGTACACTCACCTCCATCCGAAGTGGTACCCACGCCGAGCTCCATGGTGCCTACTCCCTCGATGGATTCCACAGCAATCAGGTTTCCACAGGTCTCCTCCCATTCTTTAAGTCTGATTGGTGAACCAGCTCCACCTGCACTGGCAATGCGGTGGTTTTCTGCAAGGATGCCCCTCACCCGCAGTCTGAGGTCGTCCCACCTCTTCCTGCACTCACGCCCACTGCGCTGACTTTGACTGCAACTTCCTTCCAGATGGCTTTTTTTTTAGTAGTGTTGGCCGCCGCATGTCATTGGCAAAAACAACCTCTGCATTCTCAGTCAGGGTCTGTGTCAGCATATTCAATTCCTCTGCTGTAAATTTCACCTTGCGCTGCCTGTCAGTGCTTTCTTTAATGCCTTGGGCATGATGTAGGTGTCCCGGATGATTTTGAACTGCTAACCACTCAAAACAGGTCCAGGGGGCAGAGGATAGCAATGGATTGTGTTTTTAAAGATGGCCACCATGCTCTTTCCCGTTCCTGTGCGATGACGCTATTTCCGGTTCCGCAATTTAACGGTCACCGCTATTTGCGGTGACCGCTATTTGCATGCAGCAGGAGGGCGGAGGTGCAATCTGTACTTTCGTCGAGGGCAGTAGGTGACTTTTTTGGGTCTTTACCGCCATGGCGGTAGGGGGTTTACCGGCATGACGCTATGCTCGTGTCCGCGTACTCGTAATGGTGCGTTATTAGCGCGCTCTTGCGAGGGCGGACACGTTGATAGTGCCATGCCCGAATTTTGGGATTTTTACCGCACAACGTGTAATGAGGCCCATTGACTTTTTATTCATCTTAATCTGATTTCCTGCTTGCGGCTTCCTTAGATGTTTATTGTAATGTTCACTGTCTTGTAGCACCCTCACGCCTTTGGGTTTTATGGCTGCGCTATACAAATAAAATAAAGTAAAGTAAAAAAATAAAGTAAAAGTGAACTGTCACTTCATTCATTAAACATTTGTACACAATAAGGAATGTCCTAGTATTGCTTCAAGTGGAACCAAGTTTTATATAGACAGTTGAATAGACCTTCCTCATGACACCATCACCCCTTCCCCAAATATCCATCCCCAGAAACCCTTTCCCAACCGCCACCTGAAAATACCCTCCCCAACAACCCATGCCAATTGCACACCACAACATCCCCCTGAAAAACACCCTCCCCAATAACCCTCCCCAGATTCCCTCTCAGCTCCCCCTTGCAGTGTCCAACAGTTACTTTCTGCCCCTCTTGGCCATGAGGACCTTCTCTTACTCCTTTGAAGTGAGGTGGCACTGTGAGCAGGTTGAGAGCTCTGACCCCTGTGCCCGGATAACCTGAACAGTGTGCTAGATGGCTATGTTCAGGGACTGGGCAGAAGCTGAGGATGACTCTGTATGCTTCCGCACTCTGTGTCCCATTAAGGTCATGGCGGCGGTGGCGTGGCCGAGTGACCGGGACTTCCAACGACAACACCCCTGCAGGCAGTAACACATGGTCTGCATTTCATGAAGTTGCTGACCTGCAAGTACCTCTATGGATGCTTGCCACCGCTCTATGGCATCCAGCCTTGCACATACTGCCAACATGTTGGTCACAGGCAGAGGTGGTGGGCCTCCTCCTCCCCTTCATCCTAGTCAGTGGTAACAACTTGGGCTGTGCCACGATGGACTGCACTGCACTGCATGTGATGGTGATGAGAGCATTGTTGAACCCTGAGGAATGCGAGCCAGTGTTGGCAAGGGATTGGTGTGCGCCACGACAGGTGCTGGCTCTGACAGGGCAGTGGTGGCCTCAGTGACAGCCGTGCCACCTGCATGGCTGGTGGAGGAGCCACTGTGCACCACCATGGGGATGGTGAGATCATCCAGAGCTGCTGGTGATTCCACATCAGTGTTGGGCCGTGGTGGTGGATGTGGAGGAGGTGGTGGTGGGGAACTTGTAGCCATGCTCTGCTGTTTGCTCCCAGTGGCAAGGGGTCTGGCCTGTGCAGGGGTGGAGGCAGCTGATGTGCCTGCAGTGGACAGTCCTGCATCATCCCTGTCTGTGGACTGTCTACCTGTTGGGAATAGAAAGACTTGCAAGACACTCATGCAACATTGTGTGTGTTCCATGGAGGCACATTTTGCATGAGTTCTACTATATCTATGTGGTGGTAGTGCCTGCTGAGGGTGTACACGGTCCATGCATGTGCACACTGTCTGTTGGCCTGCCAAGGTGGCATGTTTTCGTGTGTGCAGTGGGCATCACTTCGTGACATGGACTTTCATGACACGCATGGGTGCTTCTGAAGTGTCCATATTTTGGCACACACGTTTCAGCTACAGTGCATGTACATGGCAATGTTCCCCCGCCTTCCCTGGCACATATGTGTCCTCACTGTGCATTTGCCGTGATGGCCATGTGGTGACCCATTCCCATGTCCATGTTTTACATCTCTGCTGGAGGATGCATGCTTATGGTCACAGCATTCACATGTACATGGGGTGGGGTGGGATGGACTTACCTGCATTGCTGTGGGACCCTGCCCCAGGCTCCGTGCTGTCAATCCCCTCAATGCCCTCCATGTGAAGTATAGAGCTGGCCGTCTCCTCCCAAAGCATGAAATTTTCGGGGTTTCACTGTGCCACCTCCTGTGGCAGCACTCTCCCTCCTGTGTCTGGCTATGAGGCTGTGCACCCTCACCTTCAAATAATCCCACCACTTGTGGCAGTCCCTGGAAGTGCGGAAACCGTGCCCACTGCTGTCACTCATGAAATAATGTCAGCCCAAATGGCGGTCTTCCTCTGTGCAGAGGTCTCACGCAGTCTACACCCAAAAAACTATTTTTGCATGCTCCATGTCTGCATCAGTTAGTGCAGTGAGCTCTGCCTCAGTGAACTTGGGCTTTTGCAGCCGAAGTTCTGGGAGGCATGCTTTTCTTCTTGTGCCATGATGCTATCACAAGTATGGAGACTGGATGGCAGCAGGAAATGGAGAGCTCGGAATGGATTGAGATTTTAAAGGTGGCTGCCACACTTCCCGTTCTAGAGGCAACGTTATTTCCGCTGCCAGTATTACTGGCTATGGTAATACAGACAATGGTGATACCAGCAGCAGTAATACCAGCCGATATAACACTGTTATCGGTTAATTTGGCGGTATTTCTGGCAAATGCATATTGCTGGCAGTAATTCTGCCAGACGGTTTTAGCGTTACTGACCGGGTGTCATGCAGGAATGCACAAGGTCATAATACGGCGGTGCTTCTTGCCCGTCAACACGTCGGTAATAGTAACAGTGGCAGACCGGTATTACCGTTGTTTTACCAGCATACACGTAAAGACCCCCATTGTTTTAGCCAATTTGTATACTTATGTTTGAACAACCTTACTTGTTTTCTTTCAATATAATCAGCTAGGAGAAGGTCTTTCTTTGTTTTTTTTATATCTCTTCTAAGCTAACATGTCCTCAACATTATATTTGGATCAAAAACATGTTTTATTACAATAGAATTTGTCGAGGCTCTATGTGCAACCTTTTCTTTACAGCACAGTAACCCAGCAATCATTATATCATAATTGACGTTTGTCAAACCTTCTCCCCTTCCCCACCATCATTCTTTTATTTCTTAGTCTCCTAGGCAACATTTCTCTCCAATAATCTGACAATTTCAAACTATTTTCCTGTGTGTTATTGTCCAAATTCGTGAGATTGTTTTCCTCCTGTCTTGCTGTTATCGGTAATCCAGTTTCCAGTATAAGCATGGAGTGATCACTTCTTGAAATGGTCTGAATAGAAAGAGATGAAACCTAGCTAAATATTTTTTGTAATACAAAGAAATAGTCTAATATGGAAATGCTCACACCTATCCTCCAAGTATTCATTGAAGGTATGTCTCCCTTTATATTTCCATTTACCTTATATAGGTTCCAACAATCCATAAACTGTACCCAGGCAGAGCTCTTTTTATCCCCATGTTTATTCTTTTTTCTTTTTTCTAATAATAATAATATAATAATAATTATTATTATTATTATTAGAGTATTTATTGAGCAGGGACCTAGCTTCGAGAAGCAAGGGGGTGCTTTTCTTATCTTATTATTTGCTCTTTTTATGCACTCTTGCCACCTTACTTTTCTTGACCCTTTCCCATTAATTGCACATATTATATTTTCCCTTTGATATAGGCTTTTCACTATCACCTCTTTTCCTTCACCAGGATATTTTGAAAAATGGGAGTCTAACCATATTCCTTTAGACTGCCACACTGGCTCATAAGGATGAATATCAAATGCCATACACTAAGAACGCATGCACTTCCTTCATTATCAAATTATAGATGATTTTGGGGTTCATGTGTATGGCCACCAGATCCAACCGCTCATCAGATAAAAATGTCACCACGTTAATATCCGAGGTGCTAAAACTCTTAATGCCGGGATCATTGCCTACAAACTGAGAATAGTGCTGCGATGTACAATTAGATTTCACTGATCCCTAAGAATGTGCTTAGTTAAGGCTGCCGGTCCGGAATTAAATTGCCAGTGGGCCTCATTACAATTTTGACAGTCTGGAAATAATGGTGCCGGTAAGCCTACCGACACCGTTGTTTCCGGACTGGCAAACTACAACTCTGCGTGCAGGTGCCGTCCCACCCGCCAGGGTCAGACCTGGCGGGCGGGACGGCACCGCCCGCAGAGTTTCACAGAAGCACTGTTGCAAACGGTGCCCTGGTACTCCATGGGAATGGGGACTTATAAAATTACTGGCATCTGACTTCCCGGCCACCAGGGTTGAAATACCAGGAATAACGGGAAGTGAGGTCCCGACCGCCAGACTCGAAATGAGGCCCAGTAATTCCATTTACCGGCACGCTTCCGGACTGGCAGACTGCAATTTTGCTGGTGGGGTGGCCGGAATTACCTCCAGCCAGGAGCTGGAAGTAATTCTGCCACACCACCAGCAAGAAGAACAAGTTGCTTTCTTAACTTGTAACATTCTTTCGATGGGATGTTCCTCCGATGTATTCCTTATCTTTGATGTTATCCATTCCAGCTTGCTGGCTCTGGAAATGTTTTCAGTAGAGGGCGCTGCGCGTCCCTCGAGTTGGTGTCCCTTGACAGCCTCCGTATCGGCGCCGACGTCATCGTGCGTATAAATAGACTCGCACAGCGTCCGTTGCTCAGTTCCGTTTTGAAGCTTAAAATTAGCTATGCATGAATTGGTTATTGACCTTGAAGGAGTGTAAGCTGCAACTACAAGGGAAGTTTTACTGCAGAGATGGATGAGAGGGGCGATAAGGAATACGTCAGAAGAACATCCCATCGAAAGAACGTTACAAGGTAAGAAAGTAACTTGTTCTTCGAAGGGATTGTGTCCTCCGACGTATTCCTTATCTTTGATAGACTCCCATAGCAGTGGTGTAAAAAAGGAGGTGGGAGTAAAATTGGAATATTTCCCTTTAAGAATGTACAGAATGTAACACAGGTTTCCCAAATCTTGTCTCCTGGCTAGAGGAGGAATCCAGGCTGTAAAATTTTGTAAAGGTATGTGCGGACGACCATGTGGCAGCTGCACAATGTCTCGAATCGGAACCCCTCTTTGGAGAGCCGAAGAGGCTGCGATACCTCTGGTTGAATGAGCCCTAAAATGTTGAGGCGGTTCTTCCCTGCCAATTTGTAGCATTCTAAAATGGTTAAAATAATATAATCCATCTTGAAATGGTTTGTTTCGTGATTGTAAATACTAATTTGAGTCCTGCATAACCTACAAACAGTTGGTCTGCTTACCTTATCCTAGCAAGTCTGCTGATATAAAAACTCAAGGCACACCTTGGATCCAGCCTATGTAACCTCTCTTCCTCTTTCCCTGGGTGGGGAGGAGGATAGAATGAAGGTAAAGTTATTTTTGTGTAATGTGGAATTCAGAAACCACCTTTGGTAGAAAATTAGGCTTCACTTGTAAAACAACCTTGTCTTTATGAAAGGTTGTATGAGGAGGTTTGCAAGATAGAGCTTGTAATTCGCTCACTCTTCTGGTAGATGTTAGAGCCACTAGGAAGACTGTTTTAAGGGTGAGAAATCTTAATGAACAAGAATGGAGTGGTCCAAAAGGAGTACCCATCAGAAAATGTAAGACTAGAAAGGCTTTGGGGGAAAAACATTAGTTAACCCTTTCAGGAATTGGATTACCAGGGATATTTTGAAATATGAAGGCTACTCCACAGTTCGCTTAAAGATTGACAGCGCTGCGAGGTAACCCTTGATCGTAGCAACTTGAAGGCCTGAATTTGCTAAGTAGAGTAAGAAAGATAACACCATTGGTGTACTGCATGGGAAGGGTTTGATATTCTTTTCTCTACATCAGCTGCAGAATTTGTTCCAACGGCTGCAGTATAAAGCCTTTGTTGCTGGCCTTCTAGCTGAAAGCAACACCTCCATGACGTCACCCGGGAGATCCCAATCCTTGTATCTCAACCTTTCAGAAACCAAGCATGAAGGTTGAGGGTTCTGATGTCTGGATGGAGAACCTGACCTCTCTTCTGCGAGAGAAGATCCTCCCTTTGCGGAAGACGAATTGGAGAGCAGATGGACATGTCCAGAAGGTCCGGGTACCACGTTCTCCTGGTCCAATGCGGGAAAATTAGGATCATGGTTTTCCAGAATCTTCTCAACCTCCTGATCATTTGAGGAATGACAGGGACTGGAGGAAACACGTACAGAAGTGGAAACTCCCAGTCTACTACGAACGCGTCCCCTAGAGCTCCTCTCGGGGGAAATTCCCTTGAACAGAACTGATTGCACTTCCTGTTGATGCTGGTGGCAAACAGATCCAATTGAGGGGTTCCCCAAAGGGCGAAGATCTCTTGAAGGACTTTCTGAGCTAGCTCCCACTCGTGGGAAACTGTGCTCTGCCTGCTCAGAGCGTCCCCCGTCAACTTCTTCTCTCCAGCTAGGTGAACTGCCAATAGAGAGATTCCTTATTGAATTGCCCAAAACCAGAGCTGCATTGCCTCTCTGCACAGTGGCAGTGACCCTACGCCTCCTCTTTTGTTGAGGTAGTGCATGGTCACTGTGTTGTCCGTCATTATCAGGACTTTTTTCCCCTGTACTGATGGCAGAAAAGCTTTCAGCGCTAGTCTGATTGCTCTCAGCTCCAACAGGTTGATATGTAGTCTGGACTCCGATGGAGACCAACGACCGCTGATGGTCAAGTCGTTGGCAGGGGCTCCCAACCCCGTGAGTGAGGCATCCGTGACTACTGTTATCTCCGGCCATGGTTGCCAAAACTGTTCTCCTTTCAAAATGTTCTCCCGACAGGCCGATCACTGAAAGTCTCGAGCCACTCTGTCCAGGACTTGAAGGAAATCCGACATTCTTCCTGAGAATTGCGACCATTGGGTTCTTAGTGCCCACTGGAGGGATCTCATTCTCAGACAAGCGTCTGGCACTAGGAAGATGCAGGATGCCATGAGGCCTAGCAATCTCAAAAAGTCGAAGGCTGGAAGACGTTGGGCATTTTGAAACTTGTTGACCATCTGCAGAATATCGTGAGCCCTCACCTCTGGTGGTGAGGCTTTCCCCAGGGAAGTGTACAGGACCGCTCCAATGAACTGGAGTCTCTGTGATGGTATCATCTGTTACTTCTTTAAGTTGAGGGAGAAGCCCAGCTTGTGAAGGAAGTGGCAGACGTAATCTAGCTGGATCTGAGCTTGTTCCGAAGATACTGCTCTGATCAACCAATCATCCAGGTAGGGGTAGACGTGGATTCCTTCCCTCCTTAGACTTGCAGCCACTACCGACATTAGCTTGGTGAAGACCCTCGGGAGGAGTTCAGCCCAAATGGCAGAACTCGAAATTGACAGTGAGAGTTGCCAGTTGCGAACCTCAGGTATTTCCTGTATTTGAGATGGATTGGCACATGGAAATAAGCATCCTGAAGATCTAGAGATACCAACCAGTCCTGAAGCTGGAGGGCCTGGAGGATCTGAGAAAGAGTTACAATCTTGAACTTGTCTTTCCTGAGGAATTTGTTCAATTCTCGCAAGTCCAAGATGGGTCTCAATCCTCCGTCCTTCTTTGGTACTAGGAAGTAGGGGGAATACCAACCCTTGTTCCTCTCCGCTATGGGTACCGGCTCTATGGCACCCTTCTCTAGCAGGTTTATAATCTCCTGCATAAGGAGCGGGTCTGGAAACTTCAAAGAGTTGTTCCCCGGTGGATGACTCTGAGGGGTGTGTAGGAAGGGCAGGCAGTAACCTTGGGCAACTGTTTCCAATGCCCAAGCATCTGACGTAATAGCCTGCCATTCTGCCAGATGTTGAGTTAACCTGCCCCCTACAGGTGTATTGTGAGGGGAGACCTCAGAGGGGTTTAGAAGTGGCTGACGAAGATGCCGAGGGTAAAGTGGCGCCTGCTGCTGCGGCTTTTGTACCTTTGACCCGTCCACCACGGGTGAATCGTTTCTGGCCCCTTTGAGCTGGCTGTCCTCTGCCTTTTCAGAATGCGGAGTAAAAGCGAAAGGACCTACCCCTCCAGGAAGCTTCTGAGGGGCGATTTGGAGTCTGCCAGATTGCAGCCCCAAGAGATTTCGCTGCTGCCTTGGATGTTTGTAATCTCTCCAGGCTGTCATCAGCCTTCTTACCAAATTAAGAAGTGACGTCAAAGAGCATGTTCAAAAGTCTGGCTTGTAAATCTGGAGCAAAACCAGACTTCCGCAACCACGAAAATCTGTGGATTGTGGTACTGCCGCCATGGCCCTGCTGATACTGTCAGCAGAATCAATGCCTATTTGAAGGGATTCGCACATTGCATCCTTTCCATCCCTGATGATGTTTAAGAATGCTTCCCTTTCCTCTCCTTCCGGGAGACAGTCAGCCGCAGATGAAGCACACTCCCAGAGTGTATGGCTGAATCTTTCTAGCGTGCAAGTGGCATTAATAGATTTAAGCGCCATGCTACATGCCGAAAAGACTTTCTTTGACATGGCATCAAATCTTTTATCGTCCCTGTCCTGTGGAATAGTAGGGTATGCAGACCGACTATTTGATGAAGTTGCTGCCTGTACAACTAAACTCTCTGGAGTTGGATGCTTGCTCAAATATTCAGAATCTGAAGCAGATACCCTGTATTAAGCGGAAAGTTTCTTGTTTACTGCCAGGATAACTTCAGGAGTTTCCCAATTTGCAGATATTTTTCTCTGCAGGGCAGTGTCAAAGGGAACAACAGGATCCTCCTGTGGACCTTTATCTAAAATATCATAAGGTCATCCTGCTGAAAATAAGGTGTAGGTGTAGACCACCCCATGAATTCAACTATTCTGGCCATCAGAGCCCTATAAGGGGTCTCAGCATGCTCCCCAGGGTCTGGTTTAGCAAACTGTACTTCTGGAGAAGTGTCTAAACCACTTGCCTCATGTAGAGAGTCCTGAAGGTCTTTTAACCTGTTCTCTTCAGAGATTAATTCCGCTGGCATGGGTGTTGTAGTCCTTTGTAAACCAAAGGGTCTCTCATGGTCGGAATCCTCCCCTTCCTCATATATAGAGCACAAGGCTCTAAAATAGTCAGATCTAGGATATGGTTTAAAACCCATTTCTCGAGCAGAAAGAGCCAAACCGTTTGTCACTGGCTGAGAAAACATCGAGATTGTCGACATGGAAGACAAAGGCTTCGACAATCCTGAAAAGGGCGTTGAAAAAGTTTGAAAAGACCTCGATGTACTGAGAGGATCCGGATCTTACTCGGTGTCGTCGAAAATTGTCGACGGCATCCTCGATGTAATGGTCGAAGTCCTCGACACCTCTACTGTCTGAGATGTAGTGACAGTTGTAGGTCTGTCTTTTATCGAAGTCGACAGTGGTGTCGAAGACTGCGTCGATGTAACCGATTTATGCGTCGAAGGGCCCTTCGACAAAGGCATCGATGACGCAGATATGTGAGTCGAAGAAACCTTTGACGACGGCGTCGATGACGCAGTTTCACGGCCTTTACTCGAGGGTTCATGATGCCCTTGGGCAGTTTCTCTCGCCGGGTTCAATGACTTGCGGCGTTTTGATTTCTCGGGCTTTTCACCCAGGGTATCACCTTTAGCCGTCTCCGAGGGGGTCGAGGCCGTTTTCTCGAAGACGCTAAGCATTTTCTTACGGAATTCCTCCCACTTAGCTGGAGAGCTGTGTTTCGTGGGGCAGTTGACCCTTTCTGGGGAGGTAGAGGAAGAAGAAGAAGAGGGAGATCTACGACGCCTCTTCTTAGAGTGTTTTGATCTCGAAGACTGATGGGAACCGCTTCGAGACCTTGAATGGGAATGTTTCTTGTGACGATGAGGATACGAATGTTTCGACTCTGCCAAAGAAACTTTAGAGGGAGTAGACGTTTTAAGAGTCTTACCTCTTTCTAACTTCCCCTTACGCTCCTTCAAGGCTTTCGCCGTCATGGACATACAGTCCTCGCATTCCGAACAGTGATGCTCCGATCCCAGGCACCACAAACAGATCCTGTGAGGATCTGTCAACTACATTTTCATCCCACAGTCAAAACCACTTTTTGAAACCAGACCCTGGGGTCGATGGTTCTGATGAAGAAGACATTGAATTTAGATGATATCTTTGAAGAATAAGCAGAATCTTCCTGAAGAAAGGAACTGAGCGTTGCGTTTCCGAGGCCCACAAAGCGTGGAAAAACGGAACTGAACAACGAACGCTGCGCAAGTCTATTTATACGCACGATGACATTGGCATCGATACGGAGGCTGTCGAGGGACACCAACGTGAGGGACGCCAATGCGCAGCGCCCTCTACTGAAATTTCCGAGGCCAGCAAGTTGGAATGGATAACATCAAAGATAAGGAATACGTCAGAGGACACAATCCCTTCGAAATGCTGGTATTACTGGCACTGGTATTACTGGTGCCGGTAATGCCGGCAACTCCCCCAATGGGTAGTAACTGCCCTTACTGACACTCGGAATATGCCGTAATTCCGGCAGACTGAGTGCCAGTAACAGTAATTGCATTTGGTGGTATCCCGCCAGATGTAGTGAGGCCCAATGACTGTTGTTTTATTTGCAGCCTCATACCCATTTATAAGTGAAGAGTTTTCAGCTTTAGGCCTCTGCACATTTTCACATTGGGCCAATTCTTTATAAATTTGTGTTATATTCCTTGTTGGCCGCATCTTCTGCATGCTGTTAGATGCAGAATGTAGAGATTCAGTTGGACTCTGCTACATAGGCTCAAAAATGTGTACTTAATTTTCCATAGAATTTAGGGAATTAAAGGAGCCACAAGACATCACAGTCTGATCTCAGACTTTTTTGTTCTCTTCTTCTTGTTCCCTTTTTAAAAATGACAACATGGATAGAGTATCCAAATTAGTTACAGCACTGATATTACGGGCCTTAATCATTATGTTTATTCCTTGACTGCTTTGTCTTGATCTTATTTTGCTCATTCTCGACCGGGAAGAACCATTATGGCGTTTGCCTCGATAATTTTTTTAATTTTTTTATTGTATATTGGTTTATATAAACCTATACAAAATCCCATAGATTTCATTAAGACGTGAAACAAAACATACAAGTACAAATCATTACAACAATATAGATAACTACAAAGCCATACTATCAATATTTCAAACTAAAACTAAAATTCATCAACATTTCACAATCTACTAGAATTTGTTAAAAACACAAAACAGACAATACAACAATACAATAAAGTAGTGATAAAGTAAAACTATCAGAATTTCTTAAAACCAAGCTAAAATTCATTCACATTTCCACTTGATAAGTTAGTGACACTTTACATATATCCACCAAAAAGGCATTAACTCTAATCTTCAATGACATTGATGAACCATGTAGCATTTCAAACCACACCTGATCCCTTTGGACATTAGATACATCATGAACAAATTTCGAGACTTAATCAAGTCTTTCGTTGTTCAAATTAGGGCAAATTAATAATAGCAGATGCATCTGGGTTTCAGTTTCACCAATAGCTACACAAAATCTACATACTTTCTGGGCCTCAGGGACAACATTTTGCATAAAACAGATTTCCTTTGTGTTTAGTACATTAAACCCGAAACGCATTGTGCTATTCCTCATAAAACGCAAGGGATATTTTGCAATGTATTTCTCTAACTCTGGATACCACTTCCATGCTGATACAATTTGGCAATACAATTTTTATTTCAGAATAACTCCATTGTCACCAACCCAGTCAAACGCTTTTACCTGCATTTTTACCTTAGATGGTTTCTCAATAAGACATTTCATTGTGACACAATGTTTGTAAGTATACTTTCAACATCAATTTTAAGATTCTGCATGAACTCTTCCATCACGTTGTCACTAAATAACTTATACAGAGAGTTATTCTCACTGATTACACATTTTCTGTATAAAGTTATCTTTTTACATTCCATAATGCTTTTCAAAGAATAACGAGCAAACTCATACTGTATTGCTTCCATTGGTATACATTTCGGCAGAAAAAACAAAACCTTTCTCCATATTATTGCTTCAAGGGTTTTTAAATATGGTGTCAATTTATCTGTGAAGAAATCCAAACCATATGCTAATCTAGGAATAACCTTCATGGTAAAGAAGTCCCTACATGCTGACATTGATAATTTTCCAAATTTCCTTTCAATTACTCCCATTTGCCTCCCAGCTTCAATAGCCTTAATTATTAAACAATTTTTGAGAATGTTTTGCGTCATGGAGCTGGAAAATGCGTAGCCCAAGTATCTAATTGCCTTCTGCAGATGAATCCTTGCTCCTCAATGAACCATACTGGCTTCACACATTGCTTATTTGTTTGTCCCAAATGTATTATTACTGTTTTGTGAGGATTTATTTTTAACTTCAATTCACTTATGAACTTCACAAAAGAATGAATAAGCCTTTGTAGGCCACTTTTGGTTTGATCAAAAAGCAAGAAGTTGTCTGCGTATGTGACCCATTTTATTGCTGTTAATCCCAATTTAGAAGCCACTAATCCACTTACATCAAGAACATCCCTTGCACCAGACACGTACAAGTTAAACAAAATTGCAACCAAAGCACATCCCTGCTTGAGACCATTCATCGACTTGATTTCTTTTGACATCAACCCGTCCTTTCTAAGTCTCACCTTCAACACTGTGTTAGAATATAAATATATCAGCATGTTCAATAGGCCTCTATCAATATTCAGAGTCAAAATCCTCTGCCAAAGTATTGGTCGATTTACCACATCGAAGGCAGCAGAGAGATCCATTGATGCAGCATACAACAGAAGTTGACTGGAATTTAGTGCTTTGTATTGCAAGATAGAAAGAAGAAGACCCCCAACATCAGTCCCCATACCCTTCCTAAACCGAAACTGTCTTATATCCAGAATACTTTGCTCATCCATCCAGCTTGTCAAATGCTCTAATACTATTGATGCAAAAATCTTTGCTTCTACATTCATCAGCGATCTAAGCCGATAATTTGTAGGGCTCAGACGATTCCCTTTAATAAAGATCAAAAGAACATACAACCTTTTCCATGAAGCAGGCATGGACTTTGTCTCAATCACATTTTTGAATATTAAGTAGAGTATCCTTGACCACACAAACTTGTTCTGCTTGAATGTGACAAATGACAGATTGTTCAACCCAGGAGAAGAGGAGGGTTTTGCTTTCCTTATAGTCTTCCTTATGATTTCTACGGACACATCCAATACCCATTTTACTTTTTCGTTAACGGGAATCATCAGAGGCGAGAAGGTTGGACCATACAAGTTCTCAAAGTAATCACACCACACAGCTTCGCTTATGGGATTTAAAATCAATTGAGATTGAGAGGCCTTGGTACCATTGATCAATGACCAATAATTCCTAGAATTCAACTCTCTCATCGCACTTAGCACTACCTCACCATCTTTTTGGTGCTGGGCAGAACGATATTGAATCAGCCAGTTCTTGTACCGTTGCCGACTCACTCTAATGGAATTTTTAGTGAGTAGTGGAGATAGGTTTAGTTTCTTTATGGCCCGTAGTTCTTCATTCACCTGGGCTCTATGTTGTTTATTTCCAAATCAAAAGCATTTTTATGACTTTTTTTTGGTGAGGTTCTTAATATATCTGGTTTATAAAACATAGACATCTTCGACTCCAATAAAGTACCAAAAGAATCCACTGAATATGTTGCCATTTTAGATTCAAACGTTCTTTGTGTGTAATCATGCATCATCAGATTGTTAAATTTCGCAGTCTTTACAGGGTTCCATTTCACTGTTTCACCTTACGTTAACCAGGCTGTCAGCACAGTACACATTTTTATCTGCAAATATTTTCTTCCACTTTAAGTCAATTGACAACATAGCATAGTCACTATTCAACCAAAGTTCAACGGTCAGATTTTCTGACTTTTCATTTATTTGTTCACTAACAAACATAAAATCAATGATAGACGACTCTCCCCATGCATACCAGGTGGGACTGTCATTAAACTGCATTATCAAGCCCCAAGATCTAGCAAAAATTAATCATAAGGTTCCTCTGTATTTTTTATTTCCAGTTTTGGATCCATGATCGCCCAATGATGTTAAAACCCATTCCGCCTCGCAACTAGTGAGATTGCAATCCGCATTTAAATCACTGGCAAGGATTACAAAACCTCCCGGCGTAAAATCAAGCCAATCGCCTATCATAATATTAAGTTATTCAATCATTTTTCATATTGTCCGAATAGTCGGCAGATATTAATAAGCATTAGAGCTACAGTGTCGTTCATAGTTTTGATGTGAAAGGTAGCTATTAATGCAGAGGTATTAATATACTTTACTGTTAGCTTTACAATCTCTTGATTATTTCGGAATGCTAAGGCTAATCCTCTCTTTGAATGACCTCTGGGTCCACTACTGGCAGACAGACACAGTATTACATACCCATCCCACATCAACTGTCCACATGCCCATGTTTCCTGAATCAAAACAAAATCAAAATTCTCTGGCCTATTACACACTCTGCTTTAAAAACTAAGTGTGTATGACCTCTGGAGTTCCATGATACGAGTTTGTAGGTTTCAATTTCGCTAAAGTGGTTTTCCCATATTTCTCAGCTGGGAAATTGATTCTCTTAATGACACTGCAAGACTTCTCCATTCCTGCATTTCATTAAGGATAGTTCCATCTTCATATACATGGAATTTTCCATCATCTTTTACTGGTTTATCTGCAATGCGACTCGTGGATTCAAAATGCATTTTTACCTCGACCTTCCTTAAGTCCTGATCACTAAATATATCAAATCCTCTCTTCTGTAATGATCCTGATTCTTTTAAGATCAAAGACTGCACTAGCGGTGAAACAATCACCAGTCGTACATAATCATATTACAAGGATGAATGTAGTCCACCAGTTTTATATCGGATGATGTAATCAAACTCAATTCAGGTATATCACTAAATAACCTCGATATATAGGATCTATTTAGAGCATATGGTCCACCTTCATCAAATACATAATACATAGTTAAACTTGGATTATTAGGAAACACAGGAGGGCGTAGGATTTCTTTAGGACAGCCTTTAGAAGATGTATTATAAACCTTTCCATTGGACGGAATGTCTTTACTATGATCACCTATTGGCACAGACTGAGGAATGGACATACTCCTTTCCTTTTCCCCAAAGCAAATCGTTCTCCCTCCACAACCTACAGCTTCGCTGTGGGCAAGATTGCCTATTGCTGCGGCAGGGGCTAAGTCCGCTTCATCAAATTTAGTTTTAGGGTCCATCTGAGGCACTCCCAATTCTAACTTTTTATCCTCAACATTCTGATTCAATATATTTTTAATTACAATTCGAATGAATTCCTGGTTTAGAAATTGGTTCGCCGCTGACAAATCTGGTACTTTCCTTATGTCATCACTGAGGACATTATTAATTCCTCCAGATGAAATTGGATTCTGACTCACTGCAATTAAAGGCTGACTATCATTAGTTCGATCCATACGCTCTTCAGGACAATACCAGTTCTTACTGTGCTCAAAATCTTTTTTGGACTAACCCCAACAAATGTTGGTTGTCCATGAACATCCTTATTTGGCCAATGTTTATTCACAACCGCCACAGGGGCTGCCCAAAGAAAATGGGTGTTTCGGAGGGAACAGCCACCTGTGTCGGAGTATTTGTATGAGAAAGGTCTGCAGGGTTTTTAAAGATGTCAAATATATCCATCATGCCCATTTCTTTTTTTTTAAATTTAGTTTTATTGATTTTTATACACAGAACAATACTCTCGAGGAACAGAAAGAGATAAACATTTGTGTATACATGCAGTTTTGAATTAGAGCACAATTTCGGATGATTCCATTAACAGTATTGAACATCAACTTCACAGTTTCATTCGTTTGTCTTCAATAAATTGCAATGTAGGGTATACATTTGTGCTCTATTTTCCTCGTTCCCCTTCCCACCCACCCTCCCTCCCTCTCCTTCAGGGCTAGTTCTGTGATGTTTAGAAGTAGAGTGGTCATGTGCATATTCTGTTTCTTTATGTATCAGTGGTTTCTTTTTCCAATATGATCGGGACCTCCTTTGTTGGGGGCACCCTCATGCATTAATATGATATTGTGTGGAATACCTGGAGGACTTTGTCTCTTAATGGTGGGGGTGAGCGCTTGATGAGGGGGGGGTAGGTGGTCAGCCTCTATTTCGCCTCACGTTCATTCAGTGTGCAATCCCTGGCATATATTTGTTCAAGAAGTCCATCCAAAGGATGTCAGCTTGTGCTGCTTTGCCATGCAGGGAGGATGTTATTATTTCCATGGTGGAAATGTTCATTGCCACATTAACCCATTCTTTCTCAGTCGGAGTTGTGGGTGACTTCCATTTCATGGTTAGGAGAGCCCTAGCAGCCAGCAGTAGATGCGGGGCCAGCCCCTGGACTCTACTCCATTCGTCTTCCCATTTCTCAAAGCCAAAGAGGATAAGGTGGGGTTCTGCAGTTCTCTGAATTCCATCTAGATCCCTAATCCACCCCAAGACCTCGTCCCAATAGATCTTAATTCGAGGGCACGCCCACCACATGTGCCAATAATCAGCAGTTTGTCCAGATTCACGCCAACACAGGGGACTAGCTGTCTGAAACATTTTGGAGAGTTTGTAAGGGTCATATTGCCAGCGATGTAAAAGCTTGATGGCGTGTAACTTATACTGGCATGAAAAGGAAGTTTGGGACGTTGCCTTGCATATTTTGTCCCATGTTTCTTGGTCGACATCCGTGCCCAGATCATGCTCCCATTTAAGTCTAAGATTTTCTGTAGTCCCTCTACCTGCTTCTATCAGGGTTTTGTACATGGCAGATATCAGGCAGGCCTTTCATATTAGTTCTAGAGTCGAGCAGCTTTTCAAACGGAGTGAGTTCTCTACTTAATTTGCTTTTCCATTCTGGTTTTGTTAAAACTCCCTTAATCTGTATAAAGTGAAATACGGACAAGGTCCCTATTCCCAGGTGCTCTGTAAGTTCCGGGAGTGTGATGAAAGATTCACTTCGGAGGAGTTGACCTACTCTTTGCAGTCCCGCTTCGTACCAGTCCTGAAATCTCTCCACTTTGGGGATGTGATCATTAATTCCCAGGGACCATAAATGGCTCAGTGGTGACGGCCATGTGGTAACTTTCTTCATTTCCATCCCCTCCCTCCATATTTCCCATATTGTCTCGAAGATAGGGTGTGCCTTCATTTTTTTTAATACTCTCCTTCGTGGTGACCATAGCCACTCTGAGAGTGTGGCTGGGTATAGATAATGGTTATCCATCATGATCCACTGCAGATCTTTCTGATTGCGTAGCTGGGGAATGAGGACTCGCAGTTGGGCTGCCTCGTAGTATCTTTTAAGGTCTGGGAGACCAACCCCCCGTTTATCCTTAGGCAGTATCAAGATGTCATATGCAATTCTGGTCTTCTTCCCTTGCCAAAGGAATTTTAGAATCGCTTTCTTAACCTCTAGGAAATAGTGTTGTGGTATCTGGACGGCTAGCATTTGGAAGGGGTACAAAAACCTTGGGAGGCAAACCATTTTTATCGCGTTGAGACGACCCAACCAGGATATTGTCAGTTTGCTCCACCTAGCCAGATCTGCGTGAAATTATTCAAGGAGTTTTGGGAAATTAGCATCATATAGTTCCTATTTGTTTTGTAATTCGTATTCCCAGATATTGTAATTTGTCATGTTCAATTATTAAGCTAAGGGATGAGTATTTACTCTCATTTGCTAGTGTGGATCCTTGAAGGGGGAACAGGATTGATTTTGATCTATTGACTTTGAATCCGGATAGCTGACCATATTCTTCAAGAAGAGATATGGCTCTGGGGAAGGACGTTTGAGGGTTGACTATGTGCAAGAGTATGTCATCGGCATACAGTGCTATTTTGTACTCAATCTGACCTAAGCGCATACCCTGTACGCATGCATCCTCTCTTATCCTTTGTGCCAGTGGTTCTAGCGACAGGGCAAAGAGAATCGCTCATAGGGGACAACCTTGTCTGGTGCCCCGTTTCAATTCGAACCATTTCGAGTATTCCCCGTTTACAAACACTGAAGCTGTGGGTGCAGTATAAACTGCCCGGATGCCTCTCCTAAATTTGGGGCCTATTCCAATCTTGCGTAGGACACTCATTAGGAAATCCCATTCTACCTTATTGAAGGCCTTCTCAGCATCGATAGAAAGCAGGGCGGGGTCATCACTCATAGTTTTAGAGGCATGAATCAGGTGAAGGGTTTTACGCATGGTGTCAGCTCCTTGCTGCCCGATATAAAACCCACTTGATCGGGATGGATGAGGTGGGGCATAAGTGACTCAAGTCTTGCGGCGAAGACTCTCGTATACATTTTTGCATCTACGTTGAGCAACTATATGGGGCGGTATGATCCACATCTTTTGGGGTCCCTCCCTTCTTTCGGGATTACTGTTATGAGGGCCTTAACGAATGAGTCCGGGGGCTTACCCGTTTCGAGGATCTCGTTGAACAGGTCAGAAAGGGGGTGAGCTGGGTACTAAAGAATTTATAGAACCCAGCCGTGAAGCTGTCCTCTCCTGGGGACTTACCAAGGGTTAGCCTTTTTATCGCATTCTGTATCTCTCATCATACCCATTTCTATAGATTTCAAATTCATATCGATTCTGTCGGTTAACATTTTATTTTTTAGAGAATCAGACAGATTCTTTTCTCCCTCGGAGTACCCATGACGGTTTGTTCCATTACACTGATCATTAGTATTAGTATTTGTCTGCAAGGTCACTAATGGCAAGTACTTTATTTCCTGATTTTTTACAGGGGAGTCCGTAACAAGAATTGCATCACTTTCGATTTGATTCCTTTGCAGTGCATCGCGCAAGTTACTATCTCTCAAAAACTTTCGAGAGGATAGATCAATTGCCCTTTGCACCTGCGCTTGTTTACGTCTATTTTTTTAATTTTCTTTTTAGATGTTTTTGCATTGAGTACTGAGTCATTTGCCTTAGTAGGGATCTTTAGGTCAAATGATGTAGACCCTAAATCTCCGAAGTCAATGATTTCAACCACACTTAACTCCTTTGCAGTTGCCCCTATCTCTAATGAAGGAGATATAATAACTGAATCAGGTCCAATCAGTGCAGGCTCACCACCCCCTATTGGTGCAAGATACATTTTAATTATGCTTTTTACACACATCTCAGGCATAGCAGTTAATACCATCATGATTTCATTCAGAGTTCGAGTCTGTTTTTTCAGTTCAATAAGGATCAGTGATTTGCCCTCACTACTATGCTTTACTTCATATAATGCATCTTTTTTGTTCATATCTGCTATTAAAGCATTAGGATTCATAGGTCCAACTTGTGTGGAGAGCTGGGTTGAGGTATCTAGATGTTGAGAAACACTAAGCATTATGATTTCGCCAGGTTCAAATATTGGGGGAGTATCCAAAACAGAGAAACTATGATCCTGCCCTATCATATAGTTTGAACCCACCGAGCCAGCTGTCATACCATTCAGCTGCTCATTGCACTTGTCCTCGTTATACAGAGATTGAGAAGACTCCATATTACCTGATACTTCGGGTGCTGCAATTAATTGATTTGAGCATTGTTGCGCGCACTCAATAAGGTCCTCATCCGTATCAGAGGAACCAGGGAGGGAAGCGCAGCAGCTTGAGATATGCTCATACGGCGAGTTTTTACGGAAGCGGACATCAGAGTGGCATCACACTTCTCTTGAGCAGTGTTTCGTTTCATATTCAAAACTTGACGCATGAAACTAACACTACGAATTTCAAGTCTTCCAGCTTTCCCAGTCCTAATCATTACTGTTTCAAGATTAGTGCAGTATTCAGCTGCCGAAAGGTCACAAGGCCTCCTTGTGCGTTGATCTTTCCTTTGCAGAGTACCAAGTTACCTGACTACTCCCCAAAACTAGAGTTTCAACACTTCGTAACGTGTACAATCATTCATCCGTCTATAATCAGCGGCAGCTCGGGCTTCAATTACTTCAGACTTCACACAGTCACTGCTACATGCACAAAAGTTGTTATTTAAGTTACCAAGTCGGACCCTTACTCAGATGTACGTTACTGCATGTAGTTCTCCCACTCATACAACAGACAACTCTAGTGCAGCGCGAACACCAGCGTGGTACACGTGAGCTATTTTCTTACAGATGAGACGTATCAAATGAACAGCAACAAGGGCTCACAGAAATTTAAAATTCTGGTTAGTAAATAGCGTGGAATGCTGCTAAACTGCGCTGAGAGCAGCGAACAGCAAACAGCCCACTTGCAGTCCACTGCAAACAGCCCACTTGCAGTCCACTGGCCAGGAGTGCGCGCCAGGCTATTTAAAGATGCCAAAGAAAGTAGGCGTGGCCTAACAGAGAAAAGTAGAAAAAAAGGCTTGTTAGCCTCATCAGCTAAAAATATATTAAAAGTCCATTAGAGTCCATATAGTAGAACGTTTCATGTAGTAAAACCAAGTTTGTGTATCCAAGCACAGCGTTCCAATTCACAGCGTAGAGTCTCCCACAGCAAACAGCCCACTTGCAGTCCAATTGTTAGAAGTGTGCGTGCAGGAGCGCACGTGCCAATCTATTTAAAGATGCCAAAAAAGTAGGCGTGGCCAAGTTTGTTTATCCAAGCACAGCGTTCCAATTCACAGCGTAGAGTCTCCCACAGCAAACAGCCCATTTGCATTCCACTTGCTAGAAGCCTCGATAATAGGATTTCTTAAAAATGTGCTTCTTTTGTTTGGTCTTACATTTAGTCACTTATTTATAGGGTTCCCTTTAGAGCTCGTATTCTTGCTCCTTTTTAGGTTTATTGTTGGTATGTAAACCTTCTTGTGACTGCACATTTTGAATTACAACTACTGTACCCTGTTCTGGGGCTATTGGGGCAGCAGCTTCGGAGTGGAAATGTCAGTCTCAAACCAACCTTCTGAATTCTCAATCTTTGAGGCTTTGACACATCATAAATGGAGCGTTGGTTTGCACATTTATTGGCTGTTTGAGCATAATAGTGTGACTTTTAACTTTGTGTTTTACATTGTAATGTAATCTAATGATTGCAGCACCAGATTCAGGGCTGCTAAAGAAACAAGTTCCATTGGCAGAAATGACTGTATTTCCGATACATTAAAATCAAGTCTTTGCAGTGAACCTTTTTTAGGTTAAAGAAGCACGCCATCCTCTGTATTTTCTTTCTCATTTTTTAATTCCATACTATTGTCTGAATATGAGTTAAATAGGCTAACCGCGCTGCCGCCCCCGACCCCCCTTCCCTTGACCCACATAGTACAAATAAACTCCAACGCGTATGAGTGTACTTACCCATTAATACAGAGCGCAGCTAAACAGGACCGCACGAGTGCCGATAAAAGGCAAGCCCCCTTGCAAGACTGCCAATGATGTAATGCACAGGACATGGATGGGACGATGGGTAGCGAAGAGCCGTCAGGTGAGGCTATGCATGAAGACAGGATCGAAGAGATGGAAGATGGGAACATCCGGGTCGTTCCAAGAATGACCGGGAGCGCCGCTGAAAATGCTCACACTGATGCAATTAATGCGCCACGGCCAAAGTGGCTTCAGATAGACAAACAAATGCTAAAATGCACCCCGGATGAACAGCAGAGCGCAGTTGCCGAGGATAACAGTGGACTAGTTGATCCATTTGATCCACTAGAAATGCACAAGAATACTGAAAAGGCAACCTCACTAAGGCATAAAGACCAGGAAATACAATCTCTTAAAAACCTGGCATGGAAGCTGATTGAGCAGAACAACAAAACATGATATGGCTTGAAAGAAAACCAAAGTGAGCAAAATAGAAGTGACAACATCGAATATGTACCACAAAGAACGGACACAGAAAATAAAAATGATGTACATACCGAACTAGGTACAAACAGGGTTCCAAATGAGACGGAGGAGATTAATGATGAGGTGCTCAACACCATCGGAGACGATCTGTGGGAAGTTCGGATTCCCATCAATGATCTACTGACGGAGGAGGATAAAAATGATGAACTCTGCACAAAACCACGCAGAAATTCGATTGCGGTGGCAGATCAGCTGATTTGAGACCTGATGAAATTAAACGCAAAATTCGCAATTCCAACTGGGATGTCGAAAGATGGAGAAACTGGAATTGAAGGCCTCAATTCCAGAAATCCACTGACAGATTACACACTAGAGCTGGAAGGATTAAACAACACTGGAAACGACAAGAGAACTGATCTAGAAGAAAGAGAGTACATTGGTGAAAAGACACCAGAACGAGTAAAACTCCTGGGGAAACGAAGGAGAATCGAAAAAAGCTTGGGCAGTGAATTCCAGTATTCTCAAAAAAGGATGAGGAGAGCTACACCAAAGCCCAGCAGTGAAACAAAAAAAGCTGCGGTAAAGGAACTAGGAGCATCTGGAAATAACGGCAGAGCTCCAGGATTGATCATGCCATCCTCCGAATCGTCCTCATCAGATTCTGAGACGACAAGCGAAATTGAAAGGAATGTTAGACCAAGAATCTCAAGAAAACGGTCTGTTAAAGAACGGATGGACACAACACAGATCTAAGAAGTAGTAACAAAGGTGATTAACGAACTTCGCCCAAACCTGATGTCTGCAATGTCAATAGCAGTAAGTCCACTAACAAAACTTTATGAGCAAATGAATGACAATCTAAAAGATCAAGCCTTGTTACTAATAGGCTTAAACACAAAGATAGAGTTGCTCGAAAAGAACATGAATGATATGACTACGCAAAATACAGCAGCATGGAATAAGAATGAATTGGTGATGCTAGCCCTAAAAGAGGCACTAAAAAACAACAGAGAAGATAAAACCCTATTAGCTAAAGTAGCCAGAGAAGCGGTAGCCATTTTGTCAAAAGATTGTGACACAAAAGTGAGTACAGAGGTTCGTAGTGCAGATCAGCCTAGAGGACCAGAACGAGTCCTATACCGCGAACAACTTGAACGTTGCTGCTGTTCTACGGATAGGCAAAGGTCAGATCCCAAACACGCCCTGCACTTGCCGATAAATGGGCAAATGCCAGATCCCAAACATGCTTTGCAGCGGAAGAAATCTGGCACAATAAATGGCAATGTAGTCAGCGAATCTAAAAAATTGAATGAACCGAGAATGAATGCAAGCATGATTATACCAATAAACTGATCTGATGGGACTGTAGGTGTATCAACATCCACTTTAGAAGCAGCTACCAATGCACTACAAACAAAGTCAAACTTATTGCCACAAGATGAAGACGGACTGAGTGACCAAAGCACAAACCCAATAGCACAAGAGTTGCAAAGCGAAAACAAAACATCGAAGTTGCGTGAGGCGACACCACCAGCAAAAGAGACCGCCCAACCGATAAAACTCACAGTGCCAGAGTCAGCAAGCGAAAAACTAACAGGGATCTCGAGCGAAGATCGACCTATAATAAAAGATACAGATTGGTATGATATATTTGAAAAGACACAGCATCCACGGAAAGTAGTGTTCCCTCCAAAAAACGAAAATGGGCTTAAGAAGCAGGGTAAATGCAAAAAAAAAGACTAAAAACCTGGTGGCCCCAAAAAGGAACGTAAAGAATGCTTCAAATTTCTTCAGAAATATTAAATCTCTCAACGTGACGATTAATAACAAAAACTCAGATCAAACTTCAAAGAAAATTGAAGAAGAAAAGCTGAGATTTGCAAACAGTGGAAAATGTGATGCACGCCCACGAAAGGCAAACATTAATTCCTGTACAAGCATAGTAGAAGCTGACGGCAGTGACGTAGAACTAATGAATCTCACATAGAAGAAAAGAGAGAGATGACAAATGCAAAAAAGCAAGAACGAATCAAAGAAAGCCCCAAGAAATTGCAGAACTCAAAGCCTGCTGAAAAAGAATTGGAATTGAGAGAAAAAAAGAGTGTGATGTCAGGACCGGATAAGGCAAAAGCCCTCTCGAAAGAGACCAAACCAAGAACGAGACGTGTAGAAATGTCGCTGTCTCCAAAGAAAAAGGAAAAGCGAGAATGTGTCGATGCATCCACAGTAAGTCCTAAAAAAGATTTCTACACAATGGAAGAAAAACTAAAAAGAACTTTAAAGAAGCAGGTGAGCGAGGACTGGGCCCTCTTTGACACCACCAAGAGAGAGGGACCACTAAAAAAGGAAAATGTTCACATTGATGGAAAGAGCAAAACACGAGAGACTCAGGATATACATGTACCACAACCAATACCCTTGGCCAGGTGTCGGAGTGAAGACACGGTGGCTGGCGATAGTTCGAAAGTACCCATGAAAACAGCGCCACCTTCAACTGAAAATAGCTACAGATTTCTAGTGGAGCGAATAGAGAAAAAAACAAAATCCAACCTTAAATCGAAGTCTGATGATGCAAGTTTTCCATTTTATCCATGCGCTGAGAGCCACAAAAAGTACTGATATAAAGAGAGTTGAAATTCTTGACGATCCGAAACTGGACAGAATAATTCTGCACATTGAATCAGAAAAAATAGCACAAACAGTGCTGATGTGCGAAAGACAATTGTTAGAAGCCGGCTTTCAAATTTATGAAATTGGCAGCCTTTTGAGCTCCACCGTTCCCAATGTAACGCATCAAAAAAATATGAAAGCGGCTTTGCGAGAACAACAAGACACAAACAGGCGGATATCTGATAATATGAACAAAGATGCAAGCTGCAGAAACCAAAGAAAGGACCAGCCAAGACCAATATTAGAAGAAAAAACAATAAAAGGTGAAAACATCCGTGTGCCGGAACCCTTGCTGCTGAAAAAAATAAAAATTACAGTAGAGAACTTAGAAGATAAATCTGCAGGTGCATCTTCTTCCGATGAAAAGACACAAAATTGCGAGGAAGCAGATCAGTGGAGCTGGATAGCGCGCTCACTAAGTGACCCTCGATCTAGTTAATGCTATGAGGATTCCGAACAGATTGCAATAGGGTCCTGGAACACATGAGGATATAGTCACTTACTGGGCTCTGTTGCCAACGAGCTAAAAAACTGGAGCTTATATGTCTGCAAGAAACATGGCTCGTGGCATGTCCATGTATTGATGGATTTGAAATGCCTTTTAATCCAGCAATCCAACAAAATAAAGGAAGACCGATGTCAGGGCAGCTGATCGTAGCCAATCTGAAAAGTGGACTATCAATCAAATCTTCATGTAACCATTCTCCGTATTTAGTGAGCGCAAAGGTGGAGATGGTAAATTGTCAAAAAACAAGGAAGAAAGAGTTTCATGTCCTAAACATGTCCTAAACATATATTGGAACCACAAGGCAGTAACAAGCAACATGCTTATCCAAAATGTACTGAATCTAATAGACTCTTTAATGGAATCCTATGTGGTGACTTAAACATCAAATTAATCGAAGAAATAAAATCACCAAATGGCAGAGACAAGTGGAGTGAAAAAGATTTTTTTTTTTAAAAGTGTTGGTTAGAGGAAATGGACTCAAGCTCTTTGAACTTGATGAACGGAAACATAACTGGAGATATTCCGGCACGAGAAACCTGGGAAAGAGGATCTCAAAAGTCAATTATTGACTACTTCTTTTTCTCAGAGTCATTGGTCGATGGGATTGTAGCCTTAGAGGGAAGAAAGACGCCAAAAAGTGACCATAATCTCTTAATACTAACCTGGAAACAAGAAGAGAAAAGTCGGAGAGAGTATTGCAGTAGCATTGTGACGCTAGAACCAAATTGCAAACGTCTGCGACTTCATCAGGATGATATTCGAGACCTAACAGAAAATGTGAGCTTCATAAAACAGAATGGAGAAGGTGATGCGATTGAATACACTCAATTTATGGAAATCTACAAGGTTAACACATTAGGAACAAAAACAGTGACATACAGAAAACACAAATTTGATCCAGAAGTGGCTAAAAAAAAGAAAGGAGCTTAGAAAAGAGATACATATGTTGGAGTGGAGTCGGAATCCTAACTATAAGGATATCAAGAGAAAATTAAAAACAACATATAGGAACTGGATAGCTTTACATAAAAGAACCCTTGAGCAAAGAGACGCGAAGCCATATTGAAGACGCTTACTCAAAGGAATGCAAGAGGGTTCTGGACGCTTATTAATGAAATTGAAAATCCACAAAAAGCGTCCATAACAAACATGGTCTCTGACGCCCAGTGGTCAAAACACTATAGTACTCTGTTCGCAAAACAAGGATATTCAACTCAGCCAAACATACCATGTCCTGAGTTTTGGGATACTGTAATTGAAAAAGATGACATCAGAAGAATGATACATAACTGCAGCTCGTCAAGAGCTGCTGGCCCCGACGGACTATCGAACCAAATTCTAAAAAATAATCCAGAGGAATGGACGGAGTTCTGTGATGTGCTATTTAAAAAGATAATCCAGGAAAGACGAATACCAACTTCATGGAAAACGGCTATTATAGTGCCAATCTTTAAAAAAGGATGTCGCACAGAGCCGGCAAACTATCATCCCATAGCGCTCCTGGACGTGATTGGCAAGGTATTTGCCGCAATTATACTAGCACAACTGTCCCAATGGATTAAAAAGAACAACAAGTTTGATGTGAGACAGTCGGGCTTTGTTAAGGGTGTTGGCTGTGGGCGGAATCTTCTCATTATAAACTTATTGAAGATGGAGGCGATCAAAAACCATCAGAAGGTCTACATGCCATTTGTGGATTTGGCTCACGCTTTCAATGGAATAGATTGTGAGTTACTATGGACAAAACTAAACTATCACGGATGCCCACCAGGCGGCAATAAAAGAACTATACTCGGTCACAGAAATACTAGTCAGACTAGACCAACAAGGCCATCTATCAAACCCTATAATAACCACCAGAGGGGTCAAGCAGGGTTGTCCTTTGGGAGCCGCCCTGTTTAATTTCTACATTTCAGAGACTGGCGAAGCAATGGATGGGGTTGCGGCTTTCCCACCGAAACTCAATGGAAAACACATCAGATGGGCACTATACGCACATGATATAGTGCTATTGGACCGGACCCCCATAGGCCTACAGAGGAAGCTGAATGCCCTAAAAGCCCATATTGATGAGATTGGACTGGAAATAAACGGAGGAAAATCTGAGATTCTAATATTAAAAAATCTGAAAGGCTCTCAGAACAAAAATGAAAAGTTCAAATGGAAGCTTGTAAAAGAAGAAATAAAACAGGTAAAATGCAGCAGATACTTGGGAACATACATTAACGCAAGTGTTAACGATGCCCCGAAGACAAAGAATATTGCGAGTAAATGCAAACAACTGACAGCGCAAAAAAATATGGCAAATATTCTTATATACGAGTACTAAACTTTTATAAAATCAAAGTAACTCCAGTGCTAGTATATGGAGCAGAAAGCATGTTTGGATGCTCACATGAGCTCTGGAGAAGATTCGGAGGCATCTTCTGGAAGAAAATATTACAGCTGCCTCAAGGCTTTCCGACCGCCAGTGTATTATATGAATTGAGCCTCTCCACACTGAATGTGAGAATCATGTGGAACACCTTAGTGCTGTACAGTAAGACCACTGCAGAAGCAAACATACCACAATTTGAGATCATGTGGGAACCTGAAAACCTTAAGAAAGAAGATCTCTTACCAAGTTGGAAAGCCGGATGCAAAAACATCTTAAGACAATTCACACAGACGAAACAACCCTAACCAATAAGCCAAACGCAGTCAAAAAGAAATTATTCCAACAAGACTGGATTGAGACAATCGAAAAACGTGACCAACACAAATGCATGAAAAATAGACCAATGGAAGCAAGAGGATTGAACACTCGTGCTAAATACCTGGAAATACTTCCTTGTAAACACCTCAGAAATGTATATATGAGGTTCAGGCTAAATTTATTTGAGACCAAAGAGATCCAAAAACTAAGGCAAGAACCTGGAAGTGAAGAAGATCTATGCTGATTCTGTACAAAGTCAGAGGAGACATTGAAACATCTCGTACTAGAATGCCCCAATATGAAAGATTTAAGAGCAAGATACCTAGGAGTTGAACTGGCGAAATTCACGACATATAGCCATGAAGAATGGTGGATCAAATTCCATAATGATGACTCACAGCGACACACCATAGCACTAGCACTTTATCTTGAAGAACTGCAGAAGCTATTGATGAAAGATGGGATACTCAATGGCTGCAATGACGACTGAGGAGAATGTGCAGAGAAGAGCAATGTGTACGAAAGAAAAATAAATTTTAAATATGAGTTGATAGCGAAGAATTAGAATATAGTGTACAGAGCTCTTGTTAAGTAACAAGAGTGTGTAAATAGTGTATTTGTTGTTTTATTTTTAAAAGTAATGAGTGCTCATTAGGTAACAAGTTGTATGAACATTTTAAAATGTTTGTAACAAACTGTAATAAAATAAAAAATAAAAAAAAAAAAAACTGCTGGGCCCTCCGGGTATTTCCACAGTTTTGCTATCGAAATTTTTGCTACTGTAAGTAAGTGAGAACACAGCTCCGCTAGGCGGAATTGACCTTCAACCGTAGCTCCCAGTAGGACTATACCCTGGTCCCATGGGATTGATAAGCCTGTGATAAATCTGATTTGTTCTAGTATTTCTTTCCAGAACTGTGTGGCTTTGGGACACGACCTCGAGAAATGGAACAACGTGCCCATGTCTGAGCAGCCTCTCCAGCATTGCGATGGGGTTGCTTTTGTTTAGGATATTCGGTGTTAGGTACCACCTGTAACACACTTTGATCGCTCCCTCTTTGTTAGTGACAAACTTCAAGCTTTTGTGTATTTGTGTCCAGATGTAGCACCATTCCTCCAACCCTAGTTCTTTTCCTATGTCCTTTTCGCATTTCTGCATGTAGGCTTCTTTTTTGCTGTGGTCTGCTCTGTCTAGTAATTTATACAGGGTGGGTATTTTGCCTGTGGAAGAGTGTGCTGTTAGAGTTCACTCTAGTGCTGTTAATTCTATGCCCCCGTTCTTTTTTATCGTGTCGTGGGATAGCGAGTGCCTAAGCAGCACATAGCGGAATCTTTTGGATTCTGGCACCTGGAATTTAGTTTTACATGCTTCAAATGTTAGTGGGGTACCATTCAAGAGAAAGTCTGCTATGTTCTTCAAACCTCCTTCTTTCCACTTTCAAAGCTGGCTGTTTGGTGTGATTTCCGGGGTGAATTCAGGGTTGTTCCAAATTGGGGAAAGGGGACCTAGGGCGCTCCTGCAGTTCCATTGACGAGCCGCCTTTTTCCAGCACTCCACCGTGTTCCTGGTCGCTGACAGTGAGCCAGAGTTGGGGCGGGGGGGTCCCGGGGACCTTACTATGTATGGCAGCGATTGTAGTGGGCTCCGACTCCAATCTTCCTCCAGCTTTTTCGAGCGGGGTTGGTTGGTGCTTAATTTCCATGGGAATGCCTGTATTTGTATTTGTATTTGTTTTATCTGTAACGTGCACCTTCAGGCCCGGAGGCATCAGGGCACAACTTTAGACATGGTTACATAAGCATACATATATTCAAACTTTTAAAAAACAGTGCAAAGTATTCAGAGCATACAGCAATATACATATTTACAGAGTACAGATTAGGGCAGGCGTTTTCCTAGGACAGGCTCCCAGGAACATAAGAGGTCCAGATTTCAAGGCTGGTTGAAAAGCCAGGATTTTGTTTTGGATTTGAAGGCACTAAAGCATTCTTCAGATCTGATGGTGAGGGGGAGGGCATTCCAAAGCTTGGAAGCTAGGACAGGGAAGCTAGATCCACCTGCTTTTTGTAGTTTGAAACTAGGGATGGTTAGACAGTGGGTCTGGGTGGTTCTTTGAGGGCGGGTAGGCGCGTGGCGGGATAGCCGTCTGCAGAGATACGGGGGGTCTTGGTTGGCTAGGCATTTGTGGGTAAGGCCTAAGACTTTCAGTGAAATTCTCTGTTTGACCGGTAGCCATTGTAGATTGGATCTAGATTCCGAGATGTGGTGGTTTCGCGGGATGTTTAAGGCCGCTCTAATGGCGTTATTCTGGGGGATTTGCAGTTTGTTCAGATTCTCTTGGCTAGTTCCTAGGTAGAGGGCGCTCCCATAGTCGATTTTGGCCATGATGAGAGTTCTGCCAATGTGACCGTGTTTGGGGTGGTCAGAAATGGCCTAGAGGCTGCAATGAGTTTGCAGGTGTATGCTGAGGCAGATCTGACTGCATTTGTTTGTCGGGATAGGGATAAGGTGGCGTCAAGGTAGACGCCTAAGGTTTTGGTGTCTTTCGAAACTTGGATGGTGTTACCATCGATGATAAACGATTGGTCGGACGGCTCAAGTTTTCTAAGACGTTGCATAGTGCCCAAGATGAGGAGCTCAGTCTTGTCATCGTTGAGGCATAACTGGTGTTGTGCCATCCAAGCTTGGATGAACAGGTATACGTGTCAGCCAAGTAGGCTCCAGTGATGGGAATGAGTATCTGAGTGTCGTTAGCGTAATTTGTATAGGAGACACCCAGATAGTCAAGTACATCAAAGAGCGGTTTTGTAAAAACATTATAGAGTGTTGGCGACACACAAGAGCACTGGGGGACGCTGCAGTGAATAGGGGAAGGATCTGCAGCTGCGGATTGAAAAAAGACACGCATAGATCTTTGATCCAGGCCGTAGCTGATGGTGAGAAATGGGCGGCCGAGTGAAGATGCTTGCATAAGATTTGGTAATTGACCAAATCGAAAGCCGCAGAGAGGTCAAGTAGAAGTAACAGGGCAAGTTTGCTGCTGTCCTTTAGAACTTCAATTTGAGTTTTTAAGTCTAGTAGAGCTGTCTCTGTTCCGTGTCTGGGGCAGAAACCAGATTGTCTAAAACCTAGAAGATTATTGGCTTCCAAGTGCTCTTGGATTTGCAGGTATGCTGCACAGTCTAGAATTTTTAACAAGAACGGGACAGTAGTAATGGGTCGGTAGTTAATAGGTATGCTAGGGTTGAGGGAGGGTTTTTTGAGCAGGGGGATCAACCATGCATCCTTAAGGTTGTCATTGACAATTCCTGTTTTAAAGGAGGCGTTGATAAAGGATGTGATAAATGGGGCCAAATCGTGGGCAGATTCCTTAATAATTGGGGCAGGGCAGGGATCACCTTGGCAGTTGGACGGTTTGATCCTCAGGATAATGTTTTCCACCTCTGTAGTGGTGAGCGGTGAGAAGGCAAATCGTTTGAGGTTGGTCAAGTCAGGGGAGAGGGCCCCAGCTGGGGTAGGAGGGCGATTGTCCAGTTTCAGACTGTCTTGTTTGGCTATGATTTTAGATTGAAGCATGGTGATTTTATTCAGTAACGCTGCCTGAATGTTAGCACACCATTTGCTATCTTTAATGCAGGTGTCGGGGGCGGGGGGTAGCAGGGCTTTTGAGCTCGTTTAAGATCTTAAAGAGTTCCTTAGAGTTGGAGTCAGCTTGCAAGATACGATTATTAAGGGACTCTTTTTTCGCCTCTATAATGGCTACTTTGTAAGTGAGCGATGCCAGGAAGAAGCCATCTTTGTGCGCGTCAAAAGGGTGGCTTTTCCAACGGTTTTCAGCACAGCGTTTGGTTTTGCGGAGTACTCTTAACTGTGGAGTGAACCAAGAGTTCAGGTGT
Organism: Ambystoma mexicanum; assembly: GCF_040938575.1. NCBI lineage: Eukaryota > Metazoa > Chordata > Amphibia > Caudata > Ambystomatidae > Ambystoma > Ambystoma mexicanum. The sequence continues at coordinate 963,475,243 of NC_090934.1, forward strand.
GCCAGTGGTTTGGCCTACCTCAGTTTGATGGGGGCCATAGAGTCTATAGCTGTCAGCATGCTGCAGTTATAGATGTCAGCTAAGGTGGTAGGGTCATTGCAAGAGTCAGTGGCCGCTTTAAGCGTAGGGAGTAACAAAGGGAGAAGTTTCTCCATGGTTATGTCCTTTTTGATTCTGGTCGGGAGAGCAGGCGCTATCAAGGTCGGGATACGGGGGGAGGCTTCAATATTAAAGGTGATAATGTGGTGGTCTGACCAAAGGCAAGGGGTAATGGCCAGGACATTGATATTGCAGTTAGAGTTGGCTAGCCAGTCGAGGGTCCTGCCTTTAGAATACGTGGGCTCTTGGATGTGCAGGGTGAAGCCAGATTTAGAAAGAGCGTTTTCCAGATCTAGTGCAATAGGATCTTTAGGGTCCCCAAGTCCCAGGTTGAGGTCTCCAAGGATGATCATTTGTGAGTTAGTTTTAGCATTGTCAAGGAAGAGGGTGGATATTTCGCCGACAAAGGAGGGTGCAGGGCCTGGGGGCCTGTAGATTAGGTGGAGGGTGGCTGTTTGATTGGGTGTTAGTGCGAGTTTGACTGATAATAATAGTTCAGCGGACTCAAGTTTGGTGTTGGTCAATACTCTTAAATCCAGAGTGATTTTGTGGATGATGGCTAGGCCACCACCTCTAGAGTGGGAGGCAGAAGTGCGGTCACATCTCATTATGCTGAAGCCGGGTGGTAGGGCAAGGGATAAGGAAGGGCCGGATGCGGTATGTAGCCAGGTTTCAGCTATGGCAATGAAGTCAAGATCTGACAATGTTATAAGGTCTGTGTCATGATCTCTGCTTCCAAAAGGTCAGGGTTTTCCCAACTCCCTTGGAAGCAGATCCATAACCCAGGTTCCGAGTGCCAACCAGTCCCAATTGGGACCTTTTGGACCCAGTCCTGGCGCCAGTGGCACCAGGCTCATAAATATGCCCAGTCCCAGTGCTGGAAGCGCCGGGCTCATAATGCTTGGGTGGACTTACCTGCAGCAGACCATGCTGCTTACTTGCCTGCCAGTTGAGCCTCTGATCCTCTTCTGTTTGGAACTACTTTTCCTGTTGGGTGGGGCAGGAGCCACTCCCTAGATTCAGAACACTGGAACTCTTCTGGAAAGCAGGAACTCTTTTCTTACCTAGGCGTGGCTGTGGAAGGAGACACCTAAGCACTACAGGAGGCTATTTAAACCACACCCGATGGATGAATCTTGCTTTGCGTTATTCTGCATCCTCTGCAGCAGAACGCTCATCGTGTCTTCTGCATCTGATCCTGGGCCTAAGGAAAAAGGCTTACCACCCTGAATCCAGTCTTCAGCAACACCTATAAAGACAAGAAAGAACAGGTTAGCATTACGGTCTTCAGTGACAGCTCTTCACTTACCTGGTCCATCGGCTGTCACCAACGCCTCGCGCTGCATTCCGGCATCTGAAAGACAAAGGCTTACCTACTCTTCGTGCGCTCCGGAGGTCTTCACACTGCATTCTGGCATCTGAAAGACAAAAGCTTACCAACTCTTCGCACGCTCCGGAGGCCTTCGGCGCTGCATCCCGCATCTGAAAGATAAAACAAGGTGCGTTTAAAGACATTGGGGAACTTTAATACTCACGTGCCATTACTCCTTTCCACATCTAACCCAGTGGGTATTCCGGCACCCTGCAGCCGCTCCGAACTTGTACCTGCAAAATAAAAAGACAGTTAGAGCGCATTGTGAAGCAGGCAACAAGCGCTTACTTACGTGCTTCCACGTGCTTCTATTCATCACACGGGCTCCATCTTCAACTCACTTCAGCCCGTCATCCGCCATCGCCGGAACCCTGCAAAACAAGAAACATCATTACTAAAGACTTTAAAGACATTAGAATTACTTGAAACTTACCGTTCGTGCAGTAAACGACGGACAGCAGTCCTCTGAAGTCAAGAGGCCTGCTCCCCTTATCCAGTGAAGAAACTGGTTACAGCACCCTGCCCCGAGGCAGATGGAGAGCACGGCGTTCACTTACCTAAGGTGAGAGCGTTAACCTTTGGGGTTCTACAGGAGAAGAGAAAGGGAAGAAGAGAGAGACATTCAATAACCCAGTTCCTTAATCCCATATTTTCTATCTGCAGACATCTTACCCTTCGAGTCAGACATACAGTGCACAGAGGTCCAGCCCAAAGAGCCAGCCGTGTGTTACACATCACCTTTGAAGATACGGTATACGCCCAGTCAAGACCGGCGCCTCTACGGGAATCAGGTGAGCGTTACAGGACGCAAAGCCTACCACAAAACTCCCGTCCAGGCGCTATGGAAACCTCGGATACCGACCAGCTAGCCCAGTTACTTGGGGAACTAAGGGCAGAAGTGCATGCAGCCCGTCAGGAAACGAACGCTCTAAGAAGGGAACTGATTATTTCCAAGGAGCGAACAGATGATCTCGCTAGACAATTGCTACAGTCACAAGCCGGACAGACCCCGTTACCCGCATCTGGGGGAAATCTTCCTTCTACATCCTCTATGAATCCAGTGCAGATCAACCTACCTGGGAATGTACCTCTGGCTCCGCCCGAACGATTTTCTGGTGACCCAAAGAGGTTTGCAGTATTTATCAATCAGTGCCGGTTGCATTTCTTATGCCGGCCAGCAGCCTTTCCAACTGATCAAGCTAAAGTAGCTTTCGTGCTTTCGTACCTTAGTGGCAATGCGGCAGACTGGTCGATCCCTCTAGTAAATCAAGATGATCCGGTCCTCCATGATTTTCAAGCTTTTCAGCTCAGTATGGAAAAACTGTTCGCAAGACATTCACAGGGGCAGGCCTTGGACAATGAGCTTCTTTCGTTGCGACAAGGTAATCAAGACCTTTTGGCTTATATTGCGTCTTTCAACAGACTGATAGTGGAAACTCAATGGCCTGAGGACAAAAGGATTACGCTGTTTTATAGAGGTCTACGTGGAGAGCTCGAAGATGTGTTAGCCCAAGTAGTGAATCCCCCACAAGATTGTTCGGACTATATAGACTTAGTCGTTCAAATAGATCACAGACTGCAGAACAGGAAGGCCGATCGTTCCAAGTTTGATGCTCGAGTATTTTCCAAACCGCCAACTCCTTCCAAAGGAGTAGACTCCGGGGAACCCATGCAAATAGGGGGTCTGAAAGGTCCTCTAACACAAAAGGAGCGGGAAAGGAGAAAACAGTTGCAATTATGCCTCTATTGCGGAAACTCAGGGCACTTTCTTCGAGACTGTCCGGTGAAACCTGCCAAGAAGGCAGTAGGAGCTGCAGTTACCAAAGTTACAAACTCTGAGCAGGGAAACGACCTCGCCCGACAAGAATAGAGGTCCTCTTGCCGAGCGTGAAAACCAGTTCCGTGACCTCGCATTTCGTGATACCTATGGTCCTCATTAGCCCTGATAATCCGGATCGATTACATGCAATTGAAGCTTACGTCGACAGCGGTGCCATCGGCAATTATGTGGATCATGAAATGGTTTTGAGGATGAATCTAACTCTTTGTCCCAAGGCTGTAAAGGACGTCATTACTACGGTGGATGGTACGGAGATAGCCTCCGGGCCAGTAACGCATACCACTCAAGAGGTGACGCTAGTAAGCCAAGATGGACACCATGAGAAGATCGTGTTCGATGTGATCAAGGCCCCTCAGTTTCAGATTATTCAGGAATACCTTGGTTAGAGAAACACAATCCTCTGATCGATTGGCGAGCAAGAACGGTCCAGTTTCCAGAATGTGTCTCTACTTGTCACCCTCCACCTGGTGTTGCACTGGCAGCAATTTCTTCAGAGACTCCCCAGTTACCTCCCGAATACCTAGAATACCAAGATGTTTTCCGGAAGGATCAGGCTAACTCTCTACCTCCTCATAGGTCTTATGACTGCCAGATAGACCTGATACCTGGATCTACTCCTCCTTGTAGTAGAATTTATGCCCTCACCGAGCCTGAGAACCTTCACCTTCGACAATACCTGGATCAATACCTGGCAAATGGGTTTATTCGTCCTTCCAAGTCCCCTGCTTCTTCAGCTTTGTTCTTCGTTCCAAAAAAGGAATGAGACCTTAGAACTTGTATAGATTATCGCTCCCTGAACCAGATCACCGTTAAGAATAGATATCCGTTACCTTTGATCCCTGAACTCCTGGACCAAGTCAGAAAAGCATGCATATATACAAAGCTGGATCTTAGAGGAGCTTACCACTTGGTACGAGTAAAAGAGGGCGATGAATGGAAGACGGCCTTCCGCACCAAGTATGGGCTATTTGAATATCAGGTCATGCCCTTCGGACTTTGCAATGCCCCGGCCGCCTTTCAATATTTTATGAACGATGTCCTCAGAGAGCTCATAGATGTGTGTGTTGTTGTTTACATTGACGACATCCTCGTTTATTCTTCATCGGAATCTGAACATCGGAAACACGTGAAAATGGTCCTCGAAAGATTGCGTCAACACAAACTTTTCGCTAAGTTGGAAAAATGTGTTTTCAACGTGACTGAAGTTGAATTCTTGGGATTCATATTATCACCTGGCGGAGTGCGTATGGATTCAAAGAAGGTCGATGCAGTTCTCAAATGGCCATCACCATCCTCCGTAAAAGGTGTGCAAAGCATGTTAGGCTTCGCTAACTTTTACCGCAGGTTTATCCCCGAATTCTCTCGAATAGTCCAGCCCATCACTGCCTTGTTAAAGAAAAACAAACGTTTTGAATGGTCTACCGAGGCGGAACAAGCTTTCCAGGATTTGAAGACTAAATTTATCTCTGCACCAATCTTAAAACACCCTCGCCCCCGAACTCCCCTACATCGTGGAAACTGATGCTTCAAGCCTTGCCATGGGGGCAGTTCTATCACAAAAGGACCCGGTAACCAATCAGTTGCATCCCGTGGCATTTTGGTCCCGCAAATTCTCGCCTCCTGAAATCAATTACACGATTACTGACAAGGAACTTCTGGCTATCAAGTCTGCCTTTAAGGCTTGGCAGCATTATCTGCTGGGGGCCCGACACACCGTTACTGTGATTACGGATCACCGAAACCTGCAATATTTGAAAACCGCAAAAGCCCAATCCTCTAGACAACTCCGTTGGGCATTATTCTTTGCCGAGGTTGACTTCATAATTACCTATCGACCTGGTACAAAGAACGGTAAAGCTGATGCCCTTTCTCGGATGGGAGCGGAAGAACACTTGATCAACCCTAAACCTGTACCAATCATTCCCGAACAAAGAATTCTGGGTGTAATCGCCACAGAATCCATAGAGGAAGTTAAGGATAAAGCCAGGCAACTTGTAACTCCAGCAGACATACAGAATTGGCATCTGCAGGGAAAGGACTTTGCAGTAAAGGACAACTTATTGTATTTCCAAGAACGATTATACCTACCCAGCACAGATTTACAGAAAAAAGTAATCTCTTGTTATCACGATTCTTTAATGGAAGGTATGGCCAAGACCTCAGAAAAGATCAAGCGCTACTTCTGGTGGCCGTCTTGGAAAAAAGATATCAGAGACTTTATAATGTCCTGTGGAGTATGCGCCCAAAACAAGAGTCAAAAGGAAAGACCAGCAGGCCTCTTACGCCCTATTGACATCCCACCTTGCCCTTGGCATACGCTTTCTATGGACTTCATCACCGATCTACCTCCATGCTCCGGATACAATACGATTCTAGTAATCGTGGACTTATTCTCCAAGATGGCGCATTTCATTCCGCTCAAAGGCTTGCCAACAGCAGCAACTCTGGCCCGAGAATTTCTCGAAAACATCGTCCGACTGCACGGTTTTCCTTCGGTTCTAATTTCGGATCGAGGTAGTCAATTTATTTCTCATTTTTGGCGAAGTTGCTGTCGGTCGGCTCAAATTGATGTGAGACTATCGACCAGTCACCACCCTCAGACCGACGGACAAACCGAGAGGACCAATCAAACTCTGGAACAGTATTTACGCTGCATGCTGCAACAAACTGAAAAAACTTGGAAAGACATCCTTTGGATAGCCGAATATGCCTACAATAACTCTGTCCATTTGGGAACTGGGAAAACCCCGTTTTTTCTTTTGTACGGCAGTCACCCTCGAACCTCGGAGTTGGATCCCCTCCAAGATCTTGAAACACCAGCAGTAGACTACCTGCATTCTACAATCACCCAAACCTTTAAGGAAGCTGTTTCTCACCTTCAAAGGGCTAAAGAACAATACAAGAAAGGAGCAGATCAACATCGGAAGGAAGCCCCTCAATATCAAGTAGGGGATCAAGTCTGGTTATCCACCAAATATCTACCTCTAAAAGGGCCACGCACATTCAACCCAAGATACCTTGGTCCCTATTCCATCACTACCATAGTAAACCCAGTAGCGGTCAAGTTGGACTTGCCCCCGCACATGAAGATACATCCGGTCTTCCACGTCTCTCTATTAAAACCCGTGCAACCTCAAACCGACTAACTAAATCTCCAAAACCTATCCTAGTTGATGGAGAACTCGAGTTTGAAGTCAAAAGCATTCTGGACTCCAAGATCTCCAAATCTAAACTATTTTACCTAATTGACTGGAAAGGCTACGGCCCCCAAGAGAGATCCTGGGAACCTGCTGAATATGTCCACGCTCCTCGCCTAATCAAAAGATTTCACCGAACATTTCCTGACAAGCCAAAACCCCCGGAGAAGCCCGGTTTGGGAGGGGCCTTGAGGGGGGGTACTGTCATGATCTCTGCTTCCAAAAGGTCAGGGTTTTCCCAACTCCCTTGGAAGCAGATCCATAACCCAGGTTCCGAGTGCCAACCAGTCCCAATTGGGACCTTTTGGACCCAGTCCTGGCGCAAGTGGCACCAGGCTCATAAATATGCCCAGTCCCAGCGCTGGAAGCGCCGGGCTCATAATGCTTGGGTGGACTTACCTGCAGCAGACCATGCTGCTTACTTGCCTGCCAGTTGAGCCTCTGATCCTCTTCTGTTTGGAACTACTTTTCCTGTTGGGTGGGGCAGGGGCCACTCCCTAGATTCAGAACACTGGAACTCTTCTGGAAAGCAGGAACTCTTTTCTCACCTAGGCGTGGCTGTGGAAGGAGACACCTAAGCACTACAGGAGGCTATTTAAACCACACCCGATGGATGAATCTTGCTTTGCGTTATTCTGCATCCTCTGCAGCAGAACGCTCATCGTGTCTTCTGCATCTGATCCTGGGCCTAAGGAAAAAGGCTTACCATCCTGAATCCAGTCTTCAGCAACACCTATAAAGACAAGAAAGAACAGGTTAGCATTACGGTCTTCAGTGACAGCTCTTCACTTACCTGGTCCATCGGCTGTCACCAACGCCTCGCGCTGCATTCCGGCATCTGAAAGACAAAGGCTTACCTACTCTTCGTGCGTTCCGGAGGTCTTCACACTGCATTCCGGCATCTGAAAGACAAAAGCTTACCAACTCTTCGCACGCTCCGGAGGCCTTCGGCGCTGCATCCCGCATCTGAAAGACAAAACAAGGTGCGTTTAAAGACATTGGGGAACTTTAATACTCACGTGCCATTACTCCTTTCCACATCTAACCCAGTGGGTATTCCGGCACCCTGCAGCCGCTCCGAACTTGTACCTGCAAAATAAAATGACAGTTAGAGCGCATCGTGAAGCAGGCAACAAGCGCTTACTTACGTGCTTCCAGGCGCTTCTATTCATCACACGGGCTCCATCTTCAACTCACTTCAGCCCGTCATCCGCCATCGCCGGAACCCTGCAAAACAAGAAACATCATTACTAAAGACTTTAAAGACATTAGAATTACTCGAAACTTACCATTCGTGCAGTAAACGACGGACAGCAGTCCTCTGAAGTCAAGAGGCCTGCTCCCCTTATCCAGTGAAGAAACTGGTTACAGCACCCTGCCCCGAGGCAGATGGAGAGCACGGCGTTCACTTACCTAAGGTGAGAGCGTTAACCTTTGGGGTTCTACAGGAGAAGAGAAAGGGAAGAAGAGAGAGACATTCAATAACCCAGTTCCTTAATCCCATATTTTCTATCTGCAGACATCTTACCCTTCGAGTCAGACATACAGTGCACAGAGGTCCAGCCCAAAGAGCCAGCCGTGTGTTACACATCACCTTTGAAGATACGGTATACGCCCAGTCAAGACCGGCGCCTCTACGGGAATCAGGTGAGCGTTACAGTCTGCTATGTCTAGAGTGTGCGCTGGGAGGGATCTGGCGTTGATGAGGGTACCCTTGATAACCGGCAATTTCGCCTCTATAGAAGGGGGTTTGCTGTTGGTGGGTGCAGTGGGTGAGCATGGAAGTGTAAGTCGTGTTTGCTTGGGGAAGTGAATACGGGTGGACGTATGCAGAATCTGGTGCCTAATCTTTTGTTTCTAAGAGATAAGGAACACGGTTGATTTGGAGTAGGTTTGCTAGCGAAGTGTTCCAGCCGGAGGGCTGGGTCATTGAGGTAAGGGTTAATGTCAGTGTTAAGGTGATGGAGGCCTATGGTAGGTGTCATAGGGTCCATTGTGGGGGTCGCTATGCGCAGGGTCTGGGGGACAAGACTAGGGAGAGACATGGTGTCTGGTGGCTGAGGGTGTGTCGGCCGTGTCGGATGTGTGAATAGCTAGGTGATAATTGTTGCTTCAGAGGGCAGAATGTGGTACAGTATAAGGAGGAGTGCCCTAAGGAGCATGGTGGATGAGCACCTAGGGGAGATGCTTCGTAACTGTGGGCAGGCTCGCCTTTAGCTAGGGCAGTGCAAAATCAACAGTAGGCAGGTTCGATTTTAGCTAGGGCAGTGCAAAATCAACAGTAGACAGGTTCGATTTTAGCTAGGGCAGTGCAAAATCAACAATAGGCAGGTTCAATTTTAGCTAGGGCGGTGCAAAATCAACAGTAGGCAGGTTCGATTTTCGCTAGGGCAGTGCAAAATCAACAGTAGGCAGGTTCGATTTTAGCTATGGCAGTGCAAAATCAACAGTAGGCAGGTTCGATTTTAGCTAGGCCAGTGCAAAATCAACAATAGGCAGGTTCAATTTTAGCTAGGGCGGTACAAAATCAACAGTAGGCAGGTTCGATTTTAGCTAGGGCAGTGCAAAATCAACAATAGGTAGGTTCAATTTTAGCTAGGGCAGTGCAAAATCAACAGTAGGCAGGTTCGATTTTAGCTAGGGCAGTGCACAATCAACAATAGGCAGAGATATTATATAGACACATTATAACAAACAATGGGCGTCATCTAGATTCACAGTGAACATTTGACTAAAATGCAGTGGGCAGTACAAGAAGCATTTGACTCAGATGCATTGGGCTGCACCTAAGTTTGAGATAGTAACAGGTGACCTGACTGTGGTAGGGTGAGGCTTGGGTTCGAGTAGGAGCAAATTGCCAATATGCACAGGCGGCCCCTATTTGGGAAACAGGTAGGTAGTAATGGCCGTCTGGATTCAGGATTACAGGGATGGCTGAGGTGCCGGGCGGAAAATAGTTTTTGCTAGTGTTAGTGGGGCCTTTGGTGATGGTAATTGATCTCTGTAGCAGGAGGTCGTTCTTTGGTCTTGCGGGCAGTCTAGGGCATGCATTAGTACATGGCAGGGTGTGCAATGGAGGAGATTAGAGCAGAGTTGTGGATTGCTTAACAGATCTGCTCGGAAGGCTTCAGCAGGGGGGCCAACCTTGGCCTCTAGGCATTCTCTGGACAGGCTCAGGACAGGTGCATGAGCGTTGTGCTGAGCCGGCGTGCGCCTTGCCAGCGCGGGGTTGGTGCAAAGTAATGCACGATGGGCCAATCAGATCACGGGATGTTGCCGGAGGGGGCCGTTAGGTTGTAGTGCACATAGGTGTGCAGGGGGCGGCCATCTTAAGAGTTGGTTAGCCTCGTGGATGGTAATGGAGGCACAAGGCAAACTGGGATCAGGATGGCAAAATAAAAAGAAATGCCGTAGCAGGATGGGGATGCTTTCTGCTAGGAATTATTATATTCCATTAAAGTAGGCAGCGTCGGGATCTCGTTGTTGCAGGCAGCCGTTAGGGAGATTATTGCAAGTAGCCTGCAGGCTTACTTTGCAGTTGGAAATTGTGCTGCGAGCGTCGCACTGCTGTGAAAGCTGTGTTGCAAGGCAGTATCTGGTGACGTCCGGTACCCCCAGACCACCCGACCCTGGGCCCCAGAACATTATTCGTTTGGCTTTTTGCAGCTTCTTCCTACCCCAGACATATTTCAGGATGCTCGCTTGTAGCTTCTGTAAGGCCTTTTTAGGGATGGCTGTTGGGAAGGCCAGACAGTAGCAGATAAGTCTTGGTACCAAATTCATCTTTATCGCTGTGATTCCCCCCCCCCATGACACCTCTTGTTTCTGCCAGTGTGCTAGATCGCTGTGTAGTTCTTTGAACAGAGGCGGGAAGTTTACGTTCTTTCAGTTTTGCTTGGTATCTGGACTCCCAGGTAGCTGATGTGGGATTTTGCCCACGGAATGGGATACCTGGCTGCTAGAGTCTCCACAACATTTCTTGGCATATTAATTTCTAGGGCTGTAGATGTTGCAAAGTTTGCCCTAAATCCTTCTAGTTCTTGCCACAGACCTCTCATGGAGGCCTCAGTCCGGGTTACAGTTAGAAGGACATCATCTGCGTATAAGGCTGTTTTATAGGATTCCCCCTTTACTCCCATCCCGGGTATTAGTGGGTTGTGGCGGATTCTGCTGGCAAACAGCTCCATAGAAAGCACAAATATGAGCGGTGACAAAGGACATCGCTGCCAAGTGCCCCTGGTTATGGTAACATTCGCCGATCTAGCGCCATATATTCTAAGTGACGTGGTGGGGTGTTGGTTATTAGCAAGGGTCAATTTTTCCCAAATTTCGGGCTGAATCCCAAGTGGTTTAAGGTCTCCCTTACATATCCCCATTCCAGCATATCAAAGGCTTTATGTGCGTCAAGTGAGAGGACTGGCATTTCCACTCCAGCCGATTCTATTAAGTTTAGGGTGCGCCTGGTGTTATCCTGTGTACTGCGGCCTACAATGAATTCCGTTTGGTCTGGATGGATTAAGTATGGGACGATTTGCGCCAATCTGTGCGCTAGAATCTTTGAGAATATTTTGGCGTTGTTGTTCATTAGTGTAATGTGTCTGTATGACTCACAGTGTTCTAGGTTTTTCCCGGGCTTTGGGATCAGTACTGTTAGAGATTCTTCCATTGACGAGCTAATGCTACCTGTAGAGAGGAATGTATTGTATAGGGTTGCCAGATGGGGGCTAGGATATGAGAGCATTTTTTATAGAATTTGGCCGCTAGCCCATCAGGGCCCGGGGCTGTGTTTTTCAAGGAGCGAATAGTTTCCGCAACCTCCTCTGTCATAATGGGGAGCTCTAGGGATTTCAGTTGGGGATATGGATTTTCCTTTTGGGTAGTGAGTAGGTATTGGACCTGCACTGCCTTGTCTGTTGGGACGCCGGACATAATGCCCCGGTGGTATTCTGTCATTATTTCCAATTTCTCTGACTCCGTATAGTAAAGCTTACTGCTCGGGGTCTAGGAGGCTGTGGGTGTTGCTCAGTGTGTGCAGTTTTTTAAGTTTGTGCACCAGCAGACGGGTTCCCATGTTGCTATTTAGCTAGTATTACGTTTTTGTATATGCTAGGGCTCTGACCGATAGGTCTGCCAGGTGCATTTCCAGAGCTGCCTTTGCCTTTTTGAGTTCCCTGCCTGCTTTCGTGGTTTGGCGTTGATAGGCAGAATCCACTGCAGTTCCCATGCGGAGCACTACAGCAGATTAAGACTACAGGTATAGGCAATAATTTCCCTTTGGTATCAGTCTGTACTACAAAGATTTAGTTGGTAGCTGTGGCTGAGTAGTCAGACTTATCTCAAGAGGAAAATGAACAGTATTCAGGGTTTACACATTAGGACTACAGTACTATGGTACAAGGAAACACTGACCAAAGCCTTGTATTATAAAGAATATATATATTTATTTTAAACACTTCTAGTTCAACACATAAATCACATTTATCAAAGCAGGTTAAAACAGTCAAGAAAAGTATACACAATTCCCTATTTAAATTATAGACAGGTTTGAGCCAGAGTGAAAACTGAGGAAAATGGCACAGGGTCAACCAAGCAAAAATGGCACTCTAGTAATTTCTCAAAAGGGAGGGAAATGACAAGTTATACAGAGTTAACCTCTTAAACACACGAGCAGCACTTCCCAAGTGGATTGTGAACAAGTTAGGCAAGGTAGCACTTTAGCAATAGTCATACATAGGTGAAAACCGAGCAAAATGGCACTTCAGCAATACTTAAGAGGGAAGGAACAGTGGTTATAAGAGTTTTGAGTGCACCAACACAGTTGAGGATGAAAAGCAATCTAGTGAAGGCAGTTGTAACAGATTTAGCCAAAGTCAATAGGCCTGTGCCAGAGTTAGTGGTACATGGCAATGGGCCTCATTACGACCCAGGGGGTAAGGGGTTTACGGCAGCGTAAACAGCGCCGACCCTTACCGCCTGATTCCGAGGTCCCTTAGCGCCATGGAGGATTTAACACCTGCTTTTAGCAGGTGTTAAAATCCATGGCGCTAAGGGACCTTGTTGTTAATTACGCCACCGTAATTTACGGTGGCGTAATTAACGCCTTCCCCACTCCCATTATGCCCTATGGGGCAAAAATGGGAATGGGGAAGGGTAAATGGGGATTGGGGACTTACCGCCCCGCCAACCTCGGAATGGGGCGGTAAGTCCGCCAACCACCATGGCGTAAACATAGTTTACGCCATGGTGGTAAAGGTACGACCCAGGCGGTAACTTACTGCCGGGGTCGTAATGAGGCCCAATGTGTAGTAGTAGCTGCAGGCAAGTCTTTGGTTTAACGATTCAAAAGGAGGGTGCAGAAGGTAAAAGATAATGTTAGTCGATACGAGTGGCCAACCCAGTAGGTAGGTAGGTAAAGGATTTCAAACAACTTTAGCAGTACCCCTCGAAACGGGAGGCCTGGCGGAACAATGTACCTGAAAAAGTGTAAGCGGCTCCAGCGGTGGCGGTGGTTCCTGGCAGTTCCTCCAGTTCGTGTTGTCCAGCAGAGGAAGAGAGGCTCTCGTCGTGGAGGAAGGTTCGAGTTACTGCACTGCCCAGGGAAGAAGCCAGCTGCGGTGATGTCGAAACGGGTTAAAAGGTACGCTCCTTTAAATCGCGGTCGTGGTGGATGGGTGCCTGGCTATCCGGTCTCTGAGTGCAGGGCACTGGCGATTCGACCAAGGCAGGCCCTGGAAGGCGATTGCCGAACTGGTTGGCCCCACCAGCTCAAGGGAAGAAGACTCTTGCAGGCGAAGATCTTCTCAAGTCGTTGGAGAAAAGTGGTGAGGATCTGCAGCAGGGCTTCACCGGTGGTTCAGTCGTTGCAGATGTCTTCAGCATCTCTCCTCTTCGGGTTCTTAGTTCCAGTGGCGACGTCTTGTCCTCCAGTCCTCAGGACCCTGCTTTTATGCACCAAGACCACCATTCATACAGCCTAGCTGTCACTCACACAGTGGGGTGGCTCTCCTGGCAGGAGAACCCCCCAGCCTATCAGGGCAGAGTGCAACTTGGGGTGCGTAGGCAACCCTGTCCACGGTGCCTATTCCCCCTCCCACACATCCTGTCTACCCCAGACTCAGTGGCGGTGAGACGAGGGCTACTGTGCAGAAGCCCGCCAAACGGACGAACAAAGGATCCCCGACCCGGGTTGGGATTTCAGAGAAAGACACAAGAAAGAAATATTATTAAAGTTCTGGCAAAAAAAAACACCGGATTAAAGTTAATATTAAAATAAACTGGCGGTATGTTAGAGGCTGTCAGTAAAAAAGGGTAGCCTCGAACAATGGGAAAATCCCATAGGAAAATATTTGCGTTTGAATATTTATGGTATTAACCACTGCCACCAGCCAGAGACTTTGGAGAGAGGGACTGTATGGTACCCTCTCGAAAATGAACACAAGGGAAACTTTATTAACCCTTTCCAGTACTTCCATTGTAAAATGGTTTGTACTGGTTTAGTTCATAACTATTGACTAGTAAAGTCAATGGGGACTTTACATGCCCTGGGAGACAGTAGTCAGTCCCAGGGTATGGAGTCTATGTTTGGGGGTTTCTATGACACCACTGTGTTACTGCGCAGAGGGTGCTGTGTAACACACATGTATAAAGATGGTTCCTATGAGGGTGAGAAAAACCCCATAGACATTAAACACTAAAAATAGCCTAGAACACACACCAGCAATCTGTCTAAGAGTGGGAAAAAGAGTCTCACTCTTAGCAGGAGAAAAACACAAACCCTTCAAATCCAGCAATGCTGCTGGGGGACTCTATAGGTAAGGGAAATCAGCCATTGAATGAGAATTCTCCCTAACAGGCGTCTCTTAAAAATGTCTTCCAGCTCTGCAAACTTCTCTTCCAGCATGGATTGCTGCAATTGGTTTCTTCGTCTGTGCGCTGCTGCGCAGTTGATTGCTACCCCTCTGATTACTGGCTTCATTGCATTCCAGACAGTCACCTCAGAGGTGTCTTTTGCTGTGTTTTCCTTGAGGTCGTTTGTGAGAGTCTCTGATAGCTCTCTACTGGTTGCTATGTCTGTCAGGATGTGGTCTTGCAGTTTCCAGAACCTTTGTGGAGGGTCCGGCATGCCTTGCACTCGCAGGCGGGCGATCACTGGGGCATGATCTGATATTATCCTGTGCCCAATTTGTATATCTTCTATACATGGGAAGAGAACGCTGGATCCTAGCAGTAGGTCTATCCTCATGAATCCCTTGTGGACAGGTGAATAGAACCTATAGGGCCTCATTACACGTTATGTGGTAAACCATGGTGCTGTTAGCACCATGGTTGCCGCCGGTACCATACCGGTACCACCATGGAGAAAAGGGGAATTACCACCCCATTCCAAGGTTGGCGGGGCGGTAATTCCCCCTTTCTCCATGGCCCTTCCCCATTCCCATTTTTGCCCCATAGGGCTCAATGGGAATGGGGAAGGAGCTAATTACGGTACCGCAAATTGCGGTACTGTAATTAGCACCAAGGTCCCTTTTCGGGTCCCAACTTTAACGGCTGGTCTACACCAGCCGTTAAGGTTGAGTCCCGCAAAGGGACCTCGTAGTAAGGCGGTAAGGGTTTATCGGTACCGGTGCCCTTACCGGTAACAGTAAACCCTTACTGCCTACCGTGTAATGAGGCCCATAGTCTCGGACCCCTTTGTTGGCAAGCCTCCAGATGTCTATAGTGCCTGTCTCCCTTAGGAACTCTGCCATCCCTAATGCCCGGGCAAAGTCCTCCCTGGTGGGTGGCAGTGTTTTGTCATTGGCTGGGTCTGGGCTTAGATTGAAGTCACCTCCGATTAGCAAGCGGCCCTCTGTGAAAGTAGTTATAGTTGGAAGGATGTTGCGGAGGAAATGGTCTTGAGCGTTGTTTGGGCAGTATACCACTACTACTGTGATTGATAGCTCGACCAGGAGTCCCTTAAGCAGGAGGTATCTCCCTGCCGGGTCTCTCTGATTGTGATTTGTGTTCAGCGAACCTCACGGCTGATTAATAGGGACACTCCTCTTTTCTTCTGGCCTGATGAGGCAACGTATCGCCTGGGGTATCGTTGAAAGTTGATTTGTTTTTTGTCCAACTCAAGGAGATGTGTCTCCTGCAAGGAGACCATGTCCGTAGTAAGCTGGTACAGCCGGCGATCAACCGACTTTTGCTTTCCCGGGGAATTCAGACCCTGTACATTCCATGTTATCATCGCGAGTTTCTTATTGGTGTCTGTCATCTGGACAGTGCCTTACGTGTTGTCCCACATAGTTCCTGTGGAAAATGTAGCTTCTGCTTACAGAACATTTTAAAGGTAATTTTCGGGACTCTTCTGGTGAGCAGTTTCCTTTGCTGTTTTTCTTGTCCCCCTCTGGAGATCCCCCCCATGTGTTGTCCCCACCCCAAAAAAGAACAGGTTGTCAGGACCAGCCCTCGACTAACGGGGTGTCCGGCCACAGTAAGCAACTAGTTTGGAGGCAACTGTGCCTCTTATAAACATTGGTGAAAACTAGGCATTTTGGCATTTGGCAAATCATAGGATCTGTAGTCTGCGCTTACTGCTGGCAGGAATTAAGCTCCTCTGTGTCTGCAGGCTATTAGTGACGCGTTATATTGCACTAAAACTGAGGGGAGTTGTAGCGAGGAGGTCCGGGGGCACTGCCTTGCCTTGTTTAGTCAGGTTCGTGGTAGAGACGTCCGACCAGTTGTGGCCCCGATCAATAGCGGTATATGTCGTAGGCAAAATGAGCAAGAAAGGCCCAGACCCTTTCAGTCTTTATTGTTCCTCTTACTTTTGGGCAGGGGGCCCCTGATCCTGTGCCGACTTTCCACTCGTGGCCAGGCTTTCAGGAGGTCCCTTGATGTGCCTTCATGACAGGTGCTTCTTTGTCGAGGTCATCCTCCTCTGCCTCCGGGTTCAAGAACTTCGTGGCCTCTTTTGGGGTATGGATGCACCAGGGCTTGCATTCCCAGTTGAAGGTCAGGGCCGTAGGGAATCCCAGCGGTATGGGACCTTTTTCTCTCTGAGCCATTCTGTAATGGGTTTCAGGGATTTCCTTTTCTTGAGTGTGGTGGCTGCTAGGTTGCTAGGTCCTGATACAGGGAGATCGAGGCATACAGAGAGATCGAGGCATGCGAGCTGAGCTTCTGGCTTCCCGCATTATCTCCTCCTTTACTTTGTTGAAATATATTCTTGCTAGTACATCGGGTGGGGTAGATGAACTCTGCTTTGTTCTTGTTCTGTGTACCCTATCGAGTTCAAGGGGGGATTTGTCTGGTAGGGTCAGGACAAAGCGGAATAAGTCACTTGCGTAGTGCTCCATTTCCGCATCTGTGACTGATGTTGGGAGTCCCCTTAGGCAGATGTTGTTGCGCCAAGACTGGTTTTTAGCATCTTCCTGCTTGAGTTTGACTGCCTTGCATCTGGCTTCGAGCGCCGAAATCCTGTCTGCGCCCTCCCTGATTTGAAAGTTTTGTTCATATAGAGTAGTTTCAATTTCCACTGTTCTGTTTTCCATTTCCCCAACTTGCTTGTCCAGAGTCACGATTTTACTCATCACCTCTTAAGTGCCCTTTTAATATTTTTTAGCGATGGCCGACAATAGATCTTGACGGTCTGATTTCTTGACAGCCTGCGCCGAGTGGCCAAGTGCTGTTTCTGGATATGTTGCTGTAGCCATGGGTTCGCTTTGCTCCCCCCTCTTTGTTTTTCTGCCGCAGGGGTTGACAACAGCGTAGAGATATCAGTCTGCTTTGCTGTTTAGGATTTTTGGCCATTGTGTTCTTACCCCCTCTGCTCTGGAAGGGCAAGTTCATCCCACTCATGCCTCCCACTGCACTCTGGTGCTTCCAACTTGAACAAGGGGAGATGACTTGCCCCTCTTTATTAATGCAGGGTGGGGCTCAAGGTGCGTAGCGAGATGTCTGTCGCTGTGCTCTTTGTACATTGTCTCTTCGTAGGTTTTAGTGGAGTGCTGCATGGCTTTTGGCAGTGTTAGCTACCCGTTATAGGCTCTGCTTGCGCCTGATCGGTGCTGCCCTGACTCTGGGTTCCACTCCTGGCGCTCTGATATTTGGTCCCCTTCGGGCACCTGACATTGAGGTGGTCCCGTAACCCCTCAAGAGGGCTGCAGTGTTTCTTGCTACTTAGGGCCTTGATTGTTGTTTTGTGCGGGGAGGTATGGGGTCAGACGGGCAGCATTATAATCTGGGCCAGCTCTCCCCCCAATGCTGTGAGTAGCTGGAAGGGCTTACCAGCCAGCCATGTGTGTTCATGCACTGTGGGCTGCGTGGGCGCTGCGTGGCAGAGGTACTGGAGGTTGGATTGGGGTCGCTGCTGTAGCTGCCGCTGCTGCATATAGGTTTGTGGTTTCCTCAGAAGGCTGGGCCCCCGTGTGGCAGTACCCCCGACCCCTCCGTGAGAGGGAAGGGGAAAGGGGGTGCAGTAGAGCTGTGCGAGGGGCTCGTTGAATTGCACGACAAGTGCCGCCCTACCTTCCGGCTGTGTGTCGGGAGGGTTACTTGATGGGTGCGGGCCGCAGTCTGCTTCATGAGGAGGGGAGACAGCGCTATCCCTGTGGGTGTGGACCGCAAGCTCCGCTCAGTGGGTTTCGACTCGGTTTTCAGAAGCAGTGCCTCGAAGTGCATCTGGGTTCTTCCATGCTGCTTCCTTCCCAGAGGTGTTGGGCACGTGGGGGGCACTCTGAGGCTGCTGGATGGTTTTGGTGGTGGGTTAGCTGATTAGAACCCAGCAGTTTCACCCCCACCGCAGGGATGTTGCACTCCTCAATCCGAGCCCGGGGTGATATAGGTCGGAGAGGATCCGGCTGCTGCCCTCTGTATGTTATGTTATGCAATGTTACTTGCAATTTATATAGCGCCTTATGTATCATTGGTATGATCTCAAAGCGCTTGTAGGTTGAACACCCTCGGGAACCGTAGTTCTAGTCAGTAGAGAGTGAGAGTCTTACGGTGCGTTGGGGCAGCAGATATATGTGCAGCTGGTATAGTTGTTGGATGGTAGCTGCTTCTTAGTGATAGGTGTGGTACTGAGGAAATTAGTTAGATGTGTTCAGTCTGGTGGGTGGACACCCAGACTGGGTTCTGGCTGCGTTAGGCCTGAGGGACGCATAAGCTAGCCGGAATGTGCTTGAGCTAGATGTGTTTTTATTAGGGTAATGAGGTGATCATGGAGTCGTGTTCGTATGTGAACATCTAGGCCAAATTGTCAGGGGTATAGCTGTGTTCTGGTTGAATGATGGTGTATAGTAGATAGTAGGCGTAGTGGTGTGATATGGTGGCTATCAGTATAAGCACCTAAAACCAGACACGTAAGCAGGACAGTGGGGACGTACATAGTGACATACATATATATATGCTATCTTTCACAATTCTGTCTAAGTGTGGTATATGCTATCTTTCAAAATTCTGTCCGGGTGTGGCACATGCTAACATTGACATGTGTGCCATCCGATTTCCCTGTCCCCTGCATCAGCTTTGCGGAAGATCGTTAGCTTCTCCGGTGCTTCCTTGGGGGTTGGGGTGCTGCCCTGCTGGCTGCCTGCATGCGTGCCCCCGCGAAACGTTTTGCTGTGGCGGGCTGCCTGTAGTTCTGGGTTCCGTGGAGGAGCTCTCCCGTTACGGAGTGATGGTGGGACCTAGCTCTGAATCTAGAGCGGCCGCGGCCAGAGACAACAACCCAAGCAGTCCCCCCAGGTCGGGGATTGTGAATGTTCATTATCCGGATAGCTCCTCAGGCCTCGGATTGCTTGTGGTTCGAGAGGGCGTCTGCCATTTTGCCTACTTTCTCGTCGGGTGCCCTGCGTATGATCCGTCAGTCGGGGCAGGTCTCCCAAACCAGAGCCTTGTAGGGACAAGGTTACTTCCCTTTCTGCCTCAGTTATGTGGTTTTCACCGGTGCATTATCGTTGATTGCGTGGCTCAAGCCAGGAGCTCCTACGCAGCCGTTCCAGCCGCCATGGCTCCAAGCCACGCCCCCCACAAGGATCTTTTTAATGTACTTCCACCTCTTTCTCTAAACTGTTACAAAGATATAGAAAAGAGTCTTCAATCTCAGTTAGCGCTCTCTCCTCGTCCTCGTATTCTACTGCATCCTGTGTTGAGACAGCCGCTATTAACAATAATGTAGCCGGTAACACTGTAGGTATAGACTGCTACTGCTACTGGGGAAAAAGTATGTTATCGTTCCCTTGACTTGGGTCTTTTCACATTTCTCCTCAGGTTTTTGACAACTTAAAGGTTTCATATTGTTCCTCCCAGTAGTTGGTGCTGAGTTGCAGTCTGCACAGTCCGTGCAGAATGTCACAGAGGACTGGAGTGATTGCCATCGGAAGGCTCCAACGTTCTTGCAGCCAGTAGAATGTTTTTATGTGACCGGCAGGCTTTCCCTAACTGGTTCTGTGTGAAGTTGGTGAACTCTCTTCTGCGTTCATCAGTGCTTGCTTGGCGATCAGTGAAGGGAGCCCTTGCACGTGCTCACGGTGGAGATGGCAGCTGGTGATTGGGCGGTATCTTCTTGGTTTTGGAAAGTTTGCCATGGAACTGCTTACATATGTTTGATCACATCTCTTTCAACTAACATTGAACGTGCTTAACAAAGTAATCGCACATGTATGCACCCAAATTGCTGTTGCGGAAATGCTTGCAGCAGTGAATCTGCCACTTCCACTCTCTCTAGGGGAGGGACCGTTGTCCTTGGTGCAAGATGTGAACATTACACAAGGGGGGCTGACTAGACTATCCACCTCCAACCAATTTCGGTAATTACTGAGAAAGTCACAGGAGACAGACTGCTCCCTATACTTGAAGCAAATATTTAGCCGGTGTTATCGACCCATCAAGTTCACGCCTCTAGAGTAGTACTGGGGAGCCCAGTCAGACAGGGGATACAAGTCTTTCCACTCATGTGAACTTTAATGATTTAAGTATCGTGGTTACTACACCAGACCTGGTGCAGAGGAACTGGACGGGCCTTGATTACTCATATCCTCAATACAATCAACACCGGGTCCTTACCACCTAGAAGGCTATCCTCAGTTATGAGAAAATTTATTTCAGGTGAGAACCTAGTGGAAATTAATCAGGTTTTATGCATTCTTGTCTACATATATGAGGGGTCTTAAAGTGGAAACCAAAACTAACTCTGTATTTCGGAATCTTTGTTGTTCAGATTTAATAACATTAATCTGCACATCACAGCAAAGGAAGTCCTGTATAACCAAAGATTTTGTAATGCAAAAGCCGGTGAGGGGAATGTACCTTGAGTTGTATAACAGGAAGTGGGGCAAGAAGTCTGTGCTGTGGAATAGGAAGTGGGGTTGGTTCTTGGGATTGACCCCAGATTGGGTGGTACTTGTTCAAACCAAACACATGAGCCTACCCATCCTTGTGATGCAGATAAATTGGTGTCTTGTGTGAACTCTGTGCCTATTGATGTTTGTTATCTGTTCCTCAAGTTCGCAAGTTTATAAAAATTAGGTGGCTAATGCTTCCTTCAGACGTTATCGGTGTGGAGGATTCGGGCTATCTGCAAACAGGTTGTAATAATTGCTCACAGAAACGCAAAGGTGTTCCATGCAACTTAATTAGTTTCTGTGAGGGATCAGTAATGGCAGGCGGACAACTGCTTGTGTTTTTCTCAGAATTAAACATTTTACTAAAGATGCAAATAGATCCTCGCTAAACCTACTCTTTCATGAAGTTCCCTACCTAGCCTAAAAGCTAAGGGGATCCCTCCTATCATAAGCAAAACTATCCCTCACACTGAACAACAAAACATTCAAAATAAATGATAAACAACATAAATCAGTGAATAACAAGCAACAAGTAATTTGGATGACCTTCACCTGCACTGGGTAAATCCAATTACCCCAAAAGATTAAAAGGAAAAGGAAAGTCTTGAACCAGTTCTTTCAGGTTCCAAATGAAGCAAAAGTTCACCAAACAAAAATCCACTGGTAACAGTTCTTCAGCTTTCAGTTGAAAAGATCCCTTTCCAATTCCAGCCAAAGAAATAGCACCAATGGTAATCCTGGATGTCTTCCTTCCAAGATTTCTTTGATACAGTTCAAAGAATAGTTTAGCAACTTCTCCGTCTACAATTCTACAGGTGTTCATAACCTCTGCTGTACATATGGTATAATTGTTAGGATGTTTCTTCTAGGGTAGTTGCTTTCTTCTGGACAACCCCCTTCTACTACTGAAGCCCTGGAAACAGACTCCTTGGTTCCACAGTATGACACTACTTCAAACAACTTCAATGTAACATCTACTGACTGTATTATACACAACCACGGTTCTGGCATTCACTGTTTCAACTAAGAGATCTAAAGCTGATGAAAAAGAGGTGGATGTCCTTAACTAAAGAAGAAAGAGATGGAAAGAGCTTAGATATGCTAAGATCAAAATTGACATTGCCGAAATCAAAGCTAAGCTGAAAGATAGATTAAAGTTATCAGGAGATAACCACGAGAATTGATGAACTGGAGACAAGGAACAATGATTTGGACATGAGAGGGATGAAATGGGAGGATACTGTCATAGAACTGCAGCTCCAAAATGAAAAATTAAGCCAAAAGATCTCTGAACAAGAAAATACATCCAGGAGGAATAACATACGTGTAGGCCGGAAAATGTAGAACGTGGACATCCTACAGAATGTATTCAAAAGAACCTCTCTAATTAAATTTGGACCGTAGACATTTTGTCGATATTGAAAGGGCTCAGATGTCTTTGGGTCCTAAGCCTTCATTGTGAAGTTTTAAAGTTTTTTGTAAAGGAATTCCTTTTGAAGCATGCAAGAGAGTTGAGTGACCTGTCCTGGGGCGGCCACACAATTATGGTCCTTGGAGATCTTAGCAAAGATGAGGTGGAAACAAGAAAGCTGTTTACTTTGGAAAAGGAAAAAGTGAGAGAAAGGAAACTGAAATATTATATGATCTATCCAGAAATCCTGCGTGTGGTTTTGGATGGTCAGATTCACTCTTTCAGTGACCATATCAGAGCAGAGGCCTTTCTGTCTGATCTAAACGAGCTTGAAGCAGAGTTAATGGAGGCTATATCCCCTGCTAAGGAACCCTCTGTGAGAAGGGATAAAAGACTGGATTTACATATGTAATTCTATCCATAACACTATGTATTTAAAACATGTTTCCCACCCCATATTTTTTTTTGCCTGTTTATTGATGTTAGATGCAAATGGTAACATTGGTCAATTGCCCGTTTCTTTTTTAAATAAAAACTGGCACAAAATTGTAGCCGCAAGACACTGTGCGACTGTGATAAGATCTGGAGTCTTCGGTCGTTCGGGGCTATGATTCATAGAACAAGGGACCCTGTTGCGTACACTAAGGTCATGCTTGTCTGAACTTCCGGGAAGTCGGGATACATAGATTGCAATATTGTTCTGGTTCCATGGAAAGAGGAGGTCCGTGCAACATGTGATTATGGTGATTGTGGTTCTTGGATGTAGCCCCAAGCATACATAAGCATATACCTGAGATTTTGCTGTCTATTAAATGAGCGGTGGGGCTGCATGAAGAAATGGTAGCAAGATTAATTTATGTTTCACCTGGGTATATCAAGAACATAACCTTAACTGTATGTACATGGTTAACTAAAAGAAAGACGTGCTACAATACCACAACACATTTGCTTTGTTTTTTTCAGGGTACCACACTGTTCACAGACACAAACAAGTCTGAGGAACCCCATCTTTGAAACATCTTCTCTGGGACTGACATGTGGAGATCCCATGTGTGGTTGATGTGCGAAAGCCTGCTTACCCTGTTTGCTTCCACATCATCTACACACAGGAAGGTGAAAGGACTTGAAAAGGGTGTGGTGATTTAGAGCCACTCCATTATGTCTACTGCTAGTCAGCAGAACATCAGGGATCTGGTGCCACCCTGCTCGTTTATACAGTACAAGCAGATCATGTTCAGTGCCATTTTGCCTTTTATGGAGGGGAGTAACTCTGCTAATTGGAGCTGAGCAGCTTTGAGCTCTAGTACATTGATATGGCCTTGCTGATCTTTGCTGGACCAAGGCCCATGAATGTATAGATCCCTCATAGTCGTGCACCACTCCGTGAGGGAGGAAATCATATTAATGATCACATTGTGAGGAGGATCTGACAATGGCATGCCCACCAGTAGATTGTCCTCTTTAGACCACCACAACAAGTCAGAGTGCAAGATTGCTGGAATGGGGATGGAGACTAACTGAGAGTTGGTGCCTGATTCCAGAGATCTCATTATTGGAATCGGGTCCTTCTTATTGTGAGTCTGGAAAAGGAAACTGCTAGAGCACAGGAAGCCATGAGCCTGAGTATGGATTGAAACTACCACGCCTACATACATTTCCGACTCATGAACAGGTTGACCATCTTCCCGATATGTTTCGCCCAGTCCATTGTGGGAAATACCAGAGCCCTTGTGGTATCCAAATGTAGAACAATTAAATTAATCTGTTGCTTGGGAGCAAGCAGATATTTCTTTTCATTGACAGCCCAAGATTTACTGGAAGGCCTGAGAGGAAGTGAATTGCTGACCATTCCTGCTCGGCTGAACGGATTCAAAGCAGCCAGTTGTCAAGGTATTGGTAGATGTGATTACCTTTCTGGTGAAGGTGAGTCCTAATGACTGACATGAGCTACGTAAACATGTTTAGAGTTACATTTAGTCCAATAGGTAGAACTCTCTACTGGGCTCATCTCACAATGTAGGCGTTTTCTGTCTGGGAGCCATTTGGGGACACGCATATATAAGTGTCCTTAAGGTCCACTGCACATTACCAGTATCCTTGAGTCCGAACATAACGGATGTGAGTAGGTGTGGTCATCTTGACATTTTCTTGGGTAAGGAAGGAGCTGAAGTGTGGCAGGTTCAGTACTCTTTCTGGCCCACCAGTTTTTTCTTGGGAACAGTAATAGTCTGGAATATAATGCCTGATTTATATCAGAGTCAGGAACACATTGCAGGGGCTTCATGTCCAAAAGATTCTGCATTTCCTAGCAAACTGTTAGAGATCCAGACTGTTGTGGGTGGAGAAGAAGGAAGCTGGTGGATCGCTAGCCTGTAGCTTCTGGAAGAATCTAGGAATATTCTGATATGGCGACCTAATCTGCAGCACAATCTGAAAACCTGCCACTGGCCTGAGACCTGTGGATCAGTTACAAGCCTCATTGCTGCTTCTCTTCCCATTGAGCTGACTGAGTGGAGGCTTTATGGTAAAACCCCTTATTGGTAGTACTCTATTTTTCCTGGGGCTAGCTGGCAGAACTGTGCAGTTGCCTTTGTCTTCTTTAATGGAGTACGCTGAATCCCCCCGAAGTCCTCAATCTGAAGTCCTGTCTAGAGGACGAGGAATCCTGAAAGGGCTTTTGTGTCGCTTGGTGAGGACCGCCAGGGATTTGGCAGTTACTGTCGTCATTTTTTCCTGATGATCTCCTATTTGGTGGAGATGGGGAAAAGTTCTGAGCCCTCAAAGGACAAATACAGATTCTTTTCCGGCGCGTAGCCATTATATTTTGTGCATGCCTCTGTCAGCTGTATCTATATGATGTGCTCAGTCTTCCATTAGGTCTTGCGCTATAACCTTGGAATCGGACAAGCCATCCCAAAACAATGCCTGCCTTTCAAGAGGGAGATCCTTTTGAAAATCAGCTAGTTCTTGCCAGAGTTGCTAGTTGGCTGCCACTAACAAAGCATCAGTGTTGGCCTCTTGCAGTTGGTTAGATATAGGAGACGCTGCCACTTGTAAATAAACTCTGTCCTCTGTCCAAAGCTAAGCTATCCTAGCCTCTGCCCTACTACTATGAAAAGAAAAAGAACAAAATAAGCCTTATTGCAGGGTAGGGTGTACTCCCCCAAAGCTGGAGTACTGGCAACTGGTTTTCTGAACCCCACCAAAGAGTTCTAAAAGTATTTTCCAGGGCTTGGCCTTTTGTGGTAGTTCTCATAAAGAAATAAATGTCCCCCAGTTTTCCTTTTGACCAAAGCAGCGGCCTTGTCAGGCAGTTTGAACACTTCCTACTTTATCCCGTCTACCAGGATGCAATCTTCTTGTTAAAAGTAACAGATTCTCCTGACCTGGGTTGGGTCGCATTCACAAAAACAGACGTCTTTGTCTCCCACTCATGGGGTATTCCTAGTCTCTGCTACTGGTGGGCTATGGGCCTTTTTAGCCCTGTTATGGTTGGTGATGTCACTGGGTATTTAGATTCTCTGCCATTCGTGAGCTATATGCTTCTACAACCCTACTTTGCTGTTCTGTTTCCTCGCCCCTTCCTAGGGTATACAAATTCTCAGCCTGGCTTGGGCTATGGGCCTGCTCAGTTGTGCTCTGTTACTCAGTTTGTTCTCCCTCTTGTGGGGTAGGCGAAACAATTCTTAGCCCAGTGTAGGCTATGGTCCGCTCAGCCCGGCATGGCTTCTCAGTTTGTTCTCCTTCTCATGGGGGTAGGCAGATTCTCAATCCAGCGTGGGTTACTTCATCTGTTTGGCCCTGTTTTTCTTCTCAGTTTGTTCTCCCTCTCTTGGGGTATGACACTCCTCAGTCCAGGGTGGGCTGCGTTGTGACCAATGTTGGGATTGCCACAGCGGCTCAGTCCGGCAAAAAGGTTCAGGTTGAGGAAAACCTATTAGAGTGTAACATCGTGGGATCAGAGCAAAGGTTGTGCTGCGGACAGCACATACATCTTAGTTAGGTCTTTGATGACTCTAATAGAGTCAACACAGATTTCCCAGCGATGACCTGCTCCCATGTGGCCAGGGGATGGCAGCTGCTACCTGATCCTGACCCTGGGAGCGGTTATATGAGGGAGGATCACATGGGAGGAGACAACTACCAGAGAGATGCTATGACTTCATTGGAAGAGTCACAGTGTTCCCCTGTTCCCCTTGAGGAAGACCTTCTGATACCCGAGTTCTTGGCCTATTGTCATTCTATTCAGGCTCCTACTTTTCATTCAAACACCCATAACTCACGTATTATACCTTTTGTTCTTGATGTACCTTTTTATGACATCTGTGAGAAAAACCACCCAGGAGTTAAAACTTCAAAGAAAGTTATGGACTTCAACTCCCTTAACCACTCAAATACTGAGATGAGGAGGAGGAGGAGGATAACGTAGTTTGTGCAAAGTGACAGGAGTGTGACGTGCAGCATGCGGACTAGTTGTTTTTCCAGGACATTTAAAAATGGCAAGCAAATTTTGCAGGAGAGTGGTGCAGCAAGCAGTGCAGAAGGAGACATCATCCACACGAAGTCTTATGAGCGCGAGGCTCACCGAGAAGGCTGGCGAAGCATAGTAGGCTACCAGGACAGGGAGAAAGACGCTGAGTGTGAGCGAGGAAGGCTGAGGGGAAGCCAGGAGCAGTGCAGAGGCTCCTGGAGGTCGGGCCACTTAACGGGACAGCAGTCCTCACCCCATACTGTGAGGGAAAGCTGGCAAGTGATCACAGAGCCACACTGGATACCGGAGAAGTGTCCGCACATTCCAAACTGGAAGGCAGAAGAAGAAGCAATAAAGCAAAGGCGTGAGTAGCGTTGGAGACACTGGAAAAGACCGCTGAGTCCCCCCCCAAAGCAGCTGTATGTATATACGCGACTAAACTAATGAGTCAGGTCTCCCTCCTCTCCTCAACACACACCACATTATATTATTGGGGCGTAACACTGAAAATCACTCAGCTTTGGTACCATATCACCAGTCTTGGGGAATTTGGAGTTTACCCCGGGCCTTTCAAGGAAAGCCTTCTCCTTCTGGTCACACAGTGGGTTGACTAAAATATCCCAACTTCATATGGAGGACTCGCCCCTTACCTTTGCTGAGTGCAAAGTAAAATTCAAACTATATTAAATGGAAATATTCAGATACACCCCAACTGAAGGACAGGACTTACCACCCAGTGGCCAAGCTAGCTCCAGTGTCTGCTCCAACCACCCTTGAACTCAGCATGGAGGATGGTTTAGTGTGAGGCAGAATTTCCTGACTGTACAGTCTGCTGGGGAGGTATGCTACTGCTCAAACCCAAATATATTTCCAGCTGGGAAAAAGATGTGGGCCGGACTATTAATGATAAAACCTGGACATGCATATGGTCTAGGAAACACTTCTCCTCCAGATGCATTACAAACAGAGAATGCATGTATAAACACTGTTATAGATGGTACCAAGCTCCCACTATTCTAAATAAATTCAATAAATCGCTATATCCGAACTGCTGCCGTCAATGTGGCTCTAGGGGTAGCTACTATCATATGTGGTGGTAGAGCCCCATAGTACGAGGGTACTGGAGGGACGTTGTGCCAGCCATGAAAGACATTATTAATATTGAACAGCCTATCAGCCCACTTACGGTTCTCCTGGGGAGCACACAGGAACATGTATACCCTTGTTCCGGTCCCACAGCGAAACTCATTATGCACTTAATATTAGCTGCCAGGATCACGATTGCAACACGTTGGAAAACCACAGAAGGACTATTCATCTCTAGCGTTCCGTCCTCAACACCTCAAGTTCTATCCCATAACATGAACTCCATGGGTGGGGTATTGGGGTAGCCTGGCGGGCATTCCCACCTCCTCGTGGGTGACCAGCAATCAAGAGTAGGCAGGTTTGTGGTTGAAGCAGGAGAAGGGGGGCTTGAGTGAATTGTAACTTGTGCACACGTTTCGTTTATGACTGTTCTGTTCTCACCACTGCTGATTATACTCTATGATGCAAGCAAACATTTTAAATAAAAGTTATTAAAAACTGTTTTAAAAATAAAAGCACTCAGGATGAAGAATGTATTCTCAGATACCAGCTATCCTACCTGGGCACTGCCCACTCTCTTCTCTACCATATTTATTTTACTCCAGGGTATACACCATTGAGTCCCCATTATATTCTGGAAATCTGCTCACAGTTGTAATGATATAACCAATGGTACCCTGGAGCTACTTAGCATTTAAATAGGGACAGACCACATTTCGCTAACATCTCGGCATCCCAGCAGTCTATAAGCACGTAAGGTCTGAGACTAGGCACTTGGAAAGATCCTGATTTGTTTTTGTTCGGTTTAAGCCTACTCCTTTGAGTCCCTCTCCCTCCTGCAGTCTGGGACAATCTGTCGTGCCCAGCTGTGACTAGTATCAGCTTGGATCCCCCGACAAAGTTTGTTATAGGCTGGCTCTGCACAAACCGGAGCTGTTCTCGCAAGATTTGGACATCTTGAGAGAGTTTGCGGCAAAGCAGGGTTTTCCAGTGTTAGTAGATTGCTGGCTTTTGGGGCAAGTGGCAGTGCCCTGCCCGCCGCCCCCTCGCCCCCACTAAGTTTAGGCATAGCTCTCAACCATTTGTGTAACAAAGGCGGGTGAAAACACCCGATTTTAGTTTTGGAGGGTGAGAGGCCGATTGAAATCAATGGGTGTGCAGGAGGCTTGGCGGGTGAGTCAGCTGTTCATAAGGCGGGAGACACCCGCCAAAAGCGTGTGAGTTGAGAGCTATGGTTTAGGTAGTGACAGCTGACAGACCCTCAGGGGAAGTGACAGCACACCCTTATTGTATAGATGGATCCTGTAGCTCCATTCTCCCCTAACAGTGCCTATGGGAAAGATTGCCCCCACACTCCTAGTCCCTGTTTGCCCTGAGGTGTGGTGCCTGTGGGGTGGCTCATATTGTGTGACGTTGGTGGGAGAAGGCTAGTCCAGGATAAGGGCCATGGCATTAATATACATGAATATTTTATTTGTATTCTTATCTAGAATGGATTGTGTACTGCAACACCTGCACTCCTCTGGTTTTTCTGTATTGCTTCCCGATACCATTATTTAGCTTAGAATGACGTGTTTGTGATTTTGTGCTATGTAACGCAACAATGAAATAAACGAAAGGACAAAACAGACACAATCATTTTGGTTGCAATTTTTTTGAGGAGGTGTCATGTGACAGTATGCCACCTGAGTGTTTTCGTTTTTTATAGAAACAAAGAACTGTCCTTTGCTAAACAGGCACAATTTCGTTATATATGCTTTTTTAAAATGTGCCGTCACTCAGTTGTTGCACCTGAGCTGATGTTTGCCTCTAAGAGAATGATTTCCACTGGAAATACTGCCAAACAGACTTAATGTTACAGCATGCAGTTACCAAACGGTAACTTGGAGGGCCCTCATGATTCTGAGTTACACAGACCCTTCAGTTATTCTCCAGTTTAAAGTCTCATAGGACTCCATGGGGAAATGCCATATAACAGCATGTGGTTTAACTGCATGCAGTAAAATCACTTTCGCTAATCAGATTTGAAGAGTTTCAGGTTTGAAACTTAAGATTTTGGGGAGAAGTAAAATATGCAGTAGTTACAAATATTGCATGTGTTAACATTACAGCCAAACTCATAATCAGGCTGTGGGGGTGAGTAACAGATTCGTTATGATCTATATTTTAAGCATACTTCTGCTGTGTATAGTCCAAAGACATAGTAGCAGCTCAAAGGAGAAATTGACACATTTCAGATATAGATGTGTTACATGCAGCTTCAAAAGTCCAAATGAGAAACTTTGTAACAGTTGTTCATGTTATCTTCCTGGAAAACCCATTATGCACCAAAGGGAATGATTCAAATTGTGCAGATGTATTTTAGCACATCTAACCCTGTTAGTACTAAAATGCAGTCAATTGAAACTATGATAGTAATCAGGAAACTCTGCTAAGACCCGAAACCACTTGCCAGAAAAGAGATTTTATTTCAAGGGATAAGGCCTCATGTTAAAACACATTGCTATTTCCAATTTTCTTTGCTAATGACATTTGGACGAGAGCAGGCTATTTGAGTGTCACAGCACAAAACACAGCGCACGATGGAGCGCCATATAATAATTGTTGGGCAGATGTGTGGAGGGCTTTCAGAGTACAGTATCTCGATATATCAGATATGGGTGCGAATATGAGACGCAAGATGAAAGAAGATGAGGATCCGCTTGCTTACATTCAGGACATTCAGGAACGCTGCACTCTTGAAACGTGTGAGCCGTGGGGGAAAACAGTGTCAGTATTTTACCACATTTTATGTCAGGGTTTGCCTGAGCAGGTACAGACGCAACTCAAGAAGCAAGTGGGAATGGAACGAAAGCCATGGGCTGAAATACAGTTGACTATAGTGCATCACTGTCGGCTGTTACAGGAGAAAAATAAGAAGAAAGACAGTGCTAGAAAAATTGAGGAAGCCAAGTGAGTTCAGAAGAAATTGTCAAAATATGCCATATAAGGGGCGGCATTGACAAGCGGAGAAGGACTAGGAGAACAGCAAGCAGTGAGTACATCGCAGGCGAGAAATCGGCACCCGATGGACCAAGGGAATGGGTTTGTACCACGAGGTAGAGGCATGGGCTACAGAGGAAGGGGTAGATTTCAAAACACTCAAGGTGGGTTTGAGAATACACAGAATGAGAATCAGAATGTGCAAGGACGGTTCAACCAAGGTTGACTAGTCAGACGGCGTCATTCTGTATGTTGGACATGTGGGATGACAGGGCACATCGCGCACATATGCGGAAGACAAGGGTATGTACAAAATGGACAATTCTCAAGAGGGAGGACAACTTATCCTCCAGCATATAGCTCACAAGCTAGGGAAGGGTTCGCCCAAGATCAGACAGTGTATCAGGTACAAGCACTGCAAATGCAACAGGCACAGCAACCACAGCAAGCACCACTGAATCCACCACATGGGCAGCCGCAGCACACCCCCATGCAGATACAGCAGAATACAAACACAGGACAATTATTGACACCTAGAATAGGGGGTTTTCACTTTAGTAGGAGGGAATCCTTTAACAGGTAAAGGGGTATGCAGCTATCCACAATAGGACAGCTCACAGGGCGACTTGATGTGTTCAGTACTATCTGTGTCAGCAGACCCCCAAGAGGAACCAAGGTTTAATGTGACGATAGGAGGCAAATCGTTTTCGTTTCTAGTAGACACTGGTGCAACTCATTCATGTATACGAGAGGGAAAATATCCAATGTCGGGAATTGTCATGAATGCTCAAGGATTCTCTGGAGCTACGAGTTGAGTTCCTTTTACTGATGAATTGTGACAGTATGCCACCTGA
Source organism: Ambystoma mexicanum (assembly GCF_040938575.1). Classification (NCBI taxonomy): domain Eukaryota; kingdom Metazoa; phylum Chordata; class Amphibia; order Caudata; family Ambystomatidae; genus Ambystoma; species Ambystoma mexicanum. The sequence continues at coordinate 963,506,885 of NC_090934.1, forward strand.
GTGTTTTAGTTTTTTATAAAAACAAAGAACTGTCCTTTGCTAAACAGGCACAATTTCGTTATATGCTCTGTTATTAAAATGTGAGATTTTATTTCAATCTATTTGGTCTCATGTTAAAACACATTGCTATTTCCAATTTTCTTTCATGCCGGATAGACACAGCCCAAAAATCGGATACTAGGCAAAACTAAAAATAAAGCAACATTCTGTAAAAGTATAATGTTGTGGTATGATTCGAAGGACACGTTACTTACTTGGAATTCTACTTCTCCATCATGTTCATCTCCACTGAATTTGTAGACATTGACTATCTATGTGCATGCATGGGATCCCAGAACACCTATTTAAATTCCTTAAATAATATTAAATTATGTCATCATCTACAAACACAAATTGTGAAATTATGCCCTTCGAGCATTGTATTGCTTTTCAAATTTCCCCACAGGAAAAGATGCTTGTAGACCCAGAGCAGTGATTCCTATGTAGGAAGGTTTATGAAGGGAAATGACAAGGAGACATAAAGGCAACTTTACATGTAAGAGAAAAAATGACACTGCTAGTTGAGTGCCAGGAGTTCTGACTCTTACCAGACAGTTATTATTTCAGGTACTGCGAGGAGGATCTTAGAACATTTCTCTGCTTCTTTGAAATAGGTTTTTATGTTAAAACCTATTTCAAGCAAATAGTTTTGCTTTCATTCAACATCTTTCACATTTAACAATCCTTCGAGGCATTTCTTTTGGTGACAGTAGGTGTTTTCTTCTTATTTTTCCTCCACACATTGTCCCTTTTAAGACCTAAAATGGTGCAGCTTTTTTTGTACAAATGTGCCATTTCTAGCAAACAACCCAAGAAGGGTGACTATGCTTTATGCACTGAATGCCTTTCTGACAGCCACACCATCCACGTGTCCTGCTATTAGCAAATAAATGTCCGATTGTATGTTCAAAGACAGGGATTGACCAGTCTGAGGCACAACTTGAAAGGGGAAGAGCTTATTATAAGGATTCTTCTAAGGGTTCTACCCTTCCTTATAAACCCATATTGGAGGGTTCTTAACACTCCAGCTTCCCATTTTCAGCCTAGAGGGTTCCTCAGAACAGCACTGCCAGCACCACCGACGAGAGGACCAGTAAAAATCGAAAGACGTAGCATTGAAAAACATAATATTGGCAGCCACACTGGTGTTATGTTCAACGTCAGCAGAGTCTCATTGGCGAACAGCTCACAATTCCACTTCTAAGATTCAGCTATAAAATGAGCGGGAGACTCCATTCTGATCATTATTTGTTAGTGCCTCTTCAAAGTCGCAAACCGGACGTGTGAAGAAATGTCATCAAAGTATGGAGAGTAACGTTTCCTAATGTCCATTTGGCACATAATTTACATCTATTTTAAGAACATTGGAAATTGCACTGAGGAACAAGATACCTGGACACCTAGGTACCTGAAGGGAGATTTGATGTCTAGTGGCACCTCATTGCATTTCAAGATGAAGGGTAGGTTGTCGAAGAGAGCTTCAGTGCTGTTCGTTTCTCTGCATGAGGCTCGAGCACCCTGAAGTTCAGAATCATTACCTCTGGGACTTGCTCATGCACCAAGAAAAGGACTCTGAGACTGTTTTGAGCCATTACCGCAAGTGCATCTATCGTCAAGCTGCGGGAACAGTTTATGCCCTGACTTGCTTTTGAGCTTAGAGCTGCTACAAGCCCTGTCAAGCTCCCCAAGTGAAAGCCAGCTGAGCTTACTGGTTTGAGCCTTCCATGTTGCAATCTTCAATTGTCTACCCAACTTATAGATATATGGACCACACCATCCCTGTCCCCTACTTTAGAAGTGCAGCTTAAACGTATAGGAAGTACTTACAATGCCGTCTGGAAGTTTGTAAGCTTTCTACAAACAACCAGAATAAAGAACGTGTGGTCTAGTTGTTATTTACAGACTTCAAAGGCACCCTCAATCCTTTGTTTTACCTCAGGCCTTAAGGACATGGTAGAAGCTTCCATTAGCAACTAGAATAGAGAACTTGTGATCTAGTTGTCATTTACAGACTTCATATTCACCCTTACTCCTTCGTTTTACCTCAGGCCTTAAGGACATGGGAGAAGCTTCCATAAGCAACTACAGTAGAGAACTAGTGATCTAGTTGTCTTACCAGCCTTCAGAAGCACCTTCACGTCTGTATTTTACCTTGGACCTTAAGCACTTTGCAGAAGCTTCCACAAGCAACTAGAATATAGAACTTGTGATCTAGTTGTCATTTACAGACTCCATACTCAACCTCAATCCTTTGTTTTACCTCAGGCCTTAAGGACATGGTAGAAGCTTCCAGAAACAACTGTAATAGAGGATCTGTGATCTAGTTATTTACAGACTCATAGACAACTTCACTCCTTTTTTTACCTAGGACCTTATGGACATGGTAGAATCTCATTCTCCTACCATATCCTAAGACTATTTTTGTGTTTTGATTTATAAATTATGTTGCCTATATAGAGGATCAGCTGAATGCCTCTGCAGGAAGCCCCGACCCTATTCTGCTTATATGTTGGAAACCAGAAATTGCAACGCCAGTGCTGGTGCCTATACCACGAAGAGCCTTTGAGACAAGGTAGCCACTGAGAAAGCCCTATATGAGGTATCCCCGAAGAGATGATGGTCTCCTGAGGGAGAACCCCAAAGAAGTGTGAAGATTTGAAAAAGAGAGGCTGGTGACGTCATAACAGATGAGTGTGATGCACTGAGAAGGATGACCAAAGAAGAGAATGCATAGACCTTCTAGATGCAAGCCGTTTTCCAACTGTACAGATGCTGTAACACAAGAAGACTAAGTAATCGTAAAGGCTGGCTATACGTGGTGAATAGACTGCAGGCTGTGCCGCATATATATATATATATATATATATATATATATATATATATATATATATATATATATATATATATATATATATATATAATCTGGATATTCAATGTCGCAACTTTAGTAAGCTCAACCCATGGACCCATGGAGAAAGGAGGATGTATAACTCTATGTGTGTGGCAGCAAAGGAATAAGCTGAAGCTTGAAGATGGACCAAATGAATGCTGTTTGGCCTGGTGTCAAAGGCAGCAAAACTAGTCATCCGTCCTTGAAATATAGTGATGTGCGACGCTGAGGCATCCTTTGTTAAGTTTCAAAGAGAGAACACCATGAGTGCCAAGTTTCTTCACTCAAGACAATTAAAGGCTATAAAATGGGTCCATTCACAGTCTTTTATCATGTGAGTCCAGAATGGAAATAGAAGTGGGCATGTAGACCTGAACCTTGATAAGAACATGCTCACACTCCCTTATATTACCAGAGACGAGACATTTACCACTCAAAGGGCCTCGAACTTTTAACCCGAAATATCTGGGACCTTATTCTATTACGGCAATAATTAACCCAGTGGCTGTTAAACTTGATTTACCAGCTAGTATGCGAATTCACCCTGTTTTTCATGTGTCACTTCTGAAACCAGTGGTACCCGGAACCCGACTACTCAAACCTCCAGAACCTATTCTAATAGATGGGGAGCCCGAATTCGAAGTGAAGAACATTTTAGACTCAAAAATGTTTAGGTCAAAACTGTTCTACCTAATTGATTGGAAGGGGTACGGACCTCAGGAGAGGTCGTGGGAACCCAGCGACCATGTGCATGCACCTCGATTAGTCAGGAAATTCCACCGACTCTTCCCAGACAAACCAAAACCCCCGGAGGGAACAACCTTGAGAGGGGCCTTGGGGGGGAGTGCTGTCATGATGCCCGCTCCCGGGGAGCCGGTTCAAGCCCTGCGTCCCCGAAAGCGGACATCCAGTCCCCAAGGAAAGACCCAGCAACCCCATGTAGGGGCCCTTTGGACAGTATCCTGGTGCCTATGACGCCAGGCTCATAAAAGACATCAGTCCTGGTGCCATAGGTGCCAGGCTCATTATGGGAGTGCTTGGGTGCACTTACCTGATGCAGACCATGCTGCAGAATCCCGGCCTCCTTGAGGCCTGAAGGGAACTACTTTACCTGTGGGACTAATTTACCATCTGGGCGTGGTCGGGGAAGGATACATACCTGATTGGAGGAAGGATACATACCTGGGACATCTTCCAAGGCTATTTAAACCCCACCCGAACAGCCACACGTGCTTCGCGTTGTTCTGCATCTAGCAGCTGGACGCTCACCGTGTCTGCTCCTGCATCCTGACTTCTGCCACGCCTGCCAGCATCCTGGATCACCTGCAAAGGAAGAGAAGAAGAGAACAGAAGAAGGAAAAGTCCTTACCTGCTAAATCCGCATCCCGGAGACATCTCGCAGACAATCCTGAAAAGGAAGACTTTTATTTAAAAGCTCATCGCGTCGATCGCTGCAGCGCCGCATTTCACTCACCTTTACAGGGCGCCTCCATGTTCAGCAGCGATCATCCGGATTCGCAGTCACGCCCCAGCGCCTAGGGAGAAAAAGACAAGAACAAAAGGTGAGAGAGAGAAGGCAATAAGGAAAGCTAAATCTCCATGTTAAGACTTACCTGTTGATTCATTCCCTCTTCATTTCGGGTCCGCGCCGCATCCTGGCATTTCCGGACCCCGGCTCCTAAGGGGAAAAAGAGACATCGGCGTTAATGAGCGAATGAAAAGACATTACCAAAAAAACGCTCATTAAAGACTTACCTGATTTCTACAAGAATTTCACCTCTCATCTCGGGTCAGTGCCTGTTCCCCGGCATTCTGTACCTCGGTCCCTATGGGGAAAAAAAAACTAGCATTAGTACATTAATGCCTGGACACAAGGGGAACCTCTTATCAAAAAACTTACCTGGAAGCCAAGCAAGTTTGGTTCTCACCAATCTGAAAATCCAGTGAAGTAACTGGATACCAACGCGCCCCTGCATCAGAAGCAGGATGGAGAGCTCGTCCTTCCTGACCCTAAGAAGGATACTTCTGCGAACCAGACAAGCCAGATTTGGGGGCCCAGTCCAGTCCGTCTTCTGAAACCTGCGCATCACCTTAGAAGAGGTCACAGCAGCGAACCAGGCCAGCGCCTCCGTGGGAGTCAGGTGAGCGTTACAGGTACAAACCTCTGGCATATTACAGTGGGAGTTTAGACCCGATTATGAAAGGTCATTTTCCTTGCGAACAGTCATTGGCAGCTGCCGCGTTCGCAATTGAGAAATCTACAAGTATTGTAATGGGTTGTTCTATGATGCCATTTGTGGAGCACGATTTATTTGCCATTTTGGAGAAACCCAGCGGTACATTGACATCTCAGAGAGCTTCTGTACATGAAGTAATAATATCAAATCCAGCGATAAAAATGGTCAGAGGTAAAATAGTGAACCCTGCCACCTTTGTAGTTGAACCAGGGGCACAGTGAGAGCATGTGCATGACTACATAAATTATATAGAGTTTATGATGATATACCATGCGTAAAAGAGAATGCATTGCCAGGAGGGGAAATTCTCTTTACTGATGGTTCTTCAAAAATTGTTCAAACTTGAGGAGAAAGGCATTTGGGGGCAGGTGTGGTGAGACATAGAGCAAATGGTGAATTTGAGGTTGTAGCAAGTGCAAGACTACTGTCTCACTTTTCAGCGTAAGCGGCAGAATTGGTAGCGCTTATTGTCTCACTTGAAAAACATGAAGGGCCGGATGTGACGGTGTACAGTGACTCCGTCTATGCAATGTCAACCGTACATGCAGGACTAGCACACTGGAAAAGGAGCGCATACTAAACAAGCTGACTTTATCTCTTGTGAAAACGAAGCTCCAGACAAAGAAGCCAAAAGGGTTGCATGTTCTTCAGATATATTAAGTTTTGTTACTCCAGATGCCAAGGAGAAGGTAGTCATGATTATGGTAGTGAATGAAGGATTTAATCATTTATTTAGCCCAATTAATGGAGATCCAAGGCAGTGCACCACAGGAAGAGCAGGAATTATGGAGGCGAAGGGGGTATTCTCTATCCCCCACAGAAACATTATGGTGACAGGAAAGTACCGGAAAGCCGGTGATGCCAGTTGCATTGTTAAAGGTAGCGCTTGAACAGCTGCACTAGCATGTTAGAACACATTACATTTTAAGTAGTAAACTGGGCATACACTGCAAACAATCAGAGGAGTGATTCCTTGACCAAATGGTCCTTTTCATCATTTATATATCGATCATGTTGATATGCTGTAAATATGTAATAGATACAGGTATCTGATAGTGGTGGTGTGTCCCTTCTCCAGGTGGTTCGAAGCAGGTCCTTGTACACACCCTGATGCCACTTGTGCAGCAACGTTTTTAGTATGTGAAGTCTTTCCAAGATGGGGAGTGTGTGGATTGCTGAGATCCGATAATGGGCCACATTTTGTTAATGTAGTAGTTGAACAAATAGGATTATTGTTGGGCATTAAACACAAGATTTCTTCTGCTCATCACCCGCAAGCGAACGGATAATGTGAGAGACTCAATGGCCTTCTTAAGGAAAGAGTCGCCAAGCTTAAGTTGATGCTGAAAACAGGATGGCTATATTGTCTACCTATAGCTTTATATGCCCTAAGGAATCAGCCCAGGTCAGACCACCAGCTCAGGTAGTGACAGGCAATGAATTAAATGAATATTTGACATGTATGACCGCTAGGATCTTTGTCATTTCAGTTCAACTCAAGCATCGGGGCTGGGTCTCAGAACACAGATGAAAACCATTCAGCAACCGGGTCTTCAGAATTATTATCAGCACCAAGATTGTTTGCTGGTGACACTCTACTGATCAGAAACTTCACTAGGAAGTGGCACGAGCCACGATTTAGTGGACCTTATGTGGTGGAGGACATTGCTCCGTCAGAAGTAAAAGTTCAAGGCAAACGAGCTTGGATTCACCTGAACGACATCAAGCTCTACACTGGGGAGGCTGCAGCATCCCCAGCCATCAGTACAGAAGCAAGGCAAGAAGAGGAATTTCAGCGTGTGCAGACTCGATAGATGACAAAGAAGTAGGACGATAAACCAACGGGTTTACCAATAAATGCAGATTTGCATTTGGACTGTTGCTCACTGGACACTCCTTATAGATATTATAGCAGGCGTGCAAACTTGCTGCTTGAATCACAGAATTCTTTGGAAATGAACTCAAGAAAGTTGATGACACATTACAAATATGCCTGAATTGGATTTTGAGTTCGGATTTGATAATTGGAAGTGAAAGCAGTACACCAAATCATGTCTTACTGAATACATGTTTAACTGAGTTTATAGTTCTCCCCAAAAGGAATGTGCATTGCATTGTACTTGCTATTTTTGTGTTTATTCTTCAAGCTTATCCTACCTTGGTTAGAAGAGATGTCGATAGCCACACGTTTTTACAGGACCCTAAAAATGGCCTGTAATAAGGAGACTGTTTATAGCAATCGTAGAAGAGCTACTACAAGTACCAAATATACAACAGTTGTAGGAGTAGTGGTTTTCCTTCCTTAAATTGAGCATAGCAAAAATGAGGAATATTGAAAATGGTACGAGTTCAGAAAATGAGAAAGCTCAAGAGATACCAGAATGGCACAAGTGGTGGGGACTGATATGTTGGTTTGTAATATACATATGCACTGTTATGCTTTGTGCCTTTTTGTTCCTTCTGATTTATTATTTTATTGATCCAAAGACAGCAGAAGTTCCTCGGATTCTCCCCAATCCAGTAACCCGTGTAGATTTGCCCATTACTGATGAGCTAAGGTCCCGAGTGTTTTCTTCCCAAAGCAGAGCTACTTTAGAATTGTTTACATGGGCTGCTAACATTTTAAGGGGAAGACACAGGAGAAGTGCAGAGGAAGATGATAATGGGATTAACACATACTTGGACCATACAGCACACTTGGGTAATAACAAGTGGTATCAACATATGAAAAAAGTGGGAGAGAGACTTCCAAGGAGAGCTGCTATGTTTGTGCTCTCATACCCTATTCTATGGGGACCTCCAAGATATTTATATCTACAGAAGTACCAGTGCAAAAAGCTCATTGGCTAACACATCTCACACTTTGCCAGACACGAGGACAGTTCCAGGCTCGAACAGCATCCCTGATATGGATAACTGAACAGACATCCCAAAGAGAAGATAATTATGTGCAAGATCTGAAAACAAGAGAGAAACCGGAAACACGGAATCCAGTGATAAGATATGGACACCTAGGAATGAACGAAGTAGGAATCAGAAGAGAAGAAAACAAGATGCTAGATTGTCAAGGCAAGAATCAAGAAGCGATACGGAGATGTAAAGAAAGAGGGCAATTGCAAATCAAAGGAACCGTGTTGACTCTGGAAGGTTGGGCGGAAGGCCTGATTGTGTGCAAGGCAGCAGCACTAACGGGATATTATGATCTATTTATAGATACTGCAGAGAATGAATGCAAGCACCACTGGCCGAAAATTGTGAAGTTGTTGATATGGGTTGACGATAGAGGAGGACCGTTGCAGATAGTGCCTCTGGCCAGTGCAGCTCTGTGCTTCAGAAACAATGGCATGAGGAAAGTTGGAGTAAATCAGCATTGTGGCTGAATTTTGATGTACCAGCCATGAAGGATGGGACAATAGTTCTGCTGGACCACTACTGGGCATGTGGGTCCAGAGCTTACAGGAAGCTGCCCAAAGATTGGGGAGGGATATGCTCCATAGTGCTTGTTCACGTTCCAGCGTTAGTGATTCCTCAAAGCGACCTGAACATTGAAGAGTTTCCGAAAGCAGATGCTCATTTGAGAAAGAGATCACCTGAATTCCTCAACCGGACACGGAGGGAGAATTATTTCTCTGCTAAATCGAAAGCAGCTTTTGATGCTATTCCGTATGAGCATAGACTGTTCAGCAAGACTGCCTCGATCTTCATGACTATCTTTATGCCTGGGATCCAGATGATGGGCAATGCCAAATGGTTACAGATTACCAGACGGGAACTCCTGCAGAAAATGAACACTACCATAAAGGGATTCAATGCAACCAAGGAAGAATTGAGGGTCATAAGGAAATATGTGGGACGATGGATCTACTGTAATCCGAATGGACGATGCAGCCTGAAGGGAGTGGTGAAGGTCTGTACTCCGAATAACCACTTTGTCAAGAGAGGATACCAAGATGTGGAGACTGGTGAAGGTGTGGTCGATAAACCAACCAGATTGGGGAGTGTAGAGGAGCAACAGAATGCCTCTGCAGGAAGCCCAGCCCCTATTCTGCCTATATGTTGGAAATCGGAAATTGCGACATGTGCAAACCAGTGATGGTGCCTATACCACGAAGAGCCTTTAAGACAAGGTATCCACTGAGAAAGCTCTATATGAGGTATCCCCAAACAGATGGCGGTCTCCTGAGGGAGAACCCTGAAGAAGTGTGAAGATGTGAAAAAGAGAGGCTGGTGACGTCATAAGAGATGAGAGTGACACACTGAGAAGGATGACCAAAGAAGAGAATGCAAAGACCTTATAGAATTTGATGGTGAAGTAAAGAATCGAGAAGACTCTCATGTGCAAAATGAAGATTGCATGTGTGAAGAAGCACTGCAGAAAATGCAAGCCATTTTATAACTGTACAGATGCAGTAACGCAAATAGACTAAGTAATCGTAAAGCCTGGCTATTCGTAGTGAATAGACTGCAGGTGGTGCCACAAATATATATACATTCATATAGAATCTGAATATTCAATGTCACAACTTTAGTAGGCTCAACCCGTGGAGAAAGGAGGATGGATAGCTATGTGTGTGTCACAGCAAATAAATAAGCTGAAGCTTGAAGATGGACCAAAGCAAGGGTGTTTGGCCTGGTGTCAAAGGCTAAGGCAGCCAACACTGGTTATCAGTCCTTGAAGAACAGTGGATGTGAGAAGCTGAGACATCCCTTGTTAAGTTGCAAAGAGAGAACACCATGAGTGGCAAGTTTCTTTATTCAAGACAATTAAATGCTATAAAATGGGTCGATTCACAGTCTTTGATCATGTGAGTCCAGGATGGTAATAGAAATGGGAATGCAGACCTGAACCTACCTTGATAAGAACATGCTCACACTCCATTATATTCCCAGAGAGGAGAAGCGAATACAAGGCCAAGTTCAAAGACGATTTGAATGGCAGAAGGCATGAGCGATGAGAGATGATGGGCTAATTGGGTGGGAAGGTACGGTCAAGTTCACCCACCAGCACCTGCAGTACCAGTTTACGTGCTGCTAAGTGAATCAAATGTTCCAGAAGGGTACACAAAGTGCCTTATAGTTTGAGGGCCAATGATATGCTGTGTACTTAATAACTGTTGAAGATGACTTGCACTAAGGGAGGGCATACGTTGCCCACCTGACTATGGAGACCCAATCACGGTTCAATCCCTTATACAAAGTATATTTCGATCTTCCCCTCGAACCAACCACAATCCAATGTAGGTTTTCTTAGTTTGCCACGTAGTTTGACGTCACGTATGACAAGGTTTTGCTATATAAGTGTTGTTTTTTTTTAAATGCTTCGAGATTATGCTGTGCAATGTCTGTTGATGTCCGCTGTACTCCTTGTTTTAGATGATTGAGAATAAAACAGAAACATTTGACCAACTTCCTGAGTCGGTCTTATTATTGGGTGTAAGAGTTATTCTCTGTCCCCTACATCATATGATGTGTTGCCTCAATTAAAAGGACCATGCAGGTTCACCTACATTTTCGCTCCTGCGGTACAATTTCCAGAATATTCAGTCTGCTTATAAATATTTAGAGCCAGCCTGTATTTCCTATGTGTTTCCCATTCAATGGTGGGTTTTTAGTGTTTTTAGTAAAGGCTATATTTGTATACAACTTTGTTTGGACACTACTTTTAATTTTGGCACAGCACTTATGTTAGGGAAAATGTTCAGTTTCTGTGCTTATTCCCTTTAACCTTATAGACCCTCAGCTCTTTTGCTAGAATCTGGAATCTTTTTGATTTTTAACCTCCTGAGTGAGTGGTACTTCTTGCTACTCGTCATGTGTTTTTTCTCTGACTTGGATTTTTTAACTGTTTAATGGAGTCTAGTAAACTCGATAGGCATCTGCTTTTTGCATAGTGTCACACAGCACCCTCTGTGCAGTTCCACTGAGAAGTCCCTTGGACTTCTCTTAATGTTGAAATACATTTTCTTGGGTGAACTACTGTTCCCAAGAATAGTAAGCTACCTTTTACTTTGTGGGTCTAGCAAAAACCACCCTATGTGGAGTGCGGGGGTGAGGGGGGGGTTACATAGTTACTCCTTACCCCACATCTCATGCAACCTTTTGTTACACTAACTACCTTGAATGGCTGGTGGCAGTGGTTACTTCTTACTACCTTTTGTGCAGGGTACTAGCAGGCTGATTTCTCAGCTGCAGTACAGCACTCATGAGTGACAATTTTTCCAAAATGGCACCTATCTTCTTTTTTCACTATTTCATGTTTGTTATTTTATTTTTATTTTTGCTTTATTGTTTTGGTTTATATAAACCTTTACAAAAAATAAAACTAATAAAAGTAGACATGTATTTAAAGCAAAGACAGAAAAAATAATTAAAAGAAGACAAATCTAATTCTAAATTCATAATAGATACATCATTTCCTACAGAAATTATTATAAGTTAAAAACATCATAGATGTTTCAATCTAAAACCAAGAACAGCTCAAACAACATGGATTTTTCCTTCTATTAGAGAGCACACACATACCTCAAAAAAGTAACCACTCTGATGTTTAGATTGTCTTCACAATAAAGATTGCCCACGCTAATAGCTCAGGAATTCTTCATTCTATTAAAGACATGGAGGCGAGCATTATGCTATTTCTTTCTTTATTTACTGCCATGTCAGCACTTTAAAACTTTCAACTTTAATACTGAACATTTCTGTTTTTTAGAAACAAAGGCCCTCATTACAACTCAGGCGTTAAGGGTTAACGCCACCGTTAACCCTTAACGCCTGATTCCCACCTTAACGCCTGCTTTTTGCAGGCGTTAAGTTCCATGGTGCTAAGGCACCTTGGTGCTAATTACGGCAACGTAATTTACGGTGCCGTAATTAGCGCCTTCCCCACTCCCATTATGCCCTATGGGGCAAAAATGGGAATGGGGAAGGGAAAATGGGAAATGGGGATTTACCGCCCCACTCACCTTGTAATGGGGCGGTAAATCCGCCATCCACCATGGTGTAAACGTAGTTTACACCATGGTGGTAAAGTTGGTGCACTTAGCACCTCAGTTGTAATGAGGGCCAAAGTTTAGAAAACAAAAAGCAGAAGTTTAAGGGTCTGCAACGTCCATAGTCTTATTCGATCAATCTGCATCAGGGAACTACAAGCCCCATGAGTCTTAGGTCTGAGGTAGTCCTGACCTTTCCCCTCTGCCCCTATCCGAGGGCAGCCCTCTCCATAAGAACCCCTCTGCCCAGGTCCTTTCCTCTTTCTTTATGTCTGTCCACTTGAACAACTTCATTTTTGCAAACAAAACTGTCCATTATCATTGAACAGAGAATCGTTCCTTGAAACTGAGAACTTTTGCGGTCCAACATGACCAACTTGAACAGGTTTCCTTCCACTGTTGAGTAGTGTTTCATCCACCCCTTCTTTTGCTCTTCTCCTGTAAATAATGGAGAGCAAATCATGAGGGAGGGAATGAGCAAAAGAGTTACCTCACAACAAATATACCAATGCAGACAATAATCTTGCCATTCTGGGTGGGATATAATGCTCGCCTCCTTGTCTTTAATAGAATGAAGACTTCCTGAGCTATTAGCGTGGGCAATCTTTATTCTATGACAAAACAGGAGGCTCGCATTATGCTTGTTCAACGCTTGATACCACCATATTCGTAATCTCAGAAACAGGCTTAAAATAGAATGTCTTAAAGGTTGATTCGGAAGACCAATCTGCTGATTTCATAATGTCCTGAAGAGACACCCCTGTCGCAAAAGCTTTGGAAACCAACGCTCCGCTAGCAGAGTGCGCCCCAAAAAGTGACAAATCAATTCCAGCCCATTGCATAATTTCTCTCACCCATCTAGCAATGGTCGCAGATGCTACAGCATGATAAGGCTTCCTTTGTGCTATAAGCAGCTGTGACACCCCTCACGGTCTAAGATGCACTGTTGCTTTTTCATAATCTTTAATACACTGCGCAACCAAAGCTTCTTATTACTTGTGAAGTATGGGTAGTCTATTACTCTCGAATCTGTCTTTGTTCTCTTGGAAATAGTAAATGATACCCCGTCTGGATAGAATATTTTCCTATCGACTTCAAGCGCTTTGACATCAGAAACTCTCCTACAGGAAGTAACTCAGAGCAGCATAGCTAGTTTTCCTGATAGCTGAGATCGGGATAAATTTTCGTTATCTGGCCATCTGAGGAAAAGATGAAATACGTCTCTCACATCCCATAACACTTTGTACTTGGGTTCCGGTGGCTTCTTGAGCTTCATCTCTCTTAGCAATCTCACGACCGCTGGGTGTTCTCCCACCGTGTTACCTTCCACTTTTTCGTGACCCGCTGAGATAGCAAACCTATAGATTCCCACTGTTCTGAAGGCGCTGCCTTCTTGAAATTTAAAAGCTAAGAAGTTGAGAACCTCTACTACAGGGTCTGAAACGGGATCCACACCATGGTCCGAACACCAGGTAGCCCACCCGTTCCAAGCCATACCATAGCTCCGAAGGGTGGAAGGCGCCCAGGAATCTCTGATGCACTCTGCAGCGAGCTGTGAAATTCCTGGCAATTCCCATCTTTTCCTGAAACTCTGCAGGCTATCAATTGCAGCGTGCCGGCTGCTATGAGTGGGTGAGCTTGCCCTGATGGGTCGAGAAGAAGGTCCGGCAGAATAGGAACTATCCTCGGAAAATCCGTAGAAAGTTCCATCGCTACTGGAAACCAGTGCTGAGCCTTCCACAAGGGTAGGACTATCACGAGCTCCGCGTGATCCCTGCGAACTTTCGCTAACGCTCTCATTATCATAATGAATGGCGGGAAGGCATAATGCACTGCTCCTGTCCATGACTGCAGGAAGGCGTCCGTGCCCGCTGCATCCGGGTCTATCCTCCAGCTGAAGTATACTGGCACCTGAGCGTTCAGTCTGGACGCAAACAGATCTATGTGCAGGGGCCCCCAGAGTTCCTGCAATTGTTGGAAGACTAGGGGGTGAAGCTTCCAATCGTTGGAGTCCACAAGATATCGTGAATTCCAGTCCGCCACTTCGTTCAGAGTGCCTGGCAAATACTCCGCTGATACGGATATTCTGTGCTGGAGACAGTAATGCCAGAAGCTCTTTGCTAATTCTGCCAGCATTTTGGATCTTGTCCCGCCCAATTTGTTTATATACCTTACTGCGGAGATATTGTCCATCTTGAGCAGGACGCAGCACTTTACTCTCTCTTTCGTAAAAGCGCGAACTGCGAAAGAGCCTGCTAGTAGCTCGAGGCAATTTATATGGAGCTGTAACTCTTCTTCTGACCATTTGCCTCCTGTCTGCACGTGTTAGCACCTGGCTCCCCAACCTGATCTGCTCGCATCTGATTCTATTACCAGATCTGGGGTGTCGCCGAAAATGGCACGACCGTTCAAAGCCTCCATATTCTGCAACCACCAATGGAGCTCTGTGAGGTCTTCATGGTCCAGAGTTACTAGTTGGTGGTAGCGAAGGCCTCCTTGCAGATGTTTTATTTTGAGCCGCTGTAGAGATCGATAATGAAGCGGTCCGGGAAAAATCGCTTGAAAGAAGGCTGCTAACAGACCTACTACTCTGGCTAGATTGCGAAGCGAGATAACCCTTTTCGCTATCACAGCTCTGAGCTCCTTCTTGATCGCTCTCACTTTGTACCCTGGGAGCTCGAGAGATGCCTTCACAGAATCTATTGTGAAACCTAGGAATTCTATTATCTGGACCGGAGTCAGCTGAGATTTCTCCAGGTTCACTAAAAAACCGAGCGAAGTCAGAAGTGAGAACACCCACTGGACACTCTTTGTCAATGATAATTTGTCTGGGCCAAAGACGAGGATGTCGTCTAAATAGATAATAATACGAATTCCTCTCTCTCTGATGGCAGCTGCCACTGGTTTCATGAGCTTGGTGAAAGTCCACGGAGCGGAGGAGAGGCCGTACGGGAGGCAGGAGAAACGCCATACTTCTCCGTTCCATAGGAAGCGTAGATACTTCCGAAACGCTGCTGCTATCGGAATCGTAAGGTATGCGTCTTTGAGATCTAGGCGGGCCAGCCAGTCTCTGGTACGCAACAGATCTCGAAGCAGATGAATCCCTTGCATCTTGAAATGGTTGTATACCACCCATTCGTTTAGATCTTTCAAATTTATTACAGGCCTTATTTTGTCTCCTCTGTGAACTAGGAACATGGTGCTGAGGAAACCGGGACCCTGTTGGTACTCGCGCTCTATCGCGCCTTTGCTTTTTAACTTCGTGAGCTCGTAGTGCAGGAGCGCTGCTTCCTCTTGCGTCATGGGTATGGGGCGAGGTTCTGCTGTCTGCACGGGTGTTCCTATAAACTCTAAACGCAGCCCCACTACTGCTTGCAATACCCAAGCATCACTTGATAAGGCTTGCCATTTGTTCAGGTAGTGGAGAGTTCTCCCTCCCACACGCAAGCTTGCGGTACTCACCCGCTGATTGCCCCAGTTGCCGGTACGATCCTCTTCCTCTTCGCCCTCTAAGAAATCTTGTTTTGTCAGGGAAGAAGGTATCCTGCTGTCTAGACTCCCAGTAATTTGATCGTTGACCTTGGGGTCTTCGCTGGAAGGTATAGCGACCGGACGAGCGACCCCTATGTCGTCCGGTCCCGGCAAAAACTCACCCTGGGAAGATCTTCCTGATGGAACTCTGTGCTCTCTCTAGAGCAGTATATGTGCCCACGAATTGAGACATTTCTTTAGCGAACGCTTCGCCGAACAACATTCCTTTGGCGCCTTCACCTGCCTCGTAGCTGGCGAGATCACTCAATTTGTTATCTATTTTTAACAGGACTCCTCTTCTTCTTTCTGAAGAGATGGCACAGTTGGCGTTGCCTAGGAGGCATACCGCTCGTTGCGCCCAGTTACCTAAGACTGTCACGTCTACTGGGATGCCAGTATCTTTTGATTTCTCCGCCAGATCCATGATCTTGGCTAGGGGCCCTGAGATGTCTAGGAGCTTGTCCTGACACCCCCTCTAGGTGCGGTCTACTCCTTTCCTTATATCACAAGCTGCTTTGGTCACAAAGGTAACCATCTGGGGTCTAGGTCTGGAGTATCTGCAAGCTTATTCGGCAGCTCTGGTCTGGGGGACTCCGACCTCATGCGTGACCTTACTTCCCTTTCTAGGGGTTTTCTAATGTGCTGGGCCATGTATGCTGCCACTCTGGGTGACGGCTCCCAATCCGATGACTTGGGATGCCGAATGGCCTCTGGATTGAACATGTCTGTTGTATCGTCGATGTTGTGGGGGCCTTCAACATCTTTATCGATGTAATCTTCCTCCTCACCCCCTTCATCGTCGGGCGAATAGCCCTCGTCTTCGTCCCCTAGATTGTACACCCCTGGGGCAGGGGGTCTGTCCTGACTTTCTTTTTTCTTTGACAGGAAGGCTTCTTTAAGCCTGGCGACAGGGTCGCCTTCCAATTGGGGAACAGTGTTAACCCTTTCATCGATACCCGGGGGGGGGTCAAAGAGTGCTTGCTCTTCGGGGCTACTTTACACCCCTTCTTTTCAACCCCTTTCTGGGGGTGTCCTGCCGACGTTCCTTCCTCAGGGCTGCTAGCCCGTCTTTTCCTGGCTGTAAGCTGTTTCTGCTGTTTAGCCGTAATCATTTCTAGAGTCTCCAGCCTTTTCGTAATAGGCTGCACCCCCTGAGAGACAGCTTGAATGAAGGAATCTCCAAATACCTTTTTAAAACTTAATGATAAGTCAGAATCTTGTTGGGAAGGGTCTTCTACCCACTCTTCTTGGCTCCATTCTGGGGAAGTGGGAGGAGTATTAGCGGGGGTGCCAAATGTAGCCATGTCCTTGGTGTTGGCAGAGCCAACTGTGAGGAAGTCAGCAGCTGGAAATGCTTCTGCACACTTCTTAACACGTGCTGTATATTGCTAGCAGCGTGTGTGTGAAAGCAGCTTCCCTTTTTCTTTTTTTTTTTAAAAAAAAAATCTGACTGGAGCTCTATCAAACCAACTTCCTTCGTTCTCTGCTCGTGCACAATGCGCGCGGAAGCTGGATTCCCAGGGGACTCTGGGCACTGTGGAAGGTTCCAGCTCCCCTGGGTCCTAACGGCCGCCGTGTTCGCCGGCGCCGAAATACGGAAAGAGAGAGAGAGCGGGGCGCGGTAGTCTAAAGCGGGCTAAATATGCACGTGACTCTGGCCCCAGCTCGCTCACCACACTCTTCTTACCCCCGATGTGTGGGAAACTTGCTGTGCTCACGCTGCCCTAATGATACGCGCCACGGTAAGAACACGCGCGCGTTCTGAGGCGACTACAAAATCATTGTAAATGCATTTCGTTTTCCTGCGCGAGCCGTAGAAAATGAGCAATAAGCATTACTAAGTGTATTACAACAAATATCCTTATACAGGTAATATAGAGTTCCTCTATCTCTTCTACAGAAGAAACAATAAATCATGTCACTTATCTGTTGGCAGCAGAAAGAAAGAGGAAAGGACCTGGGCAGAGGGGTTCTTATGGAAAGGGCTGCCCTCGGATAGGGGCAGAGGGGAAAGGTCAGGACTACCTCAGACCTAAGACTCATGGGGCTTGTAGTTCCCTGATGTAGATTGATCAAATAAGACTATGGACTAGAGGATCTTTAAACTTCTGCATTTTGTTTTCTAAACTTTGTTTCTAAAAAACAGAAATGTTCAGTATTAAAGTTGAAAGTTTTAAAGTGCTGACATGCCAGTAAATAAAGAAAGAAATAGCATAATGCGAGCCTCCTGTCTTGTCATAGAATTATGTAGCATTCTTGTCCAGATGAAATCCCTGTTTACATTGGCAGTGTCATATACATATTTTGCAAAGTACTTTATCCTTGCAGGTTTTAGTATCGGACATACAAGCAAAAAGAGTTGCAAAGATTCAACAATGCCTTCAACTCTACAGAATCTACACCACATCCAATAATCTGAGTATTTATTTCTAATGACATTCATTTGATTTGTTAATACAACATCGAACCTGAAGCGCATATAATCATTTCTGATCTGTTTACTAGGGTATTTATATAGGTATCTTTCCATAGTTGGGTACCATTTGTCTATAGAACAGGCTTGCCGATAGAGTGAAGATTCAGCAATTTTCCCTTTAGTGTTGAGCCAATCAAAGCCCATAACACACTCTTTCACCCGCAAAGGTTTATTCTTTAAAGAGGTTACAGACATACCCAGCAATTTCAAGCAGTTGAAGGTCTCCACAGTCAGAACTTGAATAAACGGGTTACCAGTATCCAACCCCACACAAGTACAATGACCCTTCAGTCCCTACATTACACTTCCTTCACAGAGCTAGTTTTTTCTATTTCATATTTGCAGCCAATGAGTTTGATCCACATTCATATCTGATCAATTCCCCTGGTATACATTTTGGAATAAAGTAAAGAACTGCTTTGCATATGTAGTTCTCAATGTAAGTCAGATCGGCCTCCCAGCTGGTCGTGTGAAATTCTACGCCATAGGTCAAGCGAGGGATAATTTTTTTCAGGTAAAATTCCCTTAAGGGAGCCATTGTAAATTACCATATTTTGACTCAAATGCTCTCATTTGCCTAATGGCGATGTCTGCCTTTAATTTTAGTTGGGACTTAAATAGGGATCTCGAGTTCGTACCTGAGATTACAAAACCCAGGTATTTAAATAGAGGCGTTGCTTTAAGCTTGTTAATAGCGCACATCCATGAATAAGAGTTCTCCCTCTTATTAACTCTACCAAGGTGCACTATCACAGTTTTAGAGTCATTAATTTTTAGCGAAATTCCCTTGATAAAGTCCTCGAAGGCTTTTAGTAATCTCTGTAAGCCTACCTTGCTAGTGTCAATAAGTAAAAAATCATCAGCATAAGCCATCCACACCAGATGAACATTCGCGATTCTCGGGGGAAGAAGGCCCTTGTTTGACAGAGCTACACCTGCACCACTTGCATATAGATTAAAGATCGTGGATGCCAACCTACACCCTTGGCGGAGACCATTGTAAATTTGTAGTTCTTTCGACAGATTACCTTCTGAGTCCAGTCTTACCATCACACCAGTATCTGTGTAGAGGGCCATTATTATATCTATAAGAAACAACGGCATTTTCAAAGTTATCAGTGTCTCCCATAATATAGCTCTGTCGACCTGGTCATAAGCAGGGCTTAGGTCCATTGATGCAACAAATGTTGACCTGGCACCCAACCTCAAGGATTGAGCTATGAGGTTGTATATAATGAGGCCCCGCAATCAGTCCCAGTATGTTTCTTAAAGCCAATCTGTCTCATATCCAAAATGTTATTTTCTTCAATCCATAGCTGGATGTCTCTTAAAACCAGTGACGTAAATAGTTTCGATTCAGGATCCGAAATGGCAATGGGCCTGTAGCTTGAGGGACATTGACAAGAACCCTTCTTAAAAATGGGTACAATTATGGACACCCTCCATGATTGAGGGATAGTTCTTGTGATTTGTATGTTATCAAATAACACAAGCAGTATTTTAGCCCAAATCTCAGGATCTCTCTTAAATATTTTGTTGGATAAGTTGTTAGGAACAGGTGCCCCCGAGTTTTTGGATTTCTTTATTGAGTCGACAATGTCCCTCTCACTATATTTCAAATGCCAAGCCATATTGCTTTTCCAAGTTACAACAGGCTCACCAGATTTGTTTCCATACAGATTAGCAAAATGACCCAACCACAGACTTTCGTTTATGGGGTTCAAAATCACACTTTCTAGACTCTTATCCGTGTTATTAATTAAGCTCCAGAAGTTGGCCGTGTTATGTCCTCTCATTGATTTTAACATATCTTCACTGTCTCTTTGTGTTCTTTGACTACAATGCTGTATGGACCAATTTTTATATCTCTGTCTTATTTTTTTCTTCATGGCTGAAATGAAAGCAACAGAGTTCCCTGCATTATTGATGTTACGTATGTCCTTCCTCATACTGCGTTTGTGTTCCCAGACTTCTTTGTCGAAGCTATGGATTTCATGGGTCGTATCCATCTTTTTCTTACTGAAAGACATCTCTATTGTCTGCAGTGTCCTACTGATGTAGTAGTAAACTGGGAGGGTGAGTATAGCTCAGCACGTTGGTAGTGTGTATAACTTTCATGGTCTTTAATCAGTAAGGCATAGGGTTTAGCATTTTTTTTCTCACACCATCTTATTCTATTCCCTGAACAATTAGTCCTAAGGCCATATTTATAAATCCTGTTCTCCATTTGGAGGGTAACAGATTGAATTTCTATGGTGAGCATACGGTGGTCACTAAGTTCATTACCTTTACACTCAAAGTTCCCTAAGAGTCTAAAGAGATCACCCGAGCAAAAGATATAGTCGATGATAGATTTACAGCCTCTCGCTTCCCAGGTTGAGAGATTATTTATGAACATTTCCAGCCCCCACACCTCCCCAAAGTGTTTCTAAATCCAGCCCCGCAATTTGGGATTACCACCCAGTGGATCTAGGGACATGGAATCAGAGATATAGAAATCCCCCAATAAGGAATCGTCCAAGCAGTCGGCATTTAAGTCGCCTGCAATTACAATATGCCCACCAGGGTTTAGTTCCAAGCAAATTTCGATTAAGGACCCAAGTTCCAGGAGTTCTTCACCAAGTTGTAGGTCCGACTTTTCTGCCGGATTCCAATATACATTAATAAACAAAAAGGCTGTGTCAAAGGCATTGAAAATCAAGTTGTATCCAACTACTAAGAAGTGAGGATGAAAAAACCACTCCCCTGTAATTCTGGGCTTATTAACGTTCTTAATAGCAATGATAAGACACCCCTTAGGACGGCCCACTCTACCTCCCTGTGCGCATAGAGAAGAGACCGTAAAGCCCTCCCAGCATAAATCCACCCTTGCCCATGATTAATGGATAAGGACAAAGTCGTATTTTGACAGTTCATTCATTAAAATCACATTATGTAACAGGTTAGTTGAACCTCTCGAATTCCAGCTTAAAAGTGTAAGATTTTTAGACCAGTTAAAGGGACTTCGATTGTTTAAGCGAGTCAATGGATTCTCGTAGAGATAGAGCTAACCATCTCCAGTCCTGTTTGTCTAGATTATCATCACTCTTCAACCTTACATTTTCCCCCTGCAACTGAGGTTGTTCCATTGCTGAGATATTGTAGGTAGACTTCCTATTTGTAGTAGGCATAGTATGTACAAACTTAAAGATGTCAAAGCCTCTACATTGAAGCTGCTCCACCTCTTTTAGTAATGGGTTTCTTACCAACGGGGATGGGATTACCAATCTCACTTCATCACTAGTCATATCACAATATTTCAGAAACTTTCTCGAAGTGTTCTTGTTCGCCCAGATATATTTATTATTGTTATTCTTTTTCCTTTGTTTAGATAACTTTTTTCCTTGTCTTTTCGACATTTTGTCTCTAAAGTTTCTTTTTCTGCCACCATTCGCTGTGGACTTACCACCAAGACTGATTTGTCTGTCTCAATCGGCTCATTGTCAGTTTTTTCATGCTCTGGCTCGATTATGTCTTCCTGTGATGTAGTTATTACAATAATCTCACCAGAAGTCATAATCGTGCCCGAACAGGAGCCACTAAGTACATCCACCTCGTTCTGCCTCAACGTACTAAACTTTTCATTCATTAGATTACTCATTATTTCAGCAAATCTAATGGGTAGTTGCGCTATTTCAGATGTCAAGTCCTTAATAGCCTCTGTTTGCTTGCGTAACACTGCCAGCAGAAGCCTATTAAAAAGACTCATCACTACCGAAAATTCAGACAATATCATGTCTGTATGGTTATTTGCAGGATTCCCAGTGTCAAGCTTATCCTGAGTAGAAAATGTATCTGGGCAATCCAACATATTATCGTAATTAAACACACTAGGGACATTAAATTCCTTTTCCCCACTCAAGAACAAAGCTTCCTTACTAATGTCCAAATTATTTGGTTTGGGTAACATGTCGTTGTTCAAGTCATCTTCCCCGAACAACAGTTGAGAAGGGTCCGTGACTTCCTCCCCTTGCTTCTCCATATTCGAGCAGTCTTGCGCACACTGCAGGAGCGCCACCTCCTCATCACCCATCTCCGGCAGCGCCAACGCTGCAGGGCGCTCAAGGCTGGCCCTTCTTGTACTGACTGCCGTAAAGAAGTCAGCACCCGCTTCCTTACGTATTAACGGTATTTTGTTTCTTCTCATATTGACAATATAGATTCAGTATAGATTGAGTAATCAGAAAATGCACACACACTTGCGCAGGTAAGCTAAACTTACCAGAATTCGGATGGAGCCCACCCCCACCAGCACCAGCCGAACAGTCCAACAGTCGCTACACTTCACAATACACTTTCTGGATGCGCACGCTGGATGCGCGTGCACCAGGAAGAAGTAGCGTTAGGACCGGATCGGGGGCGGGACTTCAACCAGCGACGTGAGTGGCTGACAAGAAAAGAGGAATAAGAGATGTTGTTCAGCACGCGAAATGGCAGCAGTGCAGCAGTACAGCAGTGGTAATAGCAGTGCAGTGCAGTGAACCAGGTCCAAAACATTACTTGTTCACATAGAGCAGTGCAAGCTCTCAGTGGTCCACGTTCCGCAGAACTTCATGCTTCCTCTTACAGATGGCCTTGTTGATAGTTCGCAGGTCACTCGCGTGGACACAGGGGAGCAGCGTAACAGTCCAACAGTCGCTACACTTCACAATACACTTCCTGGATGCGCAAGCTGGATGCACGTGCACCAGGAAGAAGTAGGGTTGGGACCGGGGGCGGGGGGCGGGACTTCAACCAGCGACGTGAGTGGTTGTTCACATAGAGCAGTGCAAGCTCTCAGTGGTCGACGTTCCGCAGCACTTCGTGCTTCCTCTTACAGACGGCCTCGTTGATAGTTCGCTGGTCACTCGCGTGGAAACAGGGGAGCAGCGTAACAGTCCAACAGTCGCTACATTTCACAATACACTTCCTGGATGTAATGTTGTTTCCTTCTTGGCTGTTACTTTGTTGTTTAAACTAAGTTTAAGTCCTTTGTGTCTTTTGTCTTTTTGGCGTCAGCCCTGAAGACCGCCCAGGCTCCATTGTGTCTGGGAAGGCAGGAAGTGAGGGAGGAGCCTGAAACTTCACTGACCTTTATTTGTAGGCATGCCTTGCTGAAACCAGTTACAACTGGGTGGGTGGCTGTCCTACAGGACAACCTCCCCATGTGATTGTCAGCTGTAGGGTTGTGAATGAATGGAATTTCGCATAAACGGTGCAGCTTTTGGGACTACAGGCAGAGTTGACCACTGGACCACCATATCCGATGAAGAGGATGAGCAGAGATGCCTGCAGTACCTTCCAGGACCCCCGTAGCACCGGTGAAGCTTTGCAGCTGTGCTGACCCCATTTTCATTTCAACAGGGAAGATCCGTGCAGGATAATTTCCTCCCTTGGGCTAATGGAACCAACTAGCCTTGAGACCTGCTTCATTTTGGCTCGTCCACCGACTTGTTGGGATTTTCCGAGGCTGCACAATCCCAATGCCCCTGGCCATTATCAAGTGCATTTTCTTCCCGACATTGAATCCAAAACTTTGTGGGCACCGTCAAAGACCTCCAGAAGTAGAAATTATTTGTCCCCTCACCAGAGCCCAGGATTGAGGGACAGAGGAAACTCCAACCGGAGCTATTTGTTTCTCTTTGGCACTGTGAAAAAGATGCAAAGAAACCACAAAGAGCCGCTGAATTGTGTGGAACCCATTGCTGCTGAGTCCCTCTCCAGAGTGCTGCCACAGAAGCCCACCAGACGTCCTCCCTTTCGTCACACAACCAAGGACCAGGAACAAGGGTCTGCATCACTGCATCAGGAAGGCATTCAGCTGGAACCTCTTCTTCAATTCTACGTTACTGTGGGGTTTGGGGTAGAATTACCTTTTGCCATTTGTAGTGCTCCCTGGCTTGGCAAGTACTATTTTAATCCCTTTGGAGCTGACCTCAACTCAGCTGTGCAGGCCTTCCGGCTTGTGCTCCTCCAAGTGGGTTTCCCTTGAGCTCCAGTGACTTTTCAAAGAACCCTTGGCTGTTTGATAACATTTTTCTAAGAAATGCTGCATCAGAACTGGAACTGTCCCTTTGACTTTGGCTGTCCTGGTTTCCTAAAGGCTCCTCTTCTGAACCCTATTGGCTTTGGCAGTGCTTGTTCCCTTACAGGTTTTAATTGTTGACACTATTATTGCTGGGATAAAAGACTGCGTACATCCCCCTGGGAGAAACTAACCATTAATGAAAGTGTGTTCTGCTTTCACTCTAACCATTTTCCCTCCTCATCCTAATTTTGTAATGGTGAACAAAGGTAAGTGCTACTACTGACTGATGACACCCTGTGTGCTGGAACATGTTTAGCATAGAAAATATTTACTCACCTGCAAAATTGGTTCTTGTTTAAATTAATTCTATCTTCCAATGAATGTTATTATTAGTTGCTGCTTTTAAAAAATGCTTAAATTGCCTTGTATATATATAAGTCTTAGTTACTTACCTGTAACTGTATTTCTCCAGCATTGGTATCTTTCATAGATTCACATGCTTGAATATTCCCCGTCGTCAGACTGGGAATCCTCGGTGATAAATTTAATAATATTTTTTTTTTTTTTTAAAATATATACACATTGCTACCTAGCAGTGCATGTACATAGCCCATTATGGCCTATGAGCCATTTCATTGTGTAGTCCCTCCACCTCACTTTGGTCCTTTATGGCCCCAGCCAATGAGGTGGCAGGGCTTAAGCTCCGCCCCCGGCAGCCATCTTTAGATTTTGAACCGTAGAGATTACAGTATGATGGATGCCGAGCCTAGAAGCAGCCTCTCAGGGGAGGCGGGCGGGCGCATGTGAATCTATGAAAGATACCAATGCTGGAGAAATACAGTTACAGGTAAGTAACTAAGACTTCTCCAGCATTGGATCTTTCATAGATTCAGATGCTTGAATAGAATACCAAGCAGTTAAAACATGCCACCATTATATATATATATATATATATGCATAAATACAGAAAAAACATATTTCTGATCAAACCTTTACCATGCAGCAACACAACGGTTACATACTTCGGGAAAGGTGGGAAAGGAGGCTGGTCCTACCTTATACAAAGAGATGGCGGAGCACTGCCTGTCCAACTGCAGCTTCTTTGTTGGTATGTTCAGCCAGGCAGTAGTGTTTGGCGAAAGTATGCAGAGTGCTCCACGTGGCGGCTCTGCATATGTCCTTCAATGCCACCTCTGCGTGGAATGCTGTTGACGCCGCCCTTCCTCTGGTGGAGTGCGCAGACGGCGGTCTAGTTAAAGGATCGCCTTTCAACTGATGGCAGTGGGTGATGCAGGACGATACCCAGCGTGCCAGACTTTGTTTAGATATATGCTGACCCTTGGTACGGCCAGAGAAAGAGATGAATAGCCGGTTTGAGGAGCGGAACTCCTTGGTTCTTTGCAAGTAAAACTTCAACACTCTAGCAACGTCTAGAGAATGTAATGTTCTTTCCGCTTCAGAAGCGTGATTCTGGAAGAAGGTTGGTAAAACAATGCGCTCAGTGAACGACATCTCCGAAAGTACCTTGGGGAGGAACTTCGGGTGAGGCCTTAAGATGACGCGGTCCTTCTGGAACAAAGTAAACGGGGGTTCAGAAGACAAAGCTTGTAACTCACTGATCCTTCTGGCTGATGTAATGGCTATCAGGAAAGATGTCTTCCAGGACAAGAATTTCATTTCGCATCTGTGAATGGGTTCGAAGGGAGGTTGCATGAGGGCTGTTAAGACGGTGTTGAGGCTCCATTCCGGAACTGGTGTAGGTGTAGGCGGATAAGTACGCATCAGTCCTTTCAGGAAGATTTTAACCGCTGGTAAGGAAAGTAAGGCTTGCGTCTCCGCGGTTACTGTGTAAGCCGCTATGGCTGACAGATGGACCTTGATAGAGGACAGTGAGAGCCCTGACTTAGCCAGGTGCAACAAGTAGGGCAGAATCTGATCAACCGAGGCCATGAGGGGATCGATTGCAGAGGTCTCGCACCATTTGGAAAACCTGGTCCATTTCCTGGTGTAGGTAACTTGCGTGGACGGGGCTCTAGCGGCCCTGATGATATCCCAGCATTCCGATGGTAACTTTAGGTGCATCAGTTTGCGCTGCTCAGGAACCATGCTTTGAGAGACAGGCTCCTCGGGTCGTGGTGGAGGACCTTGCGGTTCTGTTGCGTCAGTAGATATTGATGCGTCTTGAGACGAATCGGGGGTTGACAGGATAGGTGCCTCAGCGTCGGGTACCAGACTTGCCGTGCCCAATCCGGTGCAATTAAAATCAAAGAACAATCCTGTTCTTTTACCCTGCGAAGTACCCTCGACATGAGGGGAATGGGTGGGAAGGCATAGAGGAACTTCCCCGACCAATTCACTGAGAATGCGTCTCCCAGTGATTGGTGCTCCGGGTATCTTGAAGCAAATCTCTTGCATTTTTTGTTGTTCCTGGTGGCAAAAAGGTCGATCTGCGGATGGCCCCATAAGGCAAATATCCGTTGGGTTTCTTCCTCGTCCAGCTCCCACTCGTGGGACGCTGAGTATTCTCTGCTTAGCCTGTCCGCTAGGACATTGTCCACTCCTGGAAGATGCTCTGCCCTGATCTGCACCCCGTAGTGCAAGGCCCCTGCCCAAAGCTGTTGGGCTTCTTGCGACAGGATCTGTGACCTCGTGCCTCCCTGCTTGTTTGTATAGTGCATGGAGGTCGTGTTGTCTGTCTGGACTGTAAGAACTTGGCCAGCTATAACCGGTAGGAAGGCTTTCAGCGCCAATCTTACGGCCCTGAGCTCTAACACGTTGATGTGGAGCTGGGACTCTTGTGTCGACCAAGAGCCCTTGGTTTGGAGGCCCGCAAGATGAGCGCCCCAACCTGATAAGGAAGCGTCCGTCCTCAGCAGAAGGGTCGATGTCGGTGCTTGAAACGGCATCCCCTGCAGAAGATTCCTCGGAACATTCCACCATCGAAGGGCCTTGTGCAACGTCGATGGAATCTGGACAATGTCTTCCCAGCCTCCGAAAGATTGTTTCCATTGGTGGTCCAGAGCTTCCTGCACAGGTCTCATGCGAAGCCTGCAGTTCGGAATGAGGAATATGCATGATGACATCATGCCCAATAGGGATTTGTAAGAGCGTACGGATGTTGTCTCTTTCTGTAGGAAGTTTGAAGTTGAGCGTAGAATCGCTGCTATTCTTTCTGCGGATGGCCTCACTCTGGGAATGCTGGTATCGAGTTCGGCTCCCAGGAAGAGAGCTACCTTGCTGGGAATAGGGCAGGATTTTGTCTGGTTTATGGAGAAACCTAACTCTTTTAGGAGGTTGACAGTCCTCGACACTGCCGAGCGAGCTTTTGCAGCGGAACTTGCCTTTATCAGCCAATCGTCCAGGTATGGAAAAACGTCCGTTCCTGCCCTCCTGAGACTTGCTGCTACCGGCGCCAAGCATTTTGTGAAAACTCTCGGAGCCGATTTTAGCCCGAACGGGAGCACTCGAAACTGAAAGTGAAGCTCTCCCACCGTGAACCTGAGGAACTTCCTGTGCGCTGGATGGATCGGTATATGGAAGTATGCGTCCTCCAAGTCTAAAGTGGCTAAGAAGTCGTGCTTGTTTAACCAAGGTAGCACCCCTTGTAAAGCTACCATCTTGAATGTTATGCGCTTGATAAATTTGTTGAGTGCCCTCAGGTCCAAGATGGGTCTCCATTGACCGTTTTTCTTTATGACGAGGAAGAATCGGGAGTAGAAACCTTTTCCCCTCTGAGAATAAGGGACTGGTTCTACTGCTGCCTTCTGGAGCAGTTTTTGCTTTTCGGACATGACCTGTGTTAGCATATGCACTCTGCGAGATGTTGGAGGCAGGGAAGGAGGTTGGTCCAGAAATTCTAAGGTGTGACCCTTTTGGATCACCTGTAACACCCATTTGTCCGATGTAATTGATTGCCAGCGCTGGAATAACTGGCTCACCCTTCCCCCCACCGGGGTGTGGTGAAGAGGGGAAAAACATTGGTCGTCAGTTTTGTTTGCCTTGTGACTTCCCTTGGGCGGAGCCACGTCTGCCTCTATGGGCGTATCTGTTGGATGACTGATATTTATTGTCTTGGTACGTGCCGCCTTGTGCTTTTTGACCATACGAGGAACGACCGTATCCTCTGAACTTGGAAGATGAGCCTCTAAAGGGACGAAAAGACCGATGGTCCTTACATTTGTCCTTTAAAGAACTGATGGCTCTGGCTGTGTCTGTGTCTGTCTTGATTCCCTTCAGATGATCGTCTATCTTCTTTCCAAAGAGATCTTGTCCATCAAACGGCATGTCTAATATCTGCACCTGGACTTCAGGTCTAAAGTTAGTAGCCTTCATCCAGGCTTGCCTTCTGAGCACTGTGCCGTGCGCCATCTGCCTAAAGCCTGATTCGGCCACATCAACCGCTGCGTCGATCATGTGATCCGATGTTGCTTCACCATCCGCGATTATCGATTTTGCCTCCTCCTGGAGCTCTGGCGGTAATTGTGTCGCCAATTTAGACATGCAGAGCCAAAGCTCGCGATCGAACCTTGCGGTCATGGCCAGCGCATTGCCCGCTCTGATTGTAAGTGATGCAGAAGATGATACTTTCCTGCCCATGGCTTCCAGTTTACGTCCGTCCTTATCCGGTGGTGCCGACAACGGTGAGGAGGGGTTGGCGAGTTTCTTTCTGGCCGCCACTGTGATAACCGAGTCTGGTTTCCTATGACCTCTCAAACAAAGAGGTGCCGAATCCGGAGCTTTATATTTCTCTTCTGGCCTGGATACCAGCGCCGGAGTCGATAAGGGTGTGGATAGGATCTTGGATCCGGAATCCCAGATGGTATCGAGGAGAGGAATTGTGGTAACTGTCCTCCTTCGTTTGTCCCTGTGCTCATAGAGCACTGATTTCCTTTCCTCAGAAGAAACCTGAATTTTAAACAATTCTGCGGCTTTACCTATAATGGTGTGGAATGAGACGAGATCATCCGGCGGTGAGGCCTTGCCCGGCGAGTCTCTCCTCCTTGGCTTCTCGACTACGTAGTCATCCCACTCACTGGATGCGTCTGGCTCCTGTGTTATTTCTCCTTCTTCTGGTTCCGAGAATTCTCTAAAAGGATCCTCCTGCCAGTCTGATACCGAAATGGTGGACGGTACCATAGTGGGGTCCACATCCGGAGATCGCAGTCTGCGCGATGACTGCGGCGACGGGACTCTTGTAGGTGAAGCACTGTGGGTGCTGCTCCTTGGTCTTTGAGCAGGTTCCGGTGATCCCATCCGTTTTTGCGGTCTACTCCTGTGAGGAGAACAACCAGATGTGCCTGGAATCGGAGATGACTCTCTAGGAATAATTCCTGATTCTATGGGATCAATCGGAATCTGCTTCTCCTTTTGCCGCCTGTAAAATTCTTCTACAATCCTCTGCACGGATAACATGAGTATCGGGTCATGAGGGTATTCGGATTCTCCCGTGGACGGTTGCCAAGGAGGGCTGTATTGTTTAGGTAAGGGACCGGTGGACTCTTCCATCACTTCCGCATCAGAGAATTCTTCCTGAAGAATTACATCCGGAAGTTCTGCCATGTGACCCAAAGGTGAAAATTGCTGTACCAGTGGTTCAGTTTCAGTATTCTTCTCAATGACATTGCTTTCAATGACAGGAGTTTCAAATGTGGAAGGCCGCAATTCCTCCGTAATTTGCGGTGCTATCTTCGTCAACAAGCATCCCGTATGAGATTTTCCCGTCGACGAGGGCTTCGCCGTCGACGACTGAGGGTTTGCCGTCGACGAGAGCTTCGTTGACGAATGTGGAATGCGTTTCGTGGACGACTGCGTCATGGATGAATGCTTCGTGGACGAGTGGTGTTTGCTCATCGACGATTGCTTCGCCGTCGACGTGTCCGATGACGATGATCTTATTGTCGACGATGTCTTAAGCGTGGTCGTCGTCGTCGCTGGTTTCGTCAACGGTATGGCCGATGACGGGCCTTTACCTTTCCCTTCATTCGTGGGCGGTTTCCCCGCCGACGACTGCCCCCCCCCGTTTTTTGCAAACTCCTCCTTACCTCTGGAGGCAGATTTTGCAGACTTCTTCTGGCTTGGTAAGTCAACTGGAGGCAGAAAGGGTATCAATTCCAGCTTCCTCTTTTTGTACTTGGGAGAGGAACTCCTTTCCACTGAAGAGGCCCTTCTCTTTGAAGTTTGTCTCTCAGATGGAGTGCTGGATTGGACAGGAGCTGTTCTGACAGACTCTTCGTCCGAAGATTGATCCCTGGATTCCAGGTAAGAAAGGAGTCTTCTATGAAGGGTCTTGGTGGAAAAAGTTCTACAAATCTCGCATTTTTTAATGTCATGTGGGTACAGACAATAAATGCAATGCTCGTGGGGGTCTTTGTTGTAAACCAATTTCTTTTTGCGCCTCGTGCAGTCCCTGAACAGGGAAGGCTTCCTGACAGCCTGAGGTGCCTCCATTTCTGAAGAGAAGTTCAGTTGACGATTTTGAGAGGAAAACAACAAGTTTTGTCTCCCAGGTTAAATGGAAACAAAGCCCCTGAGAAGGGGAACAAAATGGAATATATTTACTAAATATATTCCACACAAAAGTAGAAAGAATTTGAAAAAGCTCAGAGAGCTTGAGGATTCCCTGTGTCTGTTAGACTGCGGTGAAAAATCTAAAGATGGCTGCCGGGGGCGGAGCTTAAGCCCTGCCACCTCATTGGCTGGGGCCATAAAGGACCAAAGTGAGGTGGAGGGACTACACAATGAAATGGCTCATAGGCCATAATGGGCTATGTACATGCACTGCTAGGTAGCAATGGGTATATATTTAAAAAAAAAAAAAAAAAAAATGTTATTATTAAATTTATCACTGAGGATTCCCAGTCTGACGACGGGGAATATTCAAGCATCTGAATCTATGAAAGATCCAATGCTGGAGAAATAATGTAATATAACTTTAAGTGTGTAAGTCTTTACTTGCTACCCTGTGTTTACTAGTTTCATTGTGCTACTTTACAGCTCACATTACCCCTCCTAAAATACGCCTGGCTGCTCAGTCACTCTACCAACTTGTGTTAGTACAGGCCTATATTAAGAGTTGGGTCTGCCTAATACCAAGAGATAAGTCTTGTGAAGTCCCACAGCAGTTGGACTTTACATAATCTTACCCAACCCTAGTTGCAGGCAATCGGATTGGTGCAGAGTGGATCACAGTAACTATTGGTTATACTTGTGCCCAAGAAAACCATCCACAAGGCTAGCTCCACCAAAAAGAAAAAATAACTTATGACTATGGAAATGGATAATTTTAATGAAATGTCCCTTACTGCATGTACAATTGAACAATCAAAAGAATTATGCAGGCCTAAGGGCTTGAGTTGTAAGAGAACAAAAATTGAGTTGATTCACAAATTGTTAAATCATCAAAACCCTGGGAGGAGGCCCATAACCCCTACTACCCAGATTGATATGGAAGAAGATTCTGAGAGTGATCGTTTGGAACTTAGTTCTAATCTGCCAAATGGGTCAGAAGGTGGAGAGTGTTCACAAGGGTCTGCAAACCCCCCTCAGCAGCCTTCTACTGTGTCTCAGATACCTCCTATCATGACCCCGCTGGATCACAATGTAAGCCCAGAATAACTATCATTTGAAAGGATGAAAGTTGAACTGGAAGAAAAAAGAACTAGCCATAGAGTCTGAGGACAAAGAGAACGAAAGAAGGCACAGGGAAAAAGAAATGCAGCATGAATATGACATGAGAAAAATGTCCCTTGACTCTGCTTCCTTTTCAGGGTTATTTTTATTTTATTTATTTATTTATATCTCGCCAAAGCCCGCAGGCATCAGGGTGCGCACAATTAGACATACATAATTGACGTAACAATAGTTGGCTACCTCCAATTCCTACGTGTCAACTCGCTTATTTGAAAATTGTTGTTTTCAGTGCTTTCCTGAAAACTGTATAATTGTTCTCTTGTCTCAGATGTATCGGTAGTCTGTTCCAAATCTGAGCCACTTTCTTTGCGAAATGATCGGCCAAGACCATTAGCTCGTTTGGAAAGAGGACAGACAATCTGCCCCAATGCTTTTGATCTTAAAGAACGACCTGGGGTGTAGTGGGTAATCTGTTCCTTCAAATAGGCAGATGCCTGCCTGAATAGGCAGCAATGTACCATGGTCATGGCCTTGAAGGTGATCCTTTCCTCAATTGCAAGGCAGTGAAGGGCTTTTCTGTCTCCTGCAATGTGTTCCCTTCTGGCTTTCGTTCTTACAATTCTTACAGCGTTATTCTAAATAGTTTTGCATCGCGTAATACATCCCTTGCTTGCTCCTATCAGCAAGGCATTTCAATAGTCTAGATGTAACGCTCACCTGATTCTCGCAGAGGACCGGTCTTGACTGGGCGACTACCGTATCTTCAAAGGTGATGTGTAGCACCCGGTTGGCTCTTTGGGCTGGACCTCTGTGCACTGTATGCCTGACGTGTAGAGTAAGATGTCTGCAGATAGAAAATATGGGGTTAATGAACTGGGGTTATTGGGGTGTCCCTATCTCTTTCCTCTTCTCCTCTCCTGTAGACCCCCAAAGGTTAACGCTCTCACCTTAGGTAAGTGAATGCCGAGCTCTCCATCTGCCTCGGGGCAGGGTGCTGTAACCAGTTTCTTCACTGGATAGGTAGCGCAGGCCTCTTGACTTCAGAGGACTGCTGTCCGTCGTTTACTGCACGAAAGGTAAGTTTCGAGTCATTCAAATGTCTTTAAAGTCTTTAGTAATGATGTCTCTTGTTTTGCAGGGTTCCGGCGATGGCGGATGACAGGCTGAAGTGAGTTGAAGATGGAGCCCGTGTGATGAATAGAAGCGCCTGGAAGCACGTAAGTAAGCGCTTGTTGCCTGCTTCACTATGCGCTCTAACTGTCTTTTTATTTTGCAGGTATGAGTTCGGAGCGGCTGCAGGGTGCCGGAATACCCACTGGATTAGATGTGGAAAGGAGTAATGGCACGTGAGTATTAAAGTTCCCCAATGTCTTTAAACGCACCTTGTTTTGTCTTTCAGATGCGGGATGCAGCGCCGAAGGCCTCCGGAGCGTGCGAAGAGTTGGTAAACTTTTGTCTTTCAGATGCCGGATTGCAGTGTGAAGACCTCCGGAGCGCATGAAGAGTAGGTAAGCCTTTGCCTTTCAGATGCCGGAATGCTAACCTGTTCTTTCTTGTCTTTATAGGTGTTGCTGAAGACTGGATTCAGGATGGTAAGCCTTTGCCTTTCAGATGCCGGAATGCTAACCTGTTCTTTCTTGTCTTTATAGGTGTTGCTGAAGACTGGATTCAGGATGGTAAGCCTTTTTCCTTAGGCCCAGGACCGGATGCAGAAGACACGATGAGCGTTCTGCTGCAGAGGTTGCAGAATAACGCAAAGCAAGATTCATCCACCGGGTGTGGTTTAAATAGCCTCCTGTAGTGCTTAGGTGTCTCCTTCCACAGCCACGCCTAAGTAAGAAAAGAGTTCCTGGTAAGAAAAGAGTTCCTGCCTTCCAGAAGAGTTCCAGTGTTCTGAATCTAGGGAGTGGCTCCAGCCCCACCCAACAGGAAAAGTAGTTCCAAACAGAAGAGGATCAGAGGCTCAACTGGCAGGCAAGTAAGCAGCATGGTCTGCTGAAGGTAAATCCACCCAAGCATTATGAGCCCGGCGCTTCCAGCGCTGGGACTGGGCATATTTATGAGCCTGGTGCCACTGGCGCCAGGACTGGGTCCAAAAGGTCCCAATTGGGACTGGTTGGCACTCGGAACCTGGGTTATGGATCTGCTTCCAAGGGAGTTGGGAAAACCCTGACCTTTTGGAAGCAGAGATCATGACAGTACCCCCCCTCAAGGCCCCTCCCAAACCGGGCTTCTCCGGGGGTTTTGGCTTGTCAGGAAATGTTCGGTGAAATCTTTTGATTAGGCGAGGAGCGTGGACATATTCAGCAGGTTCCCAGGATCTCTCTTGGGGGCCGTAGCCTTTCCAGTCAATTAGGTAGAATAGTTTAGATTTTGAGATCTTGGAGTCCAGAATGCTTTTGACTTCAAACTCGAGTTCTCCATCCACTAGGATAGGTTTTGGAGATTTGGTTAGTCGGGTTTGAGGTTGCACGGGTTTTAATAGAGAGACGTGGAAGACCGGATGTATCTTCATGTGCGGGGGCAAGTCCAACTTGACCGCTACTGGGTTTACTATGGTAGTGATGGAATAGGGACCAAGGTATCTTGGGTTGAATGTGCGTGGCCCTTTTAGAGATAGATATTTGGTGGATAACCAGACTTGATCCCCTACTTGATAGTGAGGGGCTTCCTTCCGATGTTGATCTGCTCCTTTCTTGTATTGTTCTTTAGCCCTTTGAAGGTGAGAAACAGCTTCCTTAAAGGCTTGGGTGATTGTAGAATGCAGGTAGTCTACTGCTGGTGTTTCAAGATCTTGGAGGGGATCCAACTCCGAGGTTCGAGGGTGACTGCCGTACAAAAGAAAAAACGGGGTTATCCCAGTTCCCGAATGGACAGAGTTATTGTAGGCATACTCGGCTATCCAAAGGATATCTTTCCAAGTTTTTTCAGTTTGTTGCAGCATGCAGCGTAAATACTGTTCCAGAGTTTGATTGGTCCTCTCGGTTTGTCCGTCGTTCTGAGGGTGGTGACTGGTCGATAGTCTCACATCAATTTGAGCCGACCGACAGCAACTTCGCCAAAAATGAGAAATAAATTGACTACCTCGATCCGAAATTAGAACCGAAGGAAAACCGTGCAGTCGGACGATGTTTTGGAGAAATTCTCGGGCCAGAGTTGCTGCTGTTGGCAAGCCTTTGAGCGGAATGAAATGCGCCATCTTGGAGAATAAGTCCACGATTACTAGAATCGTATTGTATCCGGAGCATGGAGGTAGATCGGTGATGAAGTCCATAGAAAGCGTATGCCAAGGGCGAGGTGGGATGTCAATAGGGCGTAAGAGGCCTGCTGGTCTTTCCTTTTGACTCTTGTTTTGGGCGCATACTCCACAGGACATTATAAAGTCTCTGATATCTTTTTTCCAAGACGGCCACCAGAAGTAGCGCTTGATCTTTTCTGAGGTCTTGGCTATACCGGGATGACCTTCCATTAAAGAGTCGTGATAACAAGAGATTACTTTTTTCTGTAAATCTGTGCTGGGTAGGTATAATCGTTCTTGGAAATACAATAAGTTGTCCTTTACTGCAAAGTCCTTTCCCTGCAGATGCCAATTCTGTATGTCTGCTGGAGTTACAAGTTGCCTGGCTTTATCCTTAACTTCCTCTATGGATTCTGTGGCGATTACACCCAGAATTCTTTGTTCGGGAATGATTGGTACAGGTTTAGGGTTGACCAAGTGTTCTTCCACTCCCATCCGAGAAAGGGCATCGGCTTTACTGTTCTTTGTACCAGGTCGATAGGTAATTATGAAGTCAAACTCGGCAAAGAATAATGCCCAACGGAGTTGTCTAGAGGATTGGGCTTTTTCGGTCTTCAAATATTGCAGGTTTCGGTGAGCCGTAATCACAGTAACGGTGTGTCGGGCCCCCAGCAGATAATGCCGCCAAGCCTTAAAGGCAGACTTGATAGCCAGAAGTTCCTTGTCAGTAATCGTGTAATTGATTTCAGGAGGCGAGAATTTGCGGGACCAAAATGCCACGGGATGCAACAGATTGGTTACCGGGTCCTTTTGTGATAGAACTGCCCCCATGGCAAGGCTTGAAGCATCAGTTTCCACGATGTAGGGGAGTTCGGGGCGAGGGTGTTTTAAGATTGGTGCAGAGATAAATTTAGTCTTCAAATCCTGGAAAGCTTGTTCCGCCTCGGTAGACCATTCAAAACGTTTGTTTTTCTTTAACAAGGCAGTGATGGGCTGGACTATTCGAGAGAATTCGGGGATAAACCTGCGGTAAAAGTTAGCGAAGCCTAACATGCTTTGCACACCTTTTACGGAGGATGGTGATGGCCATTTGAGAACTGCATCGACCTTCTTTGAATCCATACGCACTCCGCCAGGTGATAATATGAATCCCAAGAATTCAACTTCAGTCACGATGAAAACACATTTTTCCAACTTAGCGAAAAGTTTGTGTTGACGCAATCTTTCGAGGACCATTTTCACATGTTTCCGATGTTCAGATTCCGATGAAGAATAAACGAGGATGTCGTCAATGTAAACAACAACACATACATCTATGAGCTCTCTGAGGACATCGTTCATAAAATATTGAAAGGCGGCCGGGGCATTGCAAAGTCCGAAGGGCATGACCTGATATTCAAATAGCCCATACTTGGTGCGGAAGGCCGTCTTCCATTCATCGCCCTCTTTTACTCGTACCAAGTGGTAAGCTCCTCTAAGATCCAGCTTTGTATATATGCATGCTTTTCTGACTTGGTCCAGGAGTTCAGGGATCAAAGGTAACGGATATCTATTCTTAACGGTGATCTGGTTCAGGGAGCGATAATCGATACAAGTTCTAAGGTCTCCTTCCTTTTTTGGAACGAAGAACAAAACTGAAGAAGCAGGGGACTTGGAAGGACGAATAAACCCATTTGCCAGGTATTGATCCAGGTATTGTCGAAGGTGAAGGTTCTCAGGCTCGGTGAGGGCATAAATTCTACTACAAGGAGGAGTAGATCCAGGTATCAGGTCTATCTGGCAGTCATAAGACCTATGAGGAGGTAGAGAGTTAGCCTGATCCTTCCGGAAAACATCTTGGTATTCTAGGTATTCAGGAGGTAACTGGGGAGTCTCTGAAGAAATTGCGGCCAGTGCAACACCAGGTGGAGGGTGACAAGTAGAGACACATTCTGGAAACTGGACCGTTCTTGCTCGCCAATCGATCAGAGGATTGTGTTTCTCTAACCAAGGTATTCCTAGAATAATCTGAAACTGAGGGGCCTTGATCACATCGAACACGATCTTCTCATGGTGTCCATCTTGACTTACTAGCGTCACCTCTTGAGTGGTATGCGTTCTGTAACGCTCACCTGATTCTCGCAGAGGCACCGGTCTTCACTGGGCGACTACCGTATCTTCAAAGGTGATGTGTAGCACCCGGTTGGCTCTTTGGGCTGGACCTCTGTGCACTGTATGCCTGACGTGTAGAGTAAGATGTCTGCAGATAGAAAATATGGGGTTAATGAACTGGGGTTATTGGGGTGTCCCTATCTCTTTCCTCTTCTCCTCTCCTGTAGACCCCCAAAGGTTAACGCTCTCACCTTAGGTAAGTGAATGCCGAGCTCTCCATCTGCCTCGGGGCAGGGTGCTGTAACCAGTTTCCTCACTGGATAGGTAGCGCAGGCCTCTTGACTTCAGAGGACTGCTGTCCGTCGTTTACTGCACGAAAGGTAAGTTTCGAGTCATTCAAATGTCTTTAAAGTCTTTAGTAATGATGTCTCTTGTTTTGCAGGGTTCCGGCGATGGCGGATGACAGGCTGAAGTGAGTTGAAGATGGAGCCCGTGTGATGAATAGAAGCGCCTGGAAGCACGTAAGTAAGCGCTTGTTGCCTGCTTCACTATGCGCTCTAACTGTCTTTTTATTTTGCAGGTATGAGTTCGGAGCGGCTGCAGGGTGCCGGAATACCCACTGGATTAGATGTGGAAAGGAGTAATGGCACGTGAGTATTAAAGTTCCCCAATGTCTTTAAACGCACCTTGTTTTGTCTTTCAGATGCGGGATGCAGCGCCGAAGGCCTCCGGAGCGTGCGAAGAGTTGGTAAACCTTTGTCTTTCAGATGCCGGATTGCAGTGTGAAGACCTCCGGAGCGCATGAAGAGTAGGTAAGCCTTTGCCTTTCAGATGCCGGAATGCTAACCTGTTCTTTCTTGTCTTTATAGGTGTTGCTGAAGACTGGATTCAGGATGGTAAGCCTTTGCCTTTCAGATGCCGGAATGCTAACCTGTTCTTTCTTGTCTTTATAGGTGTTGCTGAAGACTGGATTCAGGATGGTAAGCCTTTTTCCTTAGGCCCAGGACCGGATGCAGAAGACACGATGAGCGTTCTGCTGCAGAGGTTGCAGAATAACGCAAAGCAAGATTCATCCACCGGGTGTGGTTTAAATAGCCTCCTGTAGTGCTTAGGTGTCTCCTTCCACAGCCACGCCTAAGTAAGAAAAGAGTTCCTGGTAAGAAAAGAGTTCCTGCCTTCCAGAAGAGTTCCAGTGTTCTGAATCTAGGGAGTGGCTCCAGCCCCACCCAACAGGAAAAGTAGTTCCAAACAGAAGAGGATCAGAGGCTCAACTGGCAGGCAAGTAAGCAGCATGGTCTGCTGAAGGTAAGTCCACCCAAGCATTATGAGCCCGGCGCTTCCAGCGCTGGGACTGGGCATATTTATGAGCCTGGTGCCACTGGCGCCAGGACTGGGTCCAAAAGGTCCCAATTGGGACTGGTTGGCACTCGGAACCTGGGTTATGGTTCTGCTTCCAAGGGAGTTGGGAAAACCCTGACCTTTTGGAAGCAGAGATCATGACACTAGACTAGATAGTATCGTGGCCCTTGCAATGGTTGTGCTGTTTTTAGATAAGGTCTGTTGTGTTTTAGAAGTCACAGGTAGTACTGACAATTTCTGTCCAAGTTGGTAACATGCGATTCTGCACTCATTGATGCTTCCAAGTATACCCCAAGTGTTTTTACTTTTCCTAGAACTTGGATTGGAGAGTCTTTGATCTACAATGTCTTATATTCTTGACGTAGTTTGGCCCATGCTTGGTGGGCTCCGAAGATCATCAATTCGGTTTTGCTCTTGTTCAAGTAAATCCACTTAGCTTTCATTCAGGTCTCGATGGCATTGTATATGGTTGCCACCCTACTGTTATCTGTGTCATAACAGCCACTCAGTTCCACCCCAGCTGTGTGTCATCTGCATATTTCATAAAGTAGGCTCTGATGTTGTCGAGCACTGTGCATAGACACCTAAGATATAAGTTTAACAGCAAAGGGGACACACTCGCTCCCTGTGGTATGCCACAGTTGATGGGTATTGAACAAGAGAATTCATCCCCCCTCAGTGGATTTTTGATATCCGTTCCGGCAAGGTCTTCTCGGACTACTAGTCTCAAGAGACCTCACCGACCAAAAGAGGCAGTAAGTATGTATGATCCTAAACTTAATGTGTTGGATTGGCTGAGCACATTTGAATGCACTCATAGTTTGCTTATAGTGGGAATTATTTAGTTTCATAGATTAGGTCTAGTCTCCCCCAGAATGGCTGAGATGCTATTATGGAGTTGAATGCTGTTGACAGGAAGAATGATGTACTAGTCAAACAGGCTCTTATAGCCAGGTTTGGGAATACTCCCTCTCATACCTAAAATGATTTAGAGACCATAAGAGGAAGGATGGTACCCCTTGGGCTACCTGGGTGTGTGAATGCCTGAAAAACTTAGGAGGTTGGGTTAAGGGTTACAAAGTGAACTCCTTTGAAGGAATAACATTTTTTTGTTTTTTTGTTTTTGTGTTTAGTTTATTGCAACCTTTTACAAATCAGATAAAAAACATTTCATATTTTGTCTGTGTCATTTCAATTAAAACATATGTGTTTGTCTAATCATTCAGCGAGAAGTAACTGCAACCATGTTTTGGGGCAGGCAAAATAGATAAGTTCTTCACAACATTTTGTTAGATAGATTTGTTTTAAGAAGAATTCCAATCTTTACAGTTCCTTTTCAAATGATTTAAAAATATAATCTAGAAAATTTGGTTAGGGCAAAGATTAGTCTTGGGTTGTGATCTCAACATAACAGTTGTCACCATTCTTCTCCATTTAGGAGTGGTCTCTCCAATATGAAGTCTCCTAGATAGTGTGTTCTCGTGTCTCTTAGTTTGGGACAGAATAAAATGAGAGGTTGCAAGGTTTCTACTGCACTGCGGCATAGTCATCAATTTTCATCTTCAAAAATATTTGATCTTCAACTCTTTAGTATTTCCTTTGAGTGGAATAGATTCATTTGAAATTTCATGAATAGGTTGCAAAAGGATTTGACTTTAAAACAAGCGTTGAGGAGCCCAGATCTTCTAGAATTTCATTACATTGGTGGATCCACTTCTTTAGGATCTATTCACCATTATCTGTGTTTCCTGTTCGCAATATAGTGAACTGTGGGGTTAGGGGGCTGAGTCCGTGATGAGTTTTATGTACGAAGATAGAGATCTCCATGTCACTATTGCATTCATTGATAACAATGCTAATTCGTATCTGATGATGACAGTTGGAACAGTTCTGGGTAGATCTAGGATTTTTCTCCAGAACATACTTTCAAGAGTTATCTAGAGCTCCAGGAGAGGCACAATGCTCATTCAGACTCGTAAAGTAGGATGGGGACTACTTTATGTTTGTAGACAGTCGTGATCAGGACCAATGAAAACATACCACATTTTTTGTGTAATGCGGTGCCCTGGGCAGTTAGACTTCAGGGCGGCAACCCAAGGAGCATTGTTCACTCTCGAGTTGATACATGCCTAAGTATCTTGTTGTTTCTACAGAGCTCAACGACTCCTTCCCCAGCCACCACCGGTAAGGCACCTTTTTCTTTCTCTTTTGATTTTGCAATCTTAAGATCTCAGGTTTTGTTATGTTTATTGTGAGTCCATTGCAATCCATATATGAAGTGTGTTTAGTTTTCTTTGCAAGCAGATGGGTGTTGGATCCAAGATGACTAGATCATCGGTATATTGCATCCAGACCAATGGTTTGCCATTGATTTTGGGTGGAAATGAATCTTGAGTCTCCATCACCTCCCTTAGGTCTGAAATTAATAGGTTAAACAACGAGGATGCTAGGGGGTACCCCTATTATACGCTTCTGTCTGATTGTTTTTGACAAAAGGCTAGCTTGATTTAAACAGATCTTGATTGCAGTTTCAGTGTGAAGGGCCTTGATAGCCAAAAGAAGACTCACCGGTCATTTCCAGTTTACCAGTTTTGTCCATAGTAATCCTCTGTCAATGCTATCGAAGGTCTGGGCCAAATCTATAAATGCCACACATATTTTAATCCCATCCTTTATTGTTTTAACTTTTAGGAAATTGAGCAACAACAGGTGGAGGTTGCAGCCAACTCCCTTCAAGAAGCCTGTTTGGCGACAGTCAAAGTTTCCGGACTCTTGGATCCAGTTTCTCAATCATACCAAGACCAGGGAGGCAAAGAGTTTTCCCAAACCGCCAAGAAGGGCGATAGGTCGCTAGTTCTTTGGTTTTGTTCTCTCGACATTCTTGAATATCGGAACCACAATGGCAGTTTTCCATGATCTTGGTACTTCCTTCTTTTTAAATATCTCAGTGAACAAAATCAAACAAAAGTCAGCCCATTCTTCTGGGGCAGACTTAAGCATGCTGTTGCTTAGTCCATCTGGGCCAGGGGCTCTCAAGTTGCTGGCCTTCTGGATCATCGTGAGGATGTCTTCTCTATCAAATGGGATTGTCCACTCACTTTGATTGGGTATTAACGGGTCGAAAGTCTTTCTCTTTCTTTTGAATAGTTTGCCATAATATCGCACCCATTCCGCTTCAGGTACTACATTACTTTATAGAGCTTGCTGGGGGTGTTTATTTTTTTTATTTGTTTATTGCATTTACATTGTAAAAACAATTTTTTAGCAATTTGTTCTGAATCAACATAAAATAAATTAAAATCAAATCGAATCAAAACCAACGAAAAAAGAAGAAGAAGAAAACAGAAATTCAGAAGTTCAGATCATCTCACTGAGCCAAGGTCGAATGATATTCTTTCAAGAAACAGGACAAGTGCAATTACATTCTTGGTTCGTGATCCATCTATTAACAAGGACCGCCAGACTTGAAGAGTCTAATGCTGAAAAGTCAGACAAAAGGGATCTAAAGTAGGTAGTGCGTAGATCTCTCAGCCCCGGGCACTCTGTCACAATGTGGATCAATGTCTCAGTATCATTGGTGTTTTTGCAAAATCGACAATGGTTCTCTTTGGCCAAACCTCGGATTGCCTGAATCTCATTTGTGAGGTATAAATTCAGATGGGCACGAAGGAACTTGTCCCTTATTTTCCTGTCCGGAAATTGATTCAGATATGGACAAACCTTGTTCAGGGAAATGCGACACCAAACAACGTCCACTTGCAGCTTCCAAGGTTTGGATCCAGTCAAACATTTTTAGTTTTGCTTTTACTCGCATAAGGTTCACCACCAGTTGTCCAAGCGACTTACAATGTCAGACAGGCACTTTGTCATGTCCTGGGACCAATTCTGCAGAAACGGATTGTCGTTTTGCGTTAGTCTGTTGTAGATCAAGTCCATGATTGGAGATTTCGAGGGGGAAAGGCATTTGCCAAAGAAGGCCAGTCTGCTCCAGGTAACTGAGCACCTCAAGGAAGAAAGGCCCAGTATGCGGCAAAGAATAGAGATCGGGGTAGATTGTGGAACCCCCAACACTCATTTCCAGAAAGCTCCCTCGAGGGGGCTTCAAAAGGGTTCTAGGAAGTTAAGCATTGCATCGGCTCCATAAATAACAGTTCGAATGACTTTGGCCTTGTAAAAGCGAAGAACCGGAAGAATAGAAAAGCGCCCACATTTTCTTTTTATCGCGCAAGCCTGGCAAGTTAATGTTTTCACTATCTTCAAAAGGTGGGATAGCATAGGCATTTCAGGTTTTGGGTTGTTTAACCAGACCCCCAAGTATTTGAAGGAGTCCATGTGCTCGATCTTCTGACCACCAATTTGCCATGTAGGGCGGTTCTTAGTTTTTGCAGGTCTGCTAGATCTCA
Organism: Ambystoma mexicanum; assembly: GCF_040938575.1. Taxonomy (NCBI): domain Eukaryota; kingdom Metazoa; phylum Chordata; class Amphibia; order Caudata; family Ambystomatidae; genus Ambystoma; species Ambystoma mexicanum. Next base: position 963,549,813 of record NC_090934.1, read on the forward strand.
TGGTTTTTGTCTTCCCTTTATTAATCTCTAGCCCGTTTTGGATAGCTTTGGAGGGCATTGAGTTGCTTCTGTAGGCCCACCGGTGCGTGATCGAAGAGCACTATGTCATCAACATAAAGTAATCGTGGAAGGTGGACACCACCCACCTTGGGAGGGAATGATCTTGTAGTCTGGAAGGCATCAGGCATGTCCTCCAGAAAGAAGTTGAAGAGAGCCGGAGCCATAGGGTACCCCTGTTTCACACCTCTCGAGGTCATGATTACTTTCGACAAGAGACCGCTTTGATTTACTCTGACTATCAGGGAGGTATCTGAGTACATGGCCTTGATAGGTTCTAGAATAGTAGTTGGGCAGTTCTTCTTTGCCATTTTTGGACCAGAGAAGGCCTGGACCAGGTCGACAAATACCATGAAGATTTTCACTTTATGTTGTTGTGAAGTTTCCTTCAGCACATGAAGCAAAAAGATGTTAACGGCCGTGCCCAGACCATTGACAAAGCCACACTGGAAGCGATCATAACTGTCGATAGACTTGCACCAATGATGAAAATGGTCTAGTATGATCATGCCATAAAATTTGCCGATGACTTTGAGGAGAGCGATAGGGTGAAAGTTCTTTGGGTTCTTCCGATCTCCTTTCTTGTGGATCGGGACTACTATCGCTCTCCTCCAGGAACTGGGCACTTGTCGACCTGTGGCAATCGGGTCAAATAGGGTGAATATAAAAGAAGCCCAGTCTTCCGGGTACTCCCTAAGCATAACGTTTGTTAGGCCGTCAGGGCCTGAAGCACGAGAAATTTCAACTTCTTGATCCTTTCTATAATTTCGTTGATGTTGGTGTTTGTGTTCCATAGGCCTGAGTTCTTGCAATGGGGCTCCACTATCCCTGTGGTCATAGTCGAAGTGTAAAGCCTAGCATAGTGATTGATCCAGGCATCCTCGCTTATCCTCGAGTTAGATTGGTCTATCTTAGAGCAAGCTGTGTCCAGTTTAATTAAGGACCACAAAGCTTGAGGATCTTTGCCAGCCAAGGCTTTCAACATTCACTCAACATCATTTTGCAGTCGTTGGTGTTTAGACGTCCAAAGCCAGTTTTTGTAGCTGAGCTGGGCCAACCTCGCTTCGTTAAGGTCCTCGGATAGTTTGGTTTTATTTGTGATTCTCCTCAATTTGCGGACCAGTCTTCTTTTGGCCACCAGAACTGGATCAAAAGCATGAATACCATTCTTTGTGGCAAGGCCTTCGCCTTTATGCTTAAGACTGAATCACTTCCGCAACAGAGAGAATTCACCCATAGATGTAATTTTCTCAAAATTCGTGGTTAACACTCAAATTTTAGCTGATGACATCCTGAGACTTAGGCCCTTGTTGCAAGAGTCGACCATAGTAGGTGTGTAATCTAGGGCGATGTGGACAGATGTTCGTCATTCCAGGAGGAGGAGGTTATGGTCGCTCTGAGGAGTTTTAATCACCCGGAAGCTGTGGACTAAGGGAAGGAAATTAGTGGACACATAGATGTAATCTAATATGGAGGTGGATTCCGTGCCTTGCTATGTCGGCTGAGCAGGAATGTCTCCCGTAGTGTTCCCGTTCAGAAGGTGCATATCTCAGGAGTCCATGAGTGCACACCACTTGTCCCGTCTCACGTGCTTAGGGTCATCATAGTTTTAAGATTGAGCCTGGTTCGTTTGTACAAGGTCAGTGATGTTAAGGTCTCCACATAACTATGTAAATCGGCTCCTGATTTATGTAAAAATCGTCCATGCAGGTGGTAATTTGAGCAATGAATGAATCATCAGGAATCAATACTGGGTTCCAGTATATGTTTATAAGCAAAATCTTGGTTGGTGTGCCGCTACCAACCAAGAGAGGATCGGATTCCCATTTGATCGTGGTCTCTTTGACTAGATGGTTTGAGGAGACTGATTTTAAAAGTTTCAGGCCACTGCCTAGTTTTACTGCTGTGAGGAGGCCCGCCGAGGGGCGTCCAAGATTACCTTTCACGGCCGGAACAATAGATAAATCAAAGCCGTCCAACGTCGGCTCCTTCCTAATGCTACATCTCCTGCAGGTTGATTAGGTCAAAGTCACCTAGACTTACTTTACTCGGTCATGTTAAATGGGTGAACCCCCTGGTGTTCCAAGATATCATTTTCAACCTAGCAGGGTTAGCTGAGGAGTGGACTACTTGAAGATCCCTTCGTTAGTTCCTAATCATACAGTTGGGCTGCTAAGATGCAGTTTGAAGTGCTAGGATGTTTGCTAACCATGACCAATCAGCTGTTGGCAAGTTGGGTTGTTTAGTTGGTTCTTGCAAAACAAAACTTTCCCACTAGGCGGGATGAAGAATCTGTCTTGAAAGTCACATTTATTTTCCCACCTTCAAAGCATCCTGAAACAAAGGGAATGGTTTAGGGCCACAAAGCTCATCACCCCGCTGAAGATGGGGTGCGTCGTTAAGTGTAACAACCTTAGATATAGGTGCACTTTGTGGCAACTGGGGCAAAGTTTGGTCGGCTCCGGTGCAGCGCAACAGGTTGAACCCCAGTAGCAACAGGCTTTCTTTTGAGTCAAGCAGCATGTTTTTGACCACCGGGGATGAGATATGGAGAAACACTGAGTCCAGGTGTTTGTCGTCGTAGAATTCGACAAGTTGGAGATCGGAAGAGCGCAGCAGGCAGAGGTTTGGTATTGAGTGGAATAGTTCCAAGACCACTCGCCGGTTTAGAACAAGGTTGTTACAATGGTCCATAATCTTCTCCAATTTCAGTGATCAATTCGAAGGATTAACCTTTTGCGCTCTTGCTCTTGTGTTGTCCTGGTGCTTACCCCTGGTGTCATTCCATCACTCGTCTTATGCCCCCTTTTGTCAATTTTCACTATGGTTTGTGCCTTTAGGTTGAGAGGCTGGATGGATTGTGGGTGCTTGATCTCTTATTACCTGAGTATCCTGAAGTCTTCGGAGTTTCCATTTGTCATCCATAGACTCGAACTGAGGAGATACCATCAGCTCTATGTTTGCTACTGCTGGTGTCACACTGACCCCGTTATTAATGTATTTAGGAGCAAGCAGCCCGTGGTTAGGGGATTCAGCCACTGAGTCTTCGATCGAGTATGTTGAGAGATCCAGCAGGATCTGCGCTGTTGGACTCAACTGGCTCCCATCTGACGGCGGGCTTGCCGGGAGCCCCTCAAAGGCCACATTATTATCCAGGTCTCCCTCTGGCCTAATTACTCGCGGATGAGGAGCAACCCTTCCTGGGGTGGATTTAGGAACTTGCCTCCCCTTGTCAGGGAGCCGCAGTGAGACTTTTTTTTTGTCCTGACGAAGTTGTCCTGACGAAGTTGCATTGCCATTGCTTTTTTCAATCTTTTTTAAGTTCCCCTGCGTTTCATTGGAGAAGATGGAGAAAGCGTGGTTTCCTACTACCCCTTCTTCCTCTGTTGAGATGGTTTGTAGGGCCACGTTAGAAGAAATACATGGTCCGTTCAGTGGTTTTTGAGGACCTGGTAAGTCACTAGGCTGAGTTTGTGTAGAGCCTGGTAGGTCTAGGTGGTCATTTGTCAGGTCGACCGGTGTAATTGAAGTCCTTGTCTGAGCCGACTGGGCAAGAGAGTGGGCAGCCTCATGGTCGGTTTGTGAAGCGACGTTATGTGAATTCCCATTGCTACTCGTGTTCAAACCACCTGCCGTCTTGCCGGTAATGAAGCCATCCAGGAATATTAGCTTAGAGTGGGTCATTGCTAAGAGAGTGGTATGGTCCTTGAGGGTATCGTTAACTTGTTTATACAATTTGGTGAACGGGGAAAGTACAATGGTGAGTGTCGACATGATAGAAAAGAGGTCCAGTTTGTTCTTCAGGTTGGACAGAGTTTGCGGCACAAACTCTGGGAGCAGAGCAGCTGGTGACAAGGAGGGGATAGGTTGGTCAGTTGAAACCAAAAACAAATCCAAATCAGCATCGTCCATGGTCGCTAGGGGAATCTCCTCTACCCCCGACCCTTGCTGATCCTGAGGGGTCCGCATATTTGCCCCAATCGGGCCCTTGATTCATTGTTTCTTGGGCGCGAACACCGTCTGGTAAAGCCGCTGCAAGGGCGTCGTCCATGACTGGGGCGATAGGCCCGGTAGATGTTTCGTTAGGTGCCAAGAGAAACAGCTCCTTTAAGGGAGCCGCCAAGGGTTGTTTCTCCAGTTGTACCGAGAGCGGGTACAAGAGATTAATTCCAAGGGGGGAGGGACTCTTCAGGGCCAGACATATCTGGTCTCCCTTTGAAGGCACCAAAGGAAGCACCTGTCTGAGTTTCTGGCCCTGCTGTACAGCTTTGAAATTCAACGGGATGATGACAGGTGGTGCAACTCCCGTTCTCCCCAGTATAGGCTGCTGGCCTTTTGAGGGCCACCCCCATAGTTCGACACCCTCTAGTAGGTCTGCATCTGAGACGTCCCCCGAACAGCTCTCAAATGTGGGTGCAGCTGTTTTTTTTTTTTTAGTAAACATAGATAGAACTGTGTGGTTCACTGAACTGAATCGCTTATGAAGTCTGTGGTAAATCCATGGTTTGTGTGACAAGTTGGCAGGTCTGGGTAGGGGGTTCACGCCATCTGCCCCTGAGCCTCTTGTTCCCTTACAAGGATTAGGGCGCTCGGGCTTAGGTGTGTGGGTGGTAGCATCCTTTGTTTTTAGAGAAGAGACTGCTAACTCAGCATTCTCCGGTGGAGCCAGTGTTGCCCCTAGAGCCGCCGTGTCCCCATGTGCGGGGCCGTTCCTCTCGGCGGCAAGAGTAGGAAGAATGTTTTCACAAGTGTCGGAAGTCAACTCCGGTACGAGGGTCCCCCCTGTGAGGTGGGTAATTGCTGTCACTGGATGCTCACTGCATGCGTCTAGTGACGTGTGGATCTGGGCTTTGATCATCAAGGGGTCTTGCATGCACTGGCTGCACGGCAGCAGTGGTCTCCTCTTCCAAATGGTCTTTGACCTCTGAAGTTCCTGGAATTTCCGGTGTAGTTTCGTCTGCCGGAAAATTCGACAGATCAGGTATGTCGGTTGCTGTACGTACAGTTACAGTGTCAAGTGGCTCGTATGTCTGTATCTTATCTGTAGGAGTGGTGGTCGTTGCCGGTTCTGACACGGATTCGTAAAAGTTGGTATAGTGATCCACAGTTGGTGGGGGCTTAGAGAAGTAAACTGAAGACCCCACATCCCAGAGAGCATCACGGGACGTGGGTGTGTGATTTGCAATAGGGGGTCTTTTTCAACCTGGGCTTGCCATGCACGCTGCAGCCGGCAAAGTGCAAGACCGTGCAGGGGAGTGAAGGTCACGTTTTAAAGCAACAATGTTTTAACTCACCGCCCTTGCTTCCAACGTCCCTCCTGGAGTGCCAGATGAAGTGTAGCTTGCAGAGGCCTGTGAATGGAGGCTTATTTTTTAGTTGGTCGAGGACCGATGTGACAAGCTTGTAAGGTGCATAGATTCTAAGGTGAATAGCTTCGTCGATCGGCCACCGGACACCAGACACTCAACCTCACTCCGCCACAATCTGCCCCACTGTGAGGTTTTGAGGGCAAGTACAGGCTGGAGGGGGAGTGTCCAACGATGGAACAAGTAGAAAGACTTCAGGAAGCACCAAGTCTGTGTCGGAGCAGCAAGTTTGTAGACACATGGCAGTTGGTAGAAAATGCAACACGCAGCAAATCCGGAAATGCAGAGCAAATGCAAAGTAAATAATTAGGTGAGAGTCCGCAGCACACCAGAAACTCAACCTCACTCCACTTGGGGGATGTTTATGTTATTCAGGTTCTGCCAAAATGTTCTTGTGTTTTTTGTTGATAGCATTTGTAGCATTGCTTCTGCATCACGTTGATACGTGATGCTCTTATGGGAAATGAGCCAATTGTTATAGCATTGACTGTTTTTTTTATTTTTTCTCTTTACAGCTCTTTCTGACATTGGTAGGTTAGCAGTATGCCTGATAGCTTTCTGCATCACTCTTTTTTTGTAGTAGTAATATGTCAGTATCATAGGAGTGTTTTGGTTTGAAACCATGTCTGTTGTTTTCTTGCCACACTTCTGTCAAGTTGGAGAGAGTAGGGGTGTAATCAACTCCAGCAATGTTGTTTTCGATTGCAAGTCAGTATTTTTTTGTCAACATAGAGACATCAGAGGGTGTTAGACGGAGCCTGTTTCTTCATGGCGCTACCAGGACTGCTTCCCTCCAGTGTCCTCTCTTATAGGTGATCGGGAATTGAGATCTCAGTTACAATAAGTCATGGTAACTGTTATTCATGGGGGATATTATGAGAGATTCGACTCTTTGATTAATGTTTTCTGAGACAAAGAAGTAGTCTAGTGTTGATTGCTGTAGCCCTCTTCGCCATGTGGCCTTCCCTGGCATGTCTCCTGCAGTTTGTTTATTCAGCATATGTAAATGTTTTTCTTCCATTTCCCAGAGACACACATTTGATCTGTTTCTCTTTCCTAGACTTGTGCCGTTGGACACTCTGCCTTCGCCGGAACTTGGCCGCAAGCAATTAACATTCAAGTCCCCAATGATAAACAGGTCACTTGTTGTAGCTTTAAAGTTGCCAATCAAAGTTGTTACACGATCCACAAATGTTATCACACCTGTGGCTTCAGACTGTCAGTATATATTCATTATCATAAGCAACACAGTTGATTTTCTAGGTTGTTGCATGAGTTATAATGTTAGAACTTGAATATAAGGGGTTGGATTCTTTACTTCTTTTACTGACAGGCTGATTCCATTTCTTACAAACGTCATTAATCCCGCCATGGGCTGCCCTCTGAGGCCTTTTACTGCCGGGTTTAAATAAGACACTGAAGCCGTCCACAATTGGAGGTCTAGTTGTCAACATCTCTTGAAGACACAGAATGTTGTAGCGCTGTAATTTGAACCCATCCTTTACAAACAGGTGAACAAAATCCCCTCATGTTCCAGGAGCCCATTAGTGTTATCGTCTCCTGTGCAGTGTCTTGGCAATATCTTTAATGTCCAATGAGCAGAGCCTCTGCCAGCCAGCCCCATGAGTCTTGCTTTGTTTCATTGTACTTTTCTCTCACGATTTCAGTAATCACCCTAGATGTATTTTTGCGACAATCAAAGGTTATCTTTAACTGATTACTATTTTCAACGCCTTCTCTTAGACTGGCTGCAGTTTTTTTGTTCCTGGTAAGGGATGTGGAATGGGGTAGTTCAGTTTTGATATAGGTTTCCTGGGTCTAGTAATAGATGCATTATAATTTTCTTCTGGTCTCGATATTGAGTGTGATTCTTTCAGTAATAATGACATCCGTCGATCTCCGCTGTCACTCTTTGCCCATGTGACCTCTTCTAATTCGGATTTGCAAGCTGTGATGTTGAAGCCTAGCGGTAATAAAGAGGGAGAGGCCTCAATAAGAAGATTTCAAATAATTCTTCACTGGATATGCAGTCGAACCCGATCGCATCAGTGCTCGTTGATGAATTCTACCACTGAAATGTTACCCAGGTCGATAGCTTGAAGCGTTGGGACGTGGTGGAGCAAGCATAGGGCATTGAAACGATTCAGTATTAATCCATCGTTCGTTAGTAGTCATTCCAGCAATAGTTATTTGCAGTTGCCATATTTTTCAGTCTTTGGTCATCGCGCTTGGTCCCTTCCGAGTGTTGGTGTGGCTCCAGGTTCTCGCTTGCTTTCGCAATACTTTGATGTAATAGGGAGTTTCATTGAGGTAATTCTCTAGACGGTCCAAGGCACTTGTACGGCACATCCCTGTGACAAGATTCTTCATGCGATTATGCATCTGATTTGTGTCTTTTTTCAGATAACATCATGAATCCATCACAAGTGATTTGTGAAGATTTACTTTCTACCATCACCATTTGCCCCGACGATCCTGTTAGTAATCTTGAAGGAGACGGTTGTGGGGAACTCCGGCCTTCACAAATCTCATCATCCACCTCCTCATCATGTTTCGTTATGTTCAGCATATTTATCATATCCAATTCTGACCTGTTAGGTTGAAAGTCAGCTTTTCTAGCATTGTTTGAGGTGGTAGGTACTTGATCCTCCTCCTTGTGTTTAGTTGCAGTAACTCTTTTCTCTGTAGGTGTTTCCACAGGTTCTGGGGGATCCAATTTGATGTTGCGAAGGAATTTTTGGGCGCTATTAGATTTCGATTGCTTGCCTTGTATTACGTTTTTGCATTTTTTCATTTGGGCATTTTTGCTCTCTTTCATGGTCTGCTTTTGATTTTGCCCATTGTAAAAGATAGAAAAGTTGTTTCCATCTTTCTTTGCAACAGATCTAACTGGGGATCTTAGATCAATGGTGGTCCCAGACTGCCACTGCACTTGTATGGATGTTACCGGGTTGTCACCCATTTTGCCTTGTACCGCGAGTGGTGGATGAACCTCAGATATGAGCACATGCTCCAAATGGTTGTGTTCTCAGAGTAATGGTTCATTAATGTGATGATGAGAACCTGAAAGTGTGACAACATTTATTGTGTGTAATTCCGACTCATGATTTTTTGAAACCTCAGTCTGGGTGCTTATTTCTATTCCTTTGATTTATTTTTGCAATCGTATCTCATGTTTGACATGGTTCATTAGAGAGGGGTTTGTTCATTTTTAGCAACATCAAGGCTTCTCGAGCCATTTCTGCTATGAGTTTTTTATCCTCTCCATTCACCTTTAATTGTTCAAGCAATGTCTTTTGGGCCAAATTTCCTCTCTCGGTTTCATGGTTAATTTTTTCTTGTATCATTGATACAAATGATTCAATGTGCAAGAGTTTCAAGTGCATCATGGCTATAAGGATCGACTGATCTTTATAGTTGTCGTTTATACTTTCATACATCTTAGAAAGGGAGCCAGTGAGAGTGTTAGGACCAACATTATGCTGGATTGCGTGTCCTGGGGGTTGGGGGGTTGCTTGCTTGTGTTCATTTTAGGGTTTTGTGTGTCCAGTGAGAACGTGTTCTTCGGACCTTGGGAAAGTCTCTTTGGACAAATGAGGAATCTGTCAAAGACCTATCTGAATCCATCGATTCATGGGAGGTAGTTTTGAGTGCTGCACCGGAGTTAGCCGTAAGCGCATAATCTGCGGGGGTCTTCACTCGTTTTGTTCATGGAATGACCTGAGAACAAGTAATCCCCAGAAGGGTGCATGAATCAATGCTCCTGCGTTTATTTGAAGGAATAGTTGTTATTTCTCGGTCAGTCTCAGAGAGGTCACACTGAGAGGCTTGTCTCATTATGTTTGCTCTAGCTGTAGAGAAATCTCTGCGATATTGCGTGATAATTTTGCAGCCACAGCGAGAGATCCAGATGCCGGGATTAGGAGTTCTCTGGATAGATTTAGACCAAAAAACTCGGTTGAATGTGTGTTCTCGACGTGAGAAGCAAGCTTTACTAATGTGAAAGTGTAACTCTGTGATGCTGGAAATGCAGTGGAGGAACAGGGCCTCTCTGTCTTTGTCCTGTATTCCCTTATCATGGGTTTTCTGTGTTAATTTCTGCTCAGGAGTCCAGTTGGGACCCCTGGCAGTGCAGCTATTTCTCTTTTTGTTTGTGGTGAACAGAGACCCTTGGGATACCCTTATGGCACCCATGGGGGGATAAAACCCTGTACCCCTAGTGTAAGTTTATGGGCACCTGTGTGTTGTCCACAAAGCAGGGCATGGGCTGGTCACAGCTTCATGCTGATGTAACAGGAGCTCTGAGTATCCTCCATTTTGGGATATCCAGGCCTTGCCATAGGAATCAGTGGATTCCTAATAAAAGGCAAGATGGTCCCTGGGGCCTCTTGGCTTCTATTGCCTGTTACCTTGTTTTCCCAAAGTCCTGGGAAGCCCTGACTCTGTCCCTTCCCCTGATTGGCTGCTGCGTGGAAGAACCATATGTGGTATTGTGAGGAAGTCCAGGCCAGACTGGCTGGAGCCTTCCCAGTGACTGTATGTTGTCGGTATACCCTTTCGGTGGGACCGGTGTGAATAGGGTGTGTCACCAATATGCATTCTATGGTATGGGTGTCCGGTTTCAGTGTGTGTGACACAATGAATGAGACAGCCCTGCCTGAAACTGACATGAATGCAGTATGGGGTGCTGAAAGGCTGAACTTGAATATGTCCTTCAAAATCCACAATGGCAAAAGAATCTGTTAATATGGATCAGATACATAGATGACATCTTCGGCATTTGGACAAGCACAGAATCTGTACTTTTTACTTTCTTTGACTATCTCAATAATACAGACCCCCAGATCCAGTTCACTCACGAACATTCAAATAAAACCATACATTTTTTGGATGTTGAGATAAAGGTCACCGACTGTGAATACCGCACCACAATCTATCGTAAGAGCACCGATCGCAACAATTTATTACAAAGGTTAAGCTTCCATCAATCAAGTCTCATCAAGAATCTCCCTTACAGCCAGATGTTAAGGGTAAAGAGAATAGTCAGTGACCCTACAGAGTACCAAGAATCATTGAAAGAGATGGGGAACAAGTTTCTGGAGAGAGGGTATTCTAGGGATGAACTAGACACAGCTGCTGTTCGCACTAGCACACAAAGTAGAGAAGAATTATTGAAACCCAAAACCAAGACAGAACAAAAGACGCCATTGGTCTTTTTATCAAAATATTCAAGGCAAAGTAGTCGAATCAAATCGATAATTAAGAAAAATTGGAACACATCACCTGTGACCAAAGAATAGAACATCTTTTCAAAGAACTCCCCACTTTTGCAAATCAAAGGAGCCAGAACCTAAAAGACAAATTGGTTCACACGAAACCCCTGCGGAAACAAAAGTTAACAGATCGGATTGGCACTTTTCCATGTCTCAACTGCAGTGATTGCAATTATATCATCAAAGGAACAAGCATAAACCATCCAAATTCTGGAACGAAGATCAAGTTGAAAGACTATGCCACTTGTGACACACAAAATATTGTTTATGCCATAAAATGCCCTTGTGGGCTATACTATGTTGGCCAGACACAACGGACTGCAATAATTAGATGGAATGAACATCGTTCATGCATAAGGAATAACACAGCGACTTCAGCGGTGGCCAGACATTGGCAAGAAAAACAACACAATTTGGCACAGATCAGATTCATAATTTTGGAAGTGGTCCAGAAATACAAGTATGAAAATCTCCAAAAAAGACTCGACCAACGAGAAACATTTTGGATAGATTGTCTCAGCTCTCTGAGACTCAGGGGATTGATGAAGAAATAAACTATATGTGCTTCTTATGAGTGAAACTACTTTTTGAAAATTGGAATTTAGAATTTTGATTCTTTATGTTGAATTTTTCTTTTATTTTTATTGTTCTTCTATTATTTTAGAATGTTTTTGGGATCCGTTAAGGTTGCTGCTACTTTGGGTGAGGGCCCTTACGCATGTAAAATCTACCCGAGTTGATTTATACATGCGACAACATAATGCACTAATTTATCTATACCACAGTTAAATGAGTATGTGCGTGATAGTAAGTACAGCACAGGTACCATGTTCCTCTTAAATAACAGTTTTCATTGCTCATCTGTGTGAGATTCGAGTGCAACATGCACCCTTGTTTTCTAGTAGTGTACCTCTTTAAATACCTTGCACTCGCTTTCTACCCAGCATTGACTTTGGCTACAAATCACATAAACAATAGGCTTCTCTGCCAACACAGGCGAGACAAACCTATACCATCCTCCATATACTTTGATTCATTTTACAGGTATTAGGCTTTCCCTTAACGTACAGAGCGTTTGTTCTTGTATAACCCTACGCTATTTTAACAAGCGTATAGTAGTCATGGTGACAGTCCCACCTCCTGTGCTAGCACAGGGGCGGGACCCAAGGCGTACGTGCATTCACACGACGCCTTGGTATCAACATGGCAACCAATAAATACCGCTCTTGTCCTTTGCGCTCGCACTCCTGCTGCAGCATCTGACATTGAAGGAGTGTTTCTGCTGAGTACCGGTAAGCGGATTCTTCGCGCTCGATATCAGAACATGTTTAAAGATTGACTGCATTCTGATACCTTCCTCACATAACCTTAACAGGATTGATTACTCAGACTGGATTGGTCCATAACGAACATTAGTGTCCTATGGATTATAAGGTACATTTGATTGATTACCCATATTTTTAAACGTTACACTAAGGACAGCCAAAATAGTCCTATTGCATATCTTTGATTATGTTTCTTGTTTCTTCTTCTTTCCACTCTGACAACCACTACTATATCGTTGGAACACTTAAAACTATCTTGGAATTGGTATGTGTGTCTATATACGTTTGATTTTGAATTGATTGTGCAATGGTTGTTCCTGCATTATGTTGAATCATTGTTTTGTAACAGCGACAGATTGGGCATATTAAAATCATTGTACGGCCCTGACGAAGGTTAAAATTACCGAAATGCATTGGCTAACGTACACAATATTAGAGCCAGTATCTTAAAGCCCATCCACATTGAATATGAGAATGAATATTCAGGAGTGATGAGAACATTAATAGATGCGCAATAAATATTATATTTTTGAGAAAACGACAGACTGTGTCGAAATTTAATCTTTACGTAAATACAGTATTTACAGGACAGAATTGGAAAGTCCCTACCATAAGGGCAAACTGAGAGCCCCAGTCTTACTAGAGTTATTCCACTCTATTTTTCTTTGGACATGAGAGAGACATTTTTCTGGTTTGGGTAGGAGTTTGTGTTTTCGTAAACATTGTAAGACTGCTTTTACATGTTCTTGATGGATCTGGGGGCCATTGGAGTAAATCAGTATATCATCCAGGTACACAATGACGAAAAGGAACAGCATATCAGAGAAAACTCTATCCATGAACCGTTGAAAAACCGCAGGGGCTTTGGCGAGACCGAAGGGCATTACCAGATACTCAAAGTGGACAAAGGGAGTTCTGAAGGCCGTCTTCCATTCATCGCCTTCCTTTATTCGGATGAGATGGTAAGCACCCCTAAGATCGAGTTTAGTGAAGATGACAGCACCTCGTACTGCCTCCAGGATGTCAGAAATAAGTGGTAGCGGGTAGCGATCTTTGAGGGTACATTAGTTGAGACCACGGTAATCCAAACAAGGCCTAAGTTCTTTAGTGTCTTTCTTTGGAACAAAGAATAGGGAGGCACCGGCTGGAGATTTTGAAGGCTGGATAGTTCCATTTGCCAGGTTGGTATCCAGGTAGTCTCGTAGAGCCCTCTTTTCGGGTTTGGATAATATGAACATCCTCTCGAATGGAATCACTACTGAAGCATCTGTATCAATAGCACAGTCCTCTGGCCTATGGGGAGGAAGAGCTTGAACAATGCCTGTTGAAAACACATCAGAGTAAGTTTGATAGATCTCAGGTACTTGGATGATGTTGGATACACTTAAGGATGAGTGTTTGTGGTTCTGGGAGGTCTCTGGAGGGTCTTGTAAAGTGTCTTGAGACAAACAGTGGGACATACAAAATTCAGATCCTAGAAATAGGGATCCAGCTGTCCACTTGATGTAAGGATTGTGCTTCTGAAGCCAGGGCATGCCAGGAACCGTGGGGTAATGGGCAGCCTTTATGATGTCCGATCGGAGTCTTTCCTGATGGTTGTTTATCGATAGTAGTAATTCCTTGGTTTGGTGAGTAATGGGTCCTGAAGACAATGGTCTGCTGTCAATTCCTTCGACGGGTTGTATTACCTCTTTGGGTTCTCGAGGAATGTGGTGACTGACAGCCCAGTTGTGATCTATGAAAATACCCATGGCACTGCAGTCCACTAAGGCCAGGATGGGGAAAGATTCTTTTTTGGTAGGTGACAAGAATGTCTGGAGAATCACTAAAGTGGTCTGCCCTGGAGTGTTCAAGGAAGGAATGGATGCGGAGCAGGCATCTTTCTCCCAAAGATGTGCTCCGCTTAGGATCGGGAGCTGGCGTTTCCCGAACGCTGGGGTGGCGCTATAGGGCATTCTCTCACAAGATGTTTATCAGAGGCACAGTACATGCAAAGTCCAGTATTAATCCGACGGATCCTTTCTTGTGGAGAAATTGGTCCACGGAAGGCACCCAATTGCATAGGTTCTGGTTCTGAGGCACGTGGAGCACATGCTTCTTTGGGACAAGGGTAATCTGCTGTTGTCCTTGGGGATGTTGTCTTAGTCTTCCTTTTCTCTGCCTTTCTCTCCTGGATCCGGAGGTCTATCTGTAGGGAAAGGTCCTTGAGAGCCTGGAAGGAACTCGGACGAGCTACTCTGGCTAGTTCGTCCTTTATCTCATCATTTAAACCCTTTCGGAAGAGAGTGAAACTGGCTTCTTGAGACCAATCAGCTTCTTTAGCTAGCTGTTTGAGGTGAGTCACATAAGTGAGCATATCCTGACTCCCTTGCTGGAATTCAAGAAGTCTTTCTTGTGCACTGTAAACAAGTTCTGGTCGATCAAGCATGGCCTTAAGGGCTTCCACAAACCCATCGTAATCATCCAAGAGCGGGTCTCCCGAATTAACTAAGGGAGTCGCCCATGTTAAGGCATTGCCCGTGAGGTGAGATATCATGAATCCGACTTTTGCCCGTGGCGTGGAAAAATAGTAGGGTTTGAAGGTGAAATGTACTAGGCAGGAATCAAGGAAGGGACGCAAGGACTTGGAAGATCCATCATACTTGTCCACTACTCCCCCTACCAGGGCACCTTCTTTGATCGCGGAATCTCGGGACAAGACAAGCTGCTTTAATGCTGCATTCTAGGCCTTGAGGTTTTGAACCTCTGTAGTTAATTCTTGCATACCTCTCATAAGGTCTTGAACTGCGGCTTCCATGTCTGTTTCTGTATAAGGTTTGAGGCGTCTCAATCTGTCACAAGTTTCTCTCCTTCTCACCTGTTTTTCCTTGCTTGGGACCTTCTTGGATGTGACTTCCTTTTTTCTTACTGTCCGAACTTGTACAGGCCGGGACGCGAGTCTTCGGGTTCCAGCGTGAGGTAGTCTGTTGTCCTTAAGTCGGGTGGCGTTCAGTATCCAGGAATGTAGTCGGGAATCCAGGAAGGAGCAGGAGTAAGAATCCCGCGCTCTGAGAGTGTCGGGACACTGCAGGACCGAGCACAAGACGAATCCGGGATGAGGATACGGACTAGCATGTAAGGAAAGAATCGGAAGGGATTTCAGGAAACAACGGAAAATAAAAGGAAAGGTAAGGAACTGGAGATAGCACGGGAAGCAGACTCGAACACACGTTTAGCAACTCCAAGCAGTTGCATTGAGACGCGCAGAGGCGTGTCTGTTTTCTAGGAAGCCGAGCATTGTGTGCAAAGGCTGGAGCACAGCGTTTCAGGCCCATCGGCCATGTTGGAAGAATCACTGAGTTCATGCCGCGGTGAATCATGGACCATGAAGTCCAAAAAGGATGAATTCGGTGGTTTATGACACTTGTTCAAAAGCAGGTGACGACCTACTTCACCCCATAAAACTCGTCACTCTATTCATGAGGTTTCTGTACCCAGAATCAGCGTGATCCGTAGCGTCAGGTTTAGAGAACTCCAACTCTGGAGATGTGTCAATACCACTGGCAGAGTGGAGGGAGTAGCAGAGATCTCTCAATTTTGATTCTAGATCAACTTATTCCTCAGGCACATCCCTAGAGCCATACCTGACTTCTAAAGGGGAAATATCTTCTTCTGAGGCACTCTCCCCTCACAAATGGAGGACATGGACTTAAAAAAGTCAGATCTCGGGATAGCTTTTCTTTCTCTGCTAAAGTCGTTGAAGGACTAGACAAAATTGTCAAATGTATCGACGGTTTACCCGATGACGCAGAATTCATCGAGGTCTTCGGTGTTGAAGTTATCAGCACCGATGGAACCTGTGAGGTCTTCGTCATCGAAGTAATCGACGACGATGGCGTCGACGAAATCATCCAGGCCTTCGACGTCTTTGATTTCTTCGATGGCATCAGAGATGTACTTGATTCCCAGGCTGAAGTCTTCAACGCCTCTGTATCGGATCCTTGATGTTGAAACTTTGACTTACTACTTACCGAAGTAGTTTTCGACCTGCCTGCGTCATCGGAGCGACTGGGGTCTTGCTCTTGAGAGGCTCTTTTGAGGGGGTCGAGGCAGCCTTCTCAAAGATTTGCATCATTTGTGATTGAAATTCATCCCATTTACTGGGAGAATCCGATTTGGTCGGACAACGAACCAGCTCTGTGGAGGAGTCTGAAGAAGAAGAACGAGACCTATGGCGTCTCTTTATTGATCTTTTAGAGGAGTTCAAAGAATGTTCTGGACGACTCCTCGATCTCCACCTCTTCACGTGTTTATGTCGAGCGGAATCCTTTGATTCCTCCGATCTTTTCATGATCCCTGTTACTAACCCTCTAAGGCAAAACACTGGAGCCAGGCTACGATCCTCCATATTGGCCTTAAAGACCTCCCCATCTCATCTGGGACCCTCTTGGAGTCAGTCCTGGCGCCTTTGGCGCCAGGATCATACATGTTCAGAGGAAAGACTTGAGACTGGACTTGGTAATGGACTTTGGTGCAATATGGTTTCCCCCACATAGCTCAGTTCTATGAACTGTGCTATGCGGTCTAGCTTTTTGGGTGTGGTTAGGCCTAGGAATACCTGGGATACCTGGAGGCTATATAAACCACGCCCGGGCAGAGGAACACGCTTCGCGTTACTCTGCACCTGCAGCGTGACACTCACCGCGCTCAGATCAGTCTCCTGAGATCCTCACCTGCCTTCCTAGAACCGCGTACCTGAAAGAACAAGAACAACATTAGCACAACACTTACCTTGAGTAGACTCCTGCTTCCATCCATCGCCCCTCTGGTCCAGAGAACAGCATCTCGGCGGCGCCATCTCCAATTGCGGGACGCCGCATCCTGGGAAGAAAAGACCTTTGCATGATCTTTTACAAAAAATGATCTGGTTCGTTAGATCTCTTTCAGATCCATTTTGATCAACCATTTTTAATGTTAGATCTGCTACAGAACAGGAGTTATAAGCAATTCTTTAGTGGGGAGGCTAACCAGTAGTAAGCTCACCCCCCCTCAATCAAAAATAGTACAAAAACGGATGTCATTTGTTAGATCTTTGGTAGATCAGGTATGATCAACCATTTACAATGTTAGATCTGCTACAGAACAGGAGTTATAAGCAATTACTTAGGGGGGGCTAACCTGTAGTGAGCTAGTTAGCCCCCATCAACCAAAAAATTAACAAAATTCGATGTCGTTGGTTATATATACATTCTCTCCGGTATGATCAGGTATTTTTTTTTGTTAGATCACACACAGGTGCTGAAATATATGGCTGCAAAGGAGGGGGGGCTGCCCCCCTCAACTAAATTTGGTGAAAAAAGTCATTCATTTCAATGCATATTCGTTAGATCCGGTAAGATCAACCATTTTTAACGTTAGATCCGCAACAGAACAGGAGTTATAAGCAATTATTTAGAGGGGGGCTAACCCATAGCAAGCCCCCCCTCAATCAAAAAATGGACCAAAATGTATGTCATTTGTTAGATCTTCGTTAGATCCGGTATGATCAACCATTTTCAATGTTAGATCTGCTATAGAACCAGAGTTATAAGCATTTATTTAGAGGGGGGCTAACCCGTAGTAAGCTAGTCATCCCCCCTCAATCACAAATAGTACAAAAACGGTTGACATTTGTTCGATCATGGTTAGATCGTATGATCAACCATTTTCAACGTTAGATCCATTACAGAATAGGAGTTATAAGTAATTATTAAGGGGGGCTAACCAGTAGTGAGCTAGTTAGCACCCCCCATCCCCCTCAACCAAAAAATGCACAAATGTCGTATTATGGACCATTATACCTATACTTACAATAACAGAAGAAAAACACTTCTGTGTGAAGCGCAAGGAATACCTTTGCTACCTGGCTGAGGGAAGAGAAACGGCACACTGCTGCATCCATCTAGTTAATTGATTGAGGTAATTAATCTCTCCTTGCTTACACTTTCTTTTCCTCAAACCTCCTCCAGCATTGGTTAGAAAAATATCAAGTGGCTCGGAAAGGTTTACAATACGAAGTTGAAGTAATGTTACTGACACAAAGGGCCTCATTACAACCATGGCGTTAAGGGGTTAGTTTCACCTCACTGATGATGCCCAACAAGGCTGAAACACGTGTATGGGGTTACTGATGATACTCTTGTTCAGAGAATTGCCTAGCATTTCGGCGCTGGACTCCCCCTGGGCAGGACAAAGGCTGATATGCAGGGACATTTCTTCTCTCTGAAAGGGACAGTGAGCTAAAGACTTGGTAGAGTCTCTCTCAGGGGTTATTCACCCAAGAACAGGTCATTGGGCTGTGTTCTTGCTGGTAGAGAGATTCCCAGACCCCCCCTTGTTTTGCTTAAATTAACTTTGGGTTTCACCCTAAGTTAACAGGGCGATCCAGATGTGGACCCCTTGCTCACTGTTCTTAGAGAGGCAACAGTTTCACCTCACTGATGATGCCCAACAAGGCTGAAACACGTGTATGGGGTTACTGATGGTACTCTTGTTCAGAGGAGAATTGCCTAGCATTTCGGCGCTGGACTGCCCCTGGACAGGACAAAGGCTGATATGCGGGGAAATGTCTTCTCTGTGAAAGGGACAGTGAGCTAAAGGCTTGGTAGAGTCTCTCGCAGGGGTTATTCACCCAAGAACAGGTCATTGGGCTGTGTTCGCGCTGGTAGAGATTCCCAGAACCCCCTTTGTTTTGCTTAAATTAACTTTGGGTTTCACCGTAAGTTAACAGGGTGATCCAGATGTGGACCCCTTGCTCACTGTTCTTAGAGAGGCAACAGTTTCACCTCACTGATGATGCCCAACAAGGCTAAAATACGTGTATGGGGTTACTGATGGTACTCTTGTTCAGAGGAGAATTGCCTAGCATTTCGGCGCTGGACTGCCCTTGGGCAGGACAAAGGCTGATATGCAGGGAAATTTCTCCTCTGTGAAAGGGACAGTGAGCTAAAGACTTGGTAGAGTCTCTACCAGGGGTTATTCACCCAAGAACAGGTCATTGGGCTGTGTTTGTGCTGGTAGAGAGATTCCCAGACCCCCCTTTGTTTTTCTTAAATTAACTTTGGGTTTCACCCTAAGTTAACAGGGCGATCCAGACGTGGACCCCTTGTTCACTGTTCTTAGAGAGGCAACAGTTTCACCTCACTGATGATGCCCAACAAGGCTGAAACACATGCATGGGGTTATTGATGGTACTCTTGTTCAGAGGAGAATTGCCTAGTATTTTGGCACTGGACTGCCCCGGGGCAGGACAAAGGCTGATATGGGGGGAAATTTCTTCTCTGTGAAAGGGACAGTGAGCTAAAGACTTGGTAGAGTCTCTCCCAGGGGTTATTCACCCAAGAACAGGTCATTGCGCTGTGTTCGTGCAGGTAGAGAGATTCCCAGACACCCCTTTGTTTTGCTTAAATTAACTTTGGGTTTCACCCGAAGTTAACAGGGCGATCCAGACGTGGACCCCTTGCCCACTGTTCTTAGAGAGGCAACAGTTTCACCTCACTGATGATGCCCAACAAGGCTGAAACACGTGTATGGGGTTACTGATGGTACTCTTGTTCAGAGAATTGCCTAGCATTTCGACGCTGGACTGCCCTTGGGCAGGACAAAGGCTGATATGCAGGGAAATTTATTTTCTGTGAAAGGGACAGCGAGCTAAACACTTGGTAGAGTCTCTCTCAGGGGTTATTCACCCAGGAACAGGTCATTGGGCTGTGTTCGTGCAGGTAGAGAGATTCCCAGACCCCCCTTTGTTTTTGTAACGCTCACCTGATTCTCGCAGAGGCGCCGGTCTTGACTGGGCGACTACCGTATCTTCAAAGGTGATGTGTAGCACCCGGTTGGCTCTTTGGGCTGGACCTCTGTGCACTGTATGCCTGACGTGTAGAGTAAGATGTCTGCAGATAGAAAATATGGGGTTAATGAACTGGGGTTATTGGGGTGTCCCTATCTCTTTCCTCTTCTCCTCTCCTGTAGACCCCCAAAGGTTAACGCTCTCACCTTAGGTAAGTGAATGCCGAGCTCTCCATCTGCCTCGGGGCAGGGTGCTGTAACCAGTTTCTTCACTGGATAGGTAGCGCAGGCCTCTTGACTTCAGAGGACTGCTGTCCGTCGTTTACTGCACGAACGGTAAGTTTCGAGTCATTCAAATGTCTTTAAAGTCTTTAGTAATGATGTCTCTTGTTTTGCAGGGTTCCGGCGATGGCGGATGACAGGCTGAAGTGAGTTGAAGATGGAGCCCGTGTGATGAATAGAAGCGCCTGGAAGCACGTAAGTAAGCGCTTGTTGCCTGCTTCACGATGCGCTCTAACTGTCTTTTTATTTTGCAGGTACGAGTTCGGAGCGGCTGCAGGGTGCCGGAATACCCACTGGATTAGATGTGGAAAGGAGTAATGGCACGTGAGTATTAAAGTTCCCCAATGTCTTTAAACGTACCTTGTTTTGTCTTTCAGATGCGGGATGCAGCGCCGAAGGCCTCCGGAGCGTGCGAAGAGTTGGTAAGCTTTTGTCTTTCAGATGCCGGAATGCAGTGTGAAGACCTCTGGAGTGCACGAAGAGTAGGTAAGATTTTGCCTTTCAGATGCCGGAATGCTAACCTGTTCTTTCTTGTCTTTATAGGTGTTGCTGAAGACTGGATTCAGGATGGTAAGCCTTTTTCCTTAGGCCCAGGACCGGATGCAGAAGACACGATGAGCGTTCTGCTGCAGAGGTTGCAGAATAACGCAAAGCAAGATTCATCCACCGGGTGTGGTTTAAATAGCCTCCTGTAGTGCTTAAGTGTCTCCTTCCACAGCCACGCCTAAGTAAGAAAAGAGTTCCTGGTAAGAAAAGAGTTCCTGCCTTCCAGAAGAGTTCCAGTGTTCTGAATCTAGGGAGTGGCTCCAGCCCCACCCAACAGGAAAAGTAGTTCCAAACAGAAGAGGATCAGAGGCTCAACTGGCAGGCAAGTAAGCAGCATGGTCTGCTGAAGGTAAGTCCACCCAAGCATTATGAGCCCGGCGCTTCCAGCGCTGGGACTGGGCATATTTATGAGCCTGGTGCCACTGGTGCCAGGACTGGGTCCAAAAGGTCCCAATTGGGACTGGTTGGCACTCGGAACCTGGGTTATGGATCTGCTTCCAAGGGAGTTGGAAAAACCCTGACCTTTTGGAAGCAGAGATCATGACAGTACCCCCCCTCAAGGCCCCTCCCAAACCGGGCTTCTCCGGGGGTTTTGGCTTGTCAGGAAATGTTCGGTGAAATCTTTTGATTAGGCGAGGAGCGTGGACATATTCAGCAGGTTCCCAGGATCTCTCTTGGGGGCCGTAGCCTTTCCAGTCAATTAGGTAGAATAGTTTAGATTTGGAGATCTTGGAGTCCAGAATGCTTTTGACTTCAAACTCGAGTTCTCCATCCACTAGGATAGGTTTTGGAGATTTGGTTAGTCGGGTTTGAGGTTGCACGGGTTTTAATAGAGAGACGTGGAAGACCGGATGTATCTTCATGTGCGGGGGCAAGTCCAACTTGACCGCTACTGGGTTTACTATGGTAGTGATGGAATAGGGACCAAGGTATCTTGGGTTGAATGTGCGTGGCCCTTTTAGAGATAGATATTTGGTGGATAACCAGACTTGATCCCCTACTTGATAGTGAGGGGCTTCCTTCCGATGTTGATCTGCTCCTTTCTTGTATTGTTCTTTAGCCCTTTGAAGGTGAAAAACAGCTTCCTTAAAGGCTTGGGTGATTGTAGAATGCAGGTAGTCTACTGCTGGTGTTTCAAGATCTTGGAGGGGATCCAACTCCGAGGTTCGAGGGTGACTGCCGTACAAAAGAAAAAACGGGGTTTTCCCAGTTCCCGAATGGACAGAGTTATTGTAGCCATACTCGGCTATCCAAAGGATATCTTTCCAAGTTTTTTCAGTTTGTTGCAGCACGCAGCGTAAATACTGTTCCAGAGTTTGATTGGTCCTCTCGGTTTGTCCGTCGGTCTGAGGGTGGTGACTGGTCGATAGTCTCACATCAATTTGAGCCGACCGACAGCAACTTCGCCAAAAATGAGAAATAAATTGACTACCTCGATCCGAAATTAGAACCGAAGGAAAACCGTGCAGTCGGACGATGTTTTCGAGAAATTCTCGGGCCAGAGTTGCTGCTGTTGGCAAGCCTTTGAGCGGAATGAAATGCCCCATCTTGGAGAATAAGTCCACGATTACTAGAATCGTATTGTATCCGGAGCATGGAGGTAGATCGGTGATGAAGTCCATAGAAAGCGTATGCCAAGGGCGAGGTGGGATGTCAATAGGGCGTAAGAGGCCTGCTGGTCTTTCCTTTTGACTCTTGTTTTGGGCGCATACTCCACAGGACATTATAAAGTCTCTGATATCTTTTTTCCAAGACGGCCACCAGAAGTAGCGCTTGATCTTTTCTGAGGTCTTGGCTATACCGGGATGACCTTCCATTAAAGAGTCGTGATAACAAGAGATTACTTTTTTCTGTAAATCTGTGCTGGGTAGGTATAATCGTTCTTGGAAATACAATAAGTTTTCCTTTACTGCAAAGTCCTTTCCCTGCAGATGCCAATTCTGTATGTCTGCTGGAGTTACAAGTTGCCTGGCTTTATCCTTAACTTCCTCTATGGATTCTGTGGCGATTACACCCAGAATTCTTTGTTCGGGAATGATTGGTACAGGTTTAGGGTTGACCAAGTGTTCTTCCACTCCCATCCGAGAAAGGGCATCGGCTTTACCGTTCTTTGTACCAGGTCGATAGGTAATTATGAAGTCAAATTCGGCAAAGAATAATGCCCAACGGAGTTGTCTAGAGGATTGGGCTTTTGCGGTCTTCAAATATTGCAGGTTTCGGTGATCCGTAATCACAGTAACGGTGTGTCGGGCCCCCAGCAGATAATGCCGCCAAGCCTTAAAAGCAGACTTGATAGCCAGAAGTTCCTTGTCAGTAATCGTGTAATTGATTTCAGGAGGCGAGAATTTGCGGGACCAAAATGCCACGGGATGCAACTGATTGGTTACCGGGTCCTTTTGTGATAGAACTGCCCCCATGGCAAGGCTTGAAGCATCAGTTTCCACGATGTAGGGGAGTTCGGGGCGAGGGTGTTTTAAGATTGGTGCAGAGATAAATTTAGTCTTCAAATCCTGGAAAGCTTGTTCCGCCTCGGTAGACCATTCAAAACGTTTGTTTTTCTTTAACAAGGCAGTGATGGGCTGGACTATTCGAGAGAATTCGGGGATAAACCTGCGGTAAAAGTTAGCGAAGCCTAACATGCTTTGCACACCTTTTACGGAGGATGGTGATGGCCATTTGAGAACTGCATCGACCTTCTTTGAATCCATACGCACTCCGCCAGGTGATAATATGAATCCCAAGAATTCAACTTCAGTCACGTTGAAAACACATTTTTCCAACTTAGCGAAAAGTTTGTGTTGACACAATCTTTCGAGGACCATTTTCACGTGTTTCCGATGTTCAGATTCCGATGAAGAATAAACGAGGATGTCGTCGATGTAAACAACAACACATACATCTATGAGCTCTCTGAGGACATCGTTCATAAAATATTGAAAGGCGGCCGGGGCATTGCAAAGTCCGAAGGGAATGACCTGATATTCAAATAGCCCATACTTGGTGCGGAAGGCCGTCTTCCATTCATCGCCCTCTTTTACTCGTACCAAGTGGTAAGCTCCTCTAAGATCCAGCTTAGTATATATGCATGCTTTTCTGACTTGGTCCAGGAGTTCAGGGATCAAAGGTAACGGATATCTATTCTTAACGGTGATCTGGTTCAGGGAGCGATAATCGATACAAGTTCTAAGGTCTCCTTCCTTTTTTGGAACGAAGAACAAAGCTGAAGAAGCAGGGGACTTGGAAGGACGAATAAACCCATTTGCCAGGTATTGATCCAGGTATTGTCGAAGGTGAAGGTTCTCAGGCTCGGTGAGGGCATAAATTCTACTACAAGGAGGAGTAGATCCAGGTATCAGGTCTATCTGGCAGTCATAAGACCTATGAGGAGGTAGAGAGTTAGCCTGATCCTTCCGGAAAACATCTTGGTATTCTAGGTATTCGGGAGGTAACTGGGGAGTCTCTGAAGAAATTGCGGCCAGTGCAACACCAGGTGGAGGGTGACAAGTAGAGACACATTCTGGAAACTGGACCGTTCTTGCTCGCCAATCGATCAGAGGATTGTGTTTCTCTAACCAAGGTATTCCTAGAATAATCTGAAACTGAGGGGCCTTGATCACATCGAACACGATCTTCTCATGGTGTCCATCTTGACTTACTAGCGTCACCTCTTGAGTGGTATGCGTTACTGGCCCGGAGGCTATTTCCGTACCATCCACCGTAGTAATGACGTCCTTTACAGCCTTGGGACAAAGAGTTAGATTCATCCTCAAAACCATTTCATGATCCACATAATTGCCGATGGCACCGCTGTCGACGTAAGCTTCAATTGCATGTAATCGATCCGGATTATCAGGGCTAATGAGGACCATAGGTATCACGAAATGCGAGGTCACGGAACTGGTTTTCACGCTCGGCAAGAGGACCTCTATTCTTGTCGGGCGAGGTCGTTTCCCTGCTCAGAGTTTGTAACTTTGGTAACTGCAGCTCCTACTGCCTTCTTGGCAGGTTTCACCGGACAGTCTCGAAGAAAGTGCCCTGAGTTTCCGCAATATAGGCATAATTGCAACTGTTTCCTCCTTTCCCGCTCCCTTTGTGTTAAAGGACCTTTCAGACCCCCTATTTGCATGGGTTCCCCGGAGTCTACTCCTTTGGAAGGAGTTGGCGGTTTGGAAAATACTCGAGCATCAAACTTGGAACGATCGGCCTTCCTGTTCTGCAGCCTGTGATCTATTTGAACGACCAAGTCTATATAATCCGAACAGTCTTGAGGGGGATTCACTACTTGGGCTAAAACGTCTTTGAGCTCTCCACGTAGACCTCTATAAAACAGCGTAATCCTTTTGTCCTCAGGCCATTGAGTTTCCACTATTAGTCTATTGAAAGATGCAATATAAGCCAAAAGGTCTTGATTACCCTGTCGCAACAAAAGAAGCTCATTGTCCAAGGCCTGCCCCTGTGAATGTCTTGCGAACAGTTTTTCCATACTAAGCTGAAAGGCTTGAAAATCATGGAGAACCAGATCATCTTGATTAACTAGAGGGATCGACCAGTCTGCCGCATTG
Organism: Ambystoma mexicanum; assembly: GCF_040938575.1. Lineage (NCBI taxonomy): Eukaryota > Metazoa > Chordata > Amphibia > Caudata > Ambystomatidae > Ambystoma > Ambystoma mexicanum. The sequence goes on from NC_090934.1 coordinate 963,575,030, forward strand.
CCACTAAGGTACGAAAGTACAAAAGCTACTTTTGCTTGATCAGTTGGAAAGGCTGCTGGCCGGCATAAGAAGTGCAACCGGCACTGATTGATGAATACTGCAAACCTCTTTGGGTCACCAGAAAATCGTTCGGGCGGAGCCAGAGGTACATTCCCAGGTAGGTTGATCTGCACTGGATTCATAGAGGATGTTGAAGGAAGATTTGCCCCTGATGCGGGTAACGGGGTCTGTCCGGCTTGTGACTGTAGCACTTGTCTAGCAAGATTGTCTGTTCTCTCCTTGGAAATAATTAATTCCCTTCTTAGAGCATTCGTTTCCTGACGAGCTGCATGCACTTCTGCCCTTAATTCCCCAAGTAACCGGGCTAGGGGGTCAGTATCCGAGGTTTCCATAGCGCCTGGGCGAGAGTTTTGCGGTAGGCTTTGCGTTCTGTAACGCTCACCTGATTCTCGCAGAGGCGCCGGTCTTGACTGGGCGACTACCGTATCTTCAAAGGTGATGTGTAGCACCCGGTTGGCTCTTTGGGCTGGACCTCTGTGCACTGTATGCCTGACGTGTAGAGTAAGATGTCTGCAGATAGAAAATATGGGGTTAATGAACTGGGGTTATTGGGGTGTCCCTATCTCTTTCCTCTTCTCCTCTCCTGTAGACCCCCAAAGGTTAACGCTCTCACCTTAGGTAAGTGAATGCCGAGCTCTCCATCTGCCTCGGGGCAGGGTGCTGTAACCAGTTTCTTCACTGGATAGGTAGCGCAGGCCTCTTGACTTCAGAGGACTGCTGTCCGTCGTTTACTGCACGAACGGTAAGTTTCGAGTCATTCAAATGTCTTTAAAGTCTTTAGTAATGATGTCTCTTGTTTTGCAGGGTTCCGGCGATGGCGGATGACAGGCTGAAGTGAGTTGAAGATGGAGCCCGTGTGATGAATAGAAGCGCCTGGAAGCACGTAAGTAAGCGCTTGTTGCCTGCTTCACGATGCGCTCTAACTGTCTTTTTATTTTGCAGGTACGAGTTCGGAGCGGCTGCAGGGTGCCGGAATACCCACTGGATTAGATGTGGAAAGGAGTAATGGCACGTGAGTATTAAAGTTCCCCAATGTCTTTAAACGTACCTTGTTTTGTCTTTCAGATGCGGGATGCAGCGCCGAAGGCCTCCGGAGCGTGCGAAGAGTTGGTAAGCTTTTGTCTTTCAGATGCCGGAATGCAGTGTGAAGACCTCTGGAGTGCACGAAGAGTAGGTAAGATTTTGCCTTTCAGATGCCGGAATGCTAACCTGTTCTTTCTTGTCTTTATAGGTGTTGCTGAAGATTGGATTCAGGATGGTAAGCCTTTGCCTTTCAGATGCCGGAATGCTAACCTGTTCTTTCTTGTCTTTATAGGTGTTGCTGAAGACTGGATTCAGGATGGTAAGCCTTTTTCCTTAGGCCCAGGACCGGATGCAGAAGACACGATGAGCGTTCTGCTGCAGAGGTTGCAGAATAACGCAAAGCAAGATTCATCCACCGGGTGTGGTTTAAATAGCCTCCTGTAGTGCTTAAGTGTCTCCTTCCACAGCCACGCCTAAGTAAGAAAAGAGTTCCTGGTAAGAAAAGAGTTCCTGCCTTCCAGAAGAGTTCCAGTGTTCTGAATCTAGGGAGTGGCTCCAGCCCCACCCAACAGGAAAAGTAGTTCCAAACAGAAGAGGATCAGAGGCTCAACTGGCAGGCAAGTAAGCAGCATGGTCTGCTGAAGGTAAGTCCACCCAAGCATTATGAGCCCGGCGCTTCCAGCGCTGGGACTGGGCATATTTATGAGCCTGGTGCCACTGGTGCCAGGACTGGGTCCAAAAGGTCCCAATTGGGACTGGTTGGCACTCGGAACCTGGGTTATGGATCTGCTTCCAAGGGAGTTGGAAAAACCCTGACCTTTTGGAAGCAGAGATCATGACAGTACCCCCCCTCAAGGCCCCTCCCAAACCGGGCTTCTCCGGGGGTTTTGGCTTGTCAGGAAATGTTCGGTGAAATCTTTTGATTAGGCGAGGAGCGTGGACATATTCAGCAGGTTCCCAGGATCTCTCTTGGGGGCCGTAGCCTTTCCAGTCAATTAGGTAGAATAGTTTAGATTTGGAGATCTTGGAGTCCAGAATGCTTTTGACTTCAAACTCGAGTTCTCCATCCACTAGGATAGGTTTTGGAGATTTGGTTAGTCGGGTTTGAGGTTGCACGGGTTTTAATAGAGAGACGTGGAAGACCGGATGTATCTTCATGTGCGGGGGCAAGTCCAACTTGACCGCTACTGGGTTTACTATGGTAGTGATGGAATAGGGACCAAGGTATCTTGGGTTGAATGTGCGTGGCCCTTTTAGAGATAGATATTTGGTGGATAACCAGACTTGATCCCCTACTTGATAGTGAGGGGCTTCCTTCCGATGTTGATCTGCTCCTTTCTTGTATTGTTCTTTAGCCCTTTGAAGGTGAAAAACAGCTTCCTTAAAGGCTTGGGTGATTGTAGAATGCAGGTAGTCTACTGCTGGTGTTTCAAGATCTTGGAGGGGATCCAACTCCGAGGTTCGAGGGTGACTGCCGTACAAAAGAAAAAACGGGGTTTTCCCAGTTCCCGAATGGACAGAGTTATTGTAGGCATACTCGGCTATCCAAAGGATATCTTTCCAAGTTTTTTCAGTTTGTTGCAGCACGCAGCGTAAATACTGTTCCAGAGTTTGATTGGTCCTCTCGGTTTGTCCGTCGGTCTGAGGGTGGTGACTGGTCGATAGTCTCACATCAATTTGAGCCGACCGACAGCAACTTCGCCAAAAATGAGAAATAAATTGACTACCTCGATCCGAAATTAGAACCGAAGGAAAACCGTGCAGTCGGACGATGTTTTCGAGAAATTCTCGGGCCAGAGTTGCTGCTGTTGGCAAGCCTTTGAGCGGAATGAAATGCGCCATCTTGGAGAATAAGTCCACGATTACTAGAATCGTATTGTATCCGGAGCATGGAGGTAGATCGGTGATGAAGTCCATAGAAAGCGTATGCCAAGGGCGAGGTGGGATGTCAATAGGGCGTAAGAGGCCTGCTGGTCTTTCCTTTTGACTCTTGTTTTGGGCGCATACTCCACAGGACATTATAAAGTCTCTGATATCTTTTTTCCAAGACGGCCACCAGAAGTAGCGCTTGATCTTTTCTGAGGTCTTGGCTATACCGGGATGACCTTCCATTAAAGAGTCGTGATAACAAGAGATTACTTTTTTCTGTAAATCTGTGCTGGGTAGGTATAATCGTTCTTGGAAATACAATAAGTTTTCCTTTACTGCAAAGTCCTTTCCCTGCAGATGCCAATTCTGTATGTCTGCTGGAGTTACAAGTTGCCTGGCTTTATCCTTAACTTCCTCTATGGATTCTGTGGCGATTACACCCAGAATTCTTTGTTCGGGAATGATTGGTACAGGTTTAGGGTTGACCAAGTGTTCTTCCACTCCCATCCGAGAAAGGGCATCGGCTTTACCGTTCTTTGTACCAGGTCGATAGGTAATTATGAAGTCAAATTCGGCAAAGAATAATGCCCAACGGAGTTGTCTAGAGGATTGGGCTTTTGCGGTCTTCAAATATTGCAGGTTTCGGTGATCCGTAATCACAGTAACGGTGTGTCGGGCCCCCAGCAGATAATGCCGCCAAGCCTTAAAAGCAGACTTGATAGCCAGAAGTTCCTTGTCAGTAATCGTGTAATTGATTTCAGGAGGCGAGAATTTGCGGGACCAAAATGCCACGGGATGCAACTGATTGGTTACCGGGTCCTTTTGTGATAGAACTGCCCCCATGGCAAGGCTTGAAGCATCAGTTTCCACGATGTAGGGGAGTTCGGGGCGAGGGTGTTTTAAGATTGGTGCAGAGATAAATTTAGTCTTCAAATCCTGGAAAGCTTGTTCCGCCTCGGTAGACCATTCAAAACGTTTGTTTTTCTTTAACAAGGCAGTGATGGGCTGGACTATTCGAGAGAATTCGGGGATAAACCTGCGGTAAAAGTTAGCGAAGCCTAACATGCTTTGCACACCTTTTACGGAGGATGGTGATGGCCATTTGAGAACTGCATCGACCTTCTTTGAATCCATACGCACTCCGCCAGGTGATAATATGAATCCCAAGAATTCAACTTCAGTCACGTTGAAAACACATTTTTCCAACTTAGCGAAAAGTTTGTGTTGACACAATCTTTCGAGGACCATTTTCACGTGTTTCCGATGTTCAGATTCCGATGAAGAATAAACGAGGATGTCGTCGATGTAAACAACAACACATACATCTATGAGCTCTCTGAGGACATCGTTCATAAAATATTGAAAGGCGGCCGGGGCATTGCAAAGTCCGAAGGGAATGACCTGATATTCAAATAGCCCATACTTGGTGCGGAAGGCCGTCTTCCATTCATCGCCCTCTTTTACTCGTACCAAGTGGTAAGCTCCTCTAAGATCCAGCTTAGTATATATGCATGCTTTTCTGACTTGGTCCAGGAGTTCAGGGATCAAAGGTAACGGATATCTATTCTTAACGGTGATCTGGTTCAGGGAGCGATAATCGATACAAGTTCTAAGGTCTCCTTCCTTTTTTGGAACGAAGAACAAAGCTGAAGAAGCAGGGGACTTGGAAGGACGAATAAACCCATTTGCCAGGTATTGATCCAGGTATTGTCGAAGGTGAAGGTTCTCAGGCTCGGTGAGGGCATAAATTCTACTACAAGGAGGAGTAGATCCAGGTATCAGGTCTATCTGGCAGTCATAAGACCTATGAGGAGGTAGAGAGTTAGCCTGATCCTTCCGGAAAACATCTTGGTATTCTAGGTATTCGGGAGGTAACTGGGGAGTCTCTGAAGAAATTGCGGCCAGTGCAACACCAGGTGGAGGGTGACAAGTAGAGACACATTCTGGAAACTGGACCGTTCTTGCTCGCCAATCGATCAGAGGATTGTGTTTCTCTAACCAAGGTATTCCTAGAATAATCTGAAACTGAGGGGCCTTGATCACATCGAACACGATCTTCTCATGGTGTCCATCTTGACTTACTAGCGTCACCTCTTGAGTGGTATGCGTTACTGGCCCGGAGGCTATTTCCGTACCATCCACCGTAGTAATGACGTCCTTTACAGCCTTGGGACAAAGAGTTAGATTCATCCTCAAAACCATTTCATGATCCACATAATTGCCGATGGCACCGCTGTCGACGTAAGCTTCAATTGCATGTAATCGATCCGGATTATCAGGGCTAATGAGGACCATAGGTATCACGAAATGCGAGGTCACGGAACTGGTTTTCACGCTCGGCAAGAGGACCTCTATTCTTGTCGGGCGAGGTCGTTTCCCTGCTCAGAGTTTGTAACTTTGGTAACTGCAGCTCCTACTGCCTTCTTGGCAGGTTTCACCGGACAGTCTCGAAGAAAGTGCCCTGAGTTTCCGCAATATAGGCATAATTGCAACTGTTTCCTCCTTTCCCGCTCCCTTTGTGTTAAAGGACCTTTCAGACCCCCTATTTGCATGGGTTCCCCGGAGTCTACTCCTTTGGAAGGAGTTGGCGGTTTGGAAAATACTCGAGCATCAAACTTGGAACGATCGGCCTTCCTGTTCTGCAGCCTGTGATCTATTTGAACGACCAAGTCTATATAATCCGAACAGTCTTGAGGGGGATTCACTACTTGGGCTAAAACGTCTTTGAGCTCTCCACGAAGACCTCTATAAAACAGCGTAATCCTTTTGTCCTCAGGCCATTGAGTTTCCACTATTAGTCTATTGAAAGATGCAATATAAGCCAAAAGGTCTTGATTACCCTGTCGCAACAAAAGAAGCTCATTGTCCAAGGCCTGCCCCTGTGAATGTCTTGCGAACAGTTTTTCCATACTAAGCTGAAAGGCTTGAAAATCATGGAGAACCAGATCATCTTGATTAACTAGAGGGATCGACCAGTCTGCCGCATTGCCACTAAGGTACGAAAGTACAAAAGCTACTTTTGCTTGATCAGTTGGAAAGGCTGCTGGCCGGCATAAGAAGTGCAACCGGCACTGATTGATGAATACTGCAAACCTCTTTGGGTCACCAGAAAATCGTTCGGGCGGAGCCAGAGGTACATTCCCAGGTAGGTTGATCTGCACTGGATTCATAGAGGATGTTGAAGGAAGATTTGCCCCTGATGCGGGTAACGGGGTCTGTCCGGCTTGTGACTGTAGCACTTGTCTAGCAAGATTGTCTGTTCTCTCCTTGGAAATAATTAATTCCCTTCTTAGAGCATTCGTTTCCTGACGAGCTGCATGCACTTCTGCCCTTAATTCCCCAAGTAACCGGGCTAGGGGGTCAGTATCCGAGGTTTCCATAGCGCCTGGGCGAGAGTTTTGCGGTAGGCTTTGCGTTCTGTAACGCTCACCTGATTCTCGCAGAGGCGCCGGTCTTGACTGGGCGACTACCGTATCTTCAAAGGTGATGTGTAGCACCCGGTTGGCTCTTTGGGCTGGACCTCTGTGCACTGTATGCCTGACGTGTAGAGTAAGATGTCTGCAGATAGAAAATATGGGGTTAATGAACTGGGGTTATTGGGATGTCCCTATCTCTTTCCTCTTCTCCTCTCCGGTAGACCCCCAAAGGTTAACGCTCTCACCTTAGGTAAGTGAATGCCGAGCTCTCCATCTGCCTCGGGGCAGGGTGCTGTAACCAGTTTCTTCACTGGATAGGTAGCGCAGGCCTCTTGACTTCAGAGGACTGCTGTCCGTCGTTTACTGCACGAACGGTAAGTTTTGAGTCATTCAAATGTCTTTAAAGTCTTTAGTAATGATGTCTCTTGTTTTGCAGGGTTCCGGCGATGGCGGATGACAGGCTGAAGTGAGTTGAAGATGGAGCCCGTGTGATGAATAGAAGCGCCTGGAAGCACGTAAGTAAGCGCTTGTTGCCTGCTTCACGATGCGCTCTAACTGTCTTTTTATTTTGCAGGTACGAGTTCGGAGCGGCTGCAGGGTGCCGGAATACCCACTGGATTAGATGTGGAAAGGAGTAATGGCACGTGAGTATTAAAGTTCCCCAATGTCTTTAAACGCACCTTGTTTTGTCTTTCAGATGCGGGATGCAGCGCCGAAGGCCTCCGGAGCGTGCGAAGAGTTGGTAAGCTTTTGTCTTTCAGATGCCGGAATGCAGTGTGAAGACCTCTGGAGCGCACGAAGAGTAGGTAAGATTTTGCCTTTCGGATGCCGGAATGCTAACCTGTTCTTTCTTGTCTTTATAGGTGTTGCTGAAGACTGGATTCAGGATGGTAAGCCTTTGCCTTTCAGATGCCGGAATGCTAACCTGTTCTTTCTTGTCTTTATAGGTGTTGCTGAAGACTGGATTCAGGATGGTAAGCCTTTTTCCTTAGGCCCAGGACCGGATGCAGAAGACACGATGAGCGTTCTGCTGCAGAGGTTGCAGAATAACGCAAAGCAAGATTCATCCACCGGGTGTGGTTTAAATAGCCTCCTGTAGTGCTTAGATGTCTCCTTCCACAGCCACGCCTAAGTAAGAAAAGAGTTCCTGGTAAGAAAAGAGTTCCTGCCTTCCAGAAGAGTTCCAGTGTTCTGAATCTAGGGAGTGGCTCCAGCCCCACCCAACAGGAAAAGTAGTTCCAAACAGAAGAGGATCAGAGGCTCAACTGGCAGGCAAGTAAGCAGCATGGTCTGCTGAAGGTAAGTCCACCCAAGCATTATGAGCCCGGCGCTTCCAGCGCTGGGACTGGGCATATTTATGAGCCTGGTGCCACTGGTGCCAGGACTGGGTCCAAAAGGTCCCAATTGGGACTGGTTGGCACTCGGAACCTGGGTTATGGATCTGCTTCCAAGGGAGTTGGAAAAACCCTGACCTTTTGGAAGCAGAGATCATGACAGTTTTGCTTAAATTAACTTTGGGTTTCATCCTAAGTTAACAGGGCGATCCAGACGTGGAACCCTTGCTCACTGTTCTTAGAGAGGCAACAGTTTCACCTCACTGATGATGCCCAACAAGGCTGAAACACGTGTATGGGGTTACTGATGGTACTCTCGTTCAGAGGAGAATTGCCTAGCATTTCGGCGCTGGACTGCCCCTGGGCAGGACAAAGGCTGATATGCGGGGAAATTTCTTCTCTGTGAAAGGGACAGTGAGCCAAAGACTTGGTAGAGTCTCTCCCGGGGGTTATTCACCCAAGAACAGGTCATTGGACTGTGTTCGTGCTGGTAGAGAGGTTCCCAGACCCCCCTTTGTTTTGCTTAAATTCATTTTGGGTTTCACCGTAAGTTAACAGGGTGATCCAGACGTGGACCCCTTGCTCACTGTTGTTAGAGAGGCAACAGTTTCACCTCACTGATGATGCCCAACAAGGCTGAAACACGTGTATGGGGTTACTGATGGTACTCTTGTTCAGAGAATTGCCTAGCATTTCGGCGCTGGACTGCCCCGGGGCAGGACAAAGGCTGATATGCGGGGAAATTTATTTTCTGTGAAAGGGACAGCGAGCTAAACACTTGGTAGAGTCTCTCTCGGGGGTTATTCACCCAGGAACAGGTCATTGGGCTGTGTTTGTGCAGGTAGAGAGATTCCCAGACCCCCCTTTGTTTTGCTTAAATTAACTTTGGGTTTCACCGTAAGTTAACAGGGTGATCCAGACGTGGACCCCTTGCTCACTGTTCTTAGAGAGGCAACAGTTTCACCTCACTGATGATGCCCAACAAGGCTGAAACACGTGTATGGGGTTACTGATGGTACTCTTGTTCAGAGGAGAATTGCCTAGCATTTCGGCGCTGGACTGCCCCTGGACAGGACAAAGGCTGATATGCAGGGAAATGTCTTCTCTGTGAAAGGGACAGTGAGCTAAAGACTTGGTAGAGTCTCTCCCAGGGGTTATTCACCCAAAAACAGGTCATTGGGCTGTGTTCGTGCTGGTAGAGAGATTCCCAGAACCCCCTTTGTTTTGCTTAAATTAACTTTGGGTTTCACCGTAAGTTAACAGGGTGATCCAGATGTGGACCCCTTGCTCACTGTTCTTAGAGAGGCAACAGTTTCACCTCACTGATGATGCCCAACAAGGCTGAAACACGTGTATGGGGTTACTGATGGTACTCTTGTTCAGAGAATTGCCTAGCATTTCGACGCTGGACTGCCCTTGGGCAGGACAAAGGCTGATATGCAGGGAAATTTATTTTCTGTGAAAGGGACAGCGAGCTAAACACTTGGTAGAGTCTCTCTCAGGGGTTATTCACCCAGGAACAGGTCATTGGGCTGTGTTCGTGCAGGTAGAGAGATTCCCAGACCCCCCTTTGTTTTGCTTAAATTAACTTTGGGTTTCATCCTAAGTTAACAGGGCGATCCAGACGTGGAACCCTTGCTCACTGTTCTTAGAGAGGCAACAGTTTCACCTCACTGATGATGCCCAACAAGGCTGAAACACGTGTATGGGTTACTGATGGTACTCTCGTTCAGAGGAGAATTGCTTAGCATTTCGGCGCTGGACTGCCCCTGGGCAGGACAAAGGCTGATATGCAGGGAAATTTCTTCTCTGTGAAAGGGACAGTGAGCCAAAGACTTGGTAGAGTCTCTCCCGGGGGTTATTCACCCAAGAACAAGTCATTGGACTGTGTTCGTGCTGGTAGAGAGGTTCCCAGACCCCCCTTTGTTTTGCTTAAATTAACTTTGGGTTTCACCGTAAGTTAACAGGGTGATCCAGACGTGGACCCCTTGCTCACTGTTCTTAGAGAGGCAACAGTTTCACCTCACTGATGATGCCCAACAAGGCTGAAATACGTGTATGGGGTTACTGATGGTACTCTTGTTCAGAGAAGAATTGCCTAGCATTTCGGCGCTGGACTGCCCCTGGGCAGGACAAAGGCTGATATGGGGGGAAATTTCTTCTCTGTGAAAGGGACAGTGAGCTAAAGACTTGGTAGAGTCTCTCCCAGGGGTTATTCACCCAAGAACAGGTCATTGGGCTATGTTCGTGCTGGTAGAGAGAGATTCCCAGACCCCCCTTTGTTTTGCTTAAATTAACTTTGGGTTTCACCCTAAGTTAACAGGGCGATCCAGACGTGGACCCCTTGCTCCCTGTTCTTAGAGAGGCAACAGTTTCACCTCACTGATGATGCCCAACAAGGCTGAAACACGTGTATGGGGTTACTGATGGTACTCTTGTTCAGAGGAGAATTGGCTAGCATTTCGGCGCTGGACTGCCCCTGGGCAGGACAAAGGCTGATATGCGGGGAAATTTCTTCTCTGTGAAAGGGACAGTGAGCTAAAGACTTGGTAGAGTCTCTCCCAGGGGTTATTCACCCAAGAACAGGTCATTGGGCCTCATTACAACTCAGGCGGTAAGGGTTTTACGGCGGCGTAAACAGCGCCGACCCTTACCGACTGAGTACGAGGTCCCTTAGCGCCATGGAGGTTTTAACACCTGCTTTTAGCAGGTGTTAAAATCCATGGCGCTAAGGGACCATGGAGTTAATTACGCCACCGTAATTTACGGTGGCGTAATTAACGCCTTCCCCACTCCCATTATGCCCTATGGGGCAAATTGGGAATGGGGAAGGGAAAATGGGAAAATGGGGATTTACCGCCCCGCCAAGGTTGGAATGGGGCGGTAAATCCGCCAACCACCATGGCGTAAACGTAGTTTACGCCATGGTGGTAAAGTCACGGCCCAGGCGGTAACTTACCGCCTGGGTCATAATGAGGCCCATTGCGCTGTGTTCGTGCAGGTAGAGAGATTCCCAGACACCCCTTTGTTTTGATTAAATTAACTTTGGGTTTCACCCGAAGTTAACAGGGCGATCCAGACGTGGACCCCTTGCTCACTGTTCTTAGAGAGGCAACAGTTTCACCTCACTGATGATGCCCAACAAGGCTGAAACACGTGTATGGGGTTACTGATGGTACTCTTGTTCAGAGAATTGCCTAGCATTTCGGCGCTGGACTGCCCCTGGGCAGGACAAAGGCTGATATGCAGGGAAATTTCTTCTCTGTGAAAGCGACAGTGAGCCAAAGACTTGGTAGAGTCTCTCCCAGGGGTTATTCACCCAAGAACAGGTCATTGGGCTGTGTTTGTGCTGGTAGAGATATCCCAGACCCCCCTTTGTTTTGCTTAAATTAATTTTGGGTTTCACCGTAAGTTAACAGGGTGATCCAGACGTGGACCCCTTGCTCACTGTTCTTAGAGAGGCAACAGTTTCACCTCACTGATGATGCCTAACAAGGCTGAAACACGTGTATGGGGTTACTGATGATACTCTTGTTCAGAGAATTGCCTAGCATTTCGGCGCTGGACTGCCCCTGGGCAGGACAAAGGCTGATATGCAGGGACATTTCTTCTCTCTGAAAGGGACAGTGAGCTAAAGACTTGGTAGAGTCTCTCCCAGGGGTTATTCACCCAAGAACAGGTCATTGGGCTGTGTTTGTGCTGGTAGAGACATTCCCAGACCCCCCTTTGTTTTGCTTAAATTAACTTTGGGTTTCACGCTAAGTTAACAGGGCGATCCAGATGTGGACCCCTTGCTCACTGTTCTTAGAGAGGCAACAGTTTCACCTCACTGATGATGCCCAAAAAAGCTGAAACACGTGTATGGGGTTACTGATGGTACTCTTGTTCAGAGGAGAATTGCCTAGCATTTCGGCGCTGGACTGCCCCTGGACAGGACAAAGGCTGATATGCGGGGAAATGTCTTCTCTGTGAAAGGGACAGTGAGCTAAAGACTTGGTAGAATCTCTCCCAGGGGTTATTCACCCAAGAACAGGTCATTGGGCTGTGTTCGTGCTGGTAGAGATATCCCAGACCCCCCTTTGTTTTGCTTAAATTAATTTTGGGTTTCACCGTAAGTTAACAGGGTGATCCAGACGTGGACCCCTTGCTCACTGTTCTTAGAGAGGCAACAGTTTCACCTCACTGATGATGCCCAACAAGGCTGAAATACGTGTATGGGATTACTGATGGTACTCTTGTTCAGAGGAGAATTGCCTAGTATTTCGGCGCTGGACTGCCCCTGGGCAGGACAAAGGCTGATTTGCGGGGAAATGTATTTTTTCTGAAAGGGACAGCGAGCTAAAGACTTGGTAGAGTCTCTCCCAGGGGTTATTCACCCAAGAAAAGGTAATTGGGCTGTGTTCGTACTGGTAGAGAGATTCCCAGACCCCCCTTTGTTTTGCTTAAATTAACTTTGGGTTTCACCCTAAGTTAACAGGGCTATCCAGACGTGTACCCCTTGCTCACTGTTCTTAGAGAGGCAACAGTTTCACCTCACTGATGATGCCCAACAAGGCTGAAACACGTGTATGGGGTTACTGATGGTACTCTTGTTCAGAGGAGAATTGCCTAGTATTTTGGCACTGGACTGCCCCTGGGCAGGACAAAGGCTGATATGCGGGGACATTTGTTGTATGTGAAAGGGACAGTGAGCCAAAGACTTGGTAGAGTCTTTCCCAGGGGTTATTCACCCAAGAACAGGTCATTGGGCTGTGTTCGTGCTGGTCGAGATATCCCAGACCCCCCTTTGTTTTGCTTAAATTAATTTTGGGTTTCACCGTAAGTTAACAGGGTGATCCAGACGTGGACCCCTTGCTCACTGTTCTTAGAGAGGCAACAGTTTCACCTCACTGATGATGCCCAACAAGGCTGAAATACGTGTATGGGATTACTGATGGTACTCTTGTTCAGAGGAGAATTGCCTAGTATTTCGGCGCTGGACTGCCCCTGGGCAGGACAAAGGCTGATATGCAGGGACATTTCTTCTCTCTGAAAGGGACAGTGAGCTAAAGACTTGGTAGAGTCTCTCCCAGGGGTTATTCACCCAACAACAGGTCATTGGGCTGTGTTCGTGCTGGTAGAGAGATTCCCAGACCCCCCTTTGTTTTGCTTAAATTAACTTTGGGTTTCACCCTAATTTAACAGGGCGATCCAGATGTGGACCCCTTGCTCACTGTTCTTAGAGAGGCAACAGTTTCACCTCACTGATGATGCCCAACAAGGCTGAAACACGTGCATGGGGTTACTGATGGTACTCTTGTTCAGAGGAGAATTGCCTAGTATTTTGGCACTGGACTGCCCCGGGGCAGGACAAAGGCTGATATGCGGGGACATTTGTTGTATGTGAAAGGGACAGTGAGCTAAAGACTTGATAGAGTCTCTCCCAGGGGTTATTCACCCAAGAACAGGTCATTGGGCTGTGTTCGTGCTGGTAGAGAGATTCCCAGACCCCCCTTGGTTTTGCTTAAGTTAACTTTGGGTTTCACCCGAAGTTAACAGGGCGATCCAGACGTGGACCCCTTGCTCACTGTTCTTAGAGAGGCAACAGTTTCACCTCACTGATGATGCCCAACAAGGCTGAAACACGTGTATGGGGTTACTGATGGTACTCTTGTTCAGAGGAGAATTGCCTAGTATTTCGGTGCTGGACTGCCCATGGGCAGGACAAAGGCTGATATGGGGGGAAATTTCTTCTCTGTGAAAGGGACAGTGAGCTAAAGACTTGGTAGAGTCTCTCCCAGGGGTTATTCACCCAAGAACAGGTCATTGCGCTGTGTTCGTGCAGGTAGAGAGATTCCCAGACCCCCCTTTGTTTTGCTTAAATTAACTTTGGGTTTCACCCGAAGTTAACAGGGCGATCCAGACGTGGACCCCTTGCTCACTGTTCTTAGAGAGGCAACAGTTTCACCTCACTGATGATGCCCAACAAGGCTGAAACACGTGTATGGGGTTACTGATGGTACTCTTGTTCAGAGAATTGCCTAGCATTTCGACGCTGGACTGCCCCTGGGCAGGACAAAGGCTGATATGCAGGGAAATTTATTTTCTGTGAAAGGGACAGCGAGCTAAACACTTGGTAGAGTCTCTCTCAGGGGTTATTCACCCAGGAACAGGTCATTGGGCTGTGTTCGTGCAGGTAGAGAGATTCCCAGACCCCCCTTTGTTTTGCTTAAATTAACTTTGGGTTTCATCCTAAGTTAACAGGGTGATCCAGACGTGGAACCCTTGCTCACTGTTCTTAGAGAGGCAACAGTTTCACCTCACTGATGATGCCCAACAAGGCTGGAACACGTGTATGGGGTTACTGATGGTATTCTCGTTCAGAGGAGAATTGCCTAGCATTTCGGCGCTGGACTGCCCCTGGGCAGGACAATGGCTGATATGCAGGGAAATTTCTTCTCTGTGAAAGGGACAGTGAGCCAAAGACTTGGTAGAGTCTCTCCCGGGGGTTATTCACCCAAGAACAGGTCATTGGGCTGTGTTCGTGCTGGTAGAGAGGTTCCCAGACCCCCCTTTGTTTTGCTTAAATTAATTTTGGGTTTCACCGTAAGTTAACAGGGTGATCCAGACGTGGACCCCTTGCTCACTGTTGTTAGAGAGGCAACAGTTTCACCTCACTGATGATGCCCAACAAGGCTGAAACATGTGTATGGGGTTACTGATGGTACTCTTGTTCAGAGAATTGCCTAGCATTTCGGCGCTGGACTGCCCCTGGGCAGGACAAAGGCTGATTTGCGGGGAAATTTATTTTCTGTGAAAGGGACAGCGAGCTAAAGACTTGGTAGAGTCTCTCCCAGGGTTATTCACCCAAGAACAGGTTGTTGGGCTGTGTTTGTGCTAGTAGAGAGATTCCCAGACCCCCCTTTGTTTTGCTTAAATTAACTTTGGGTTTCACCCTAAGTTAACAGGGCGATCCAGACGTGTACCCCTTGCTCACTGTTCTTAGAGAGGCAACAGTTTCACCTCACTGATGATGCCCAACAAGGCTGAAACATGTGTATGGGGTTACTGATGGTACTCTTGTTCAGAGGAGAATTGCCTAGCATTTCAGCGCTGGACTGCCCCTGGGCAGGACAAAGGCTGATATGCGGGGAAATTTCTTCTCTGTAAAAGGGACAGTGAGCTAAAGACTTGGTAGAAGCTCTCCCAGGGGTTATTCACCCAATAACAGGTCATTGTGCTGTGTTCGTGCAGGTAGAGAGATTCCCAGACCCCCCTTTGTTTTGATTAAATTAACTTTGGGTTTCACCCGAAGTTAACAGGGCGATCCAGACGTGGACCCCTTGCTCACTGTTCTTAGAGAGGCAACAGTTTCACCTCACTGATGATGCCCAACAAGGCTGAAACACGTGTATGGGGTTACTGATGGTACTCTTGTTCGGAGAATTGCCTAGCGTTTCGGCGCTGGACTGCCCCTGGGCAGGACAAAGGCTGATATGCAGGGAAATTTCTTCTCTGTGAAAGCGACAGTGAGCCAAAGACTTGGTAGAGTCTCTCCCAGGGGTTATTCACCCAAGAACAGGTCATTGGGCTGTGTTTGTGCTGGTAGAGAGATTCCCAGACCCCCCTTTGCTTTGCTTAAATTAATTTTGGGTTTCACCGTAAGTTAACAGGGTGATCCAGACGTGGACCCCTTGCTCACTGTTCTTAGAGAGTCAACAGTTTCACCTCACTGATGATGCCCAACAAGGCTGAAACACGTGTATGGGGTTACTGATGATACTCTTGTTCAGAGAATTGCCTAGCATTTCGGTGCTGGACTGCCCCTGGGCAGGACAAAGGCTGATTTGCGGGGAAATGTCTTCTCTGTGAATGGGACAGTGAGCTAAAGACTTGGTAGAGTCTCTCCCAGGGGTTATTCACCCAAGGACAGGTCATTGGGCTGTGTTCGTGCTGGTAGAGAGATTCCCAGAACCCCCTTTGTTTTGCTTAAATTAACTTTGGGTTTCACCGTAAGTTAACAGGATGATCCAGATGTGGACCCCTTGCTCACTGTTCTTACAGAAGCAACAGTTTCACCTCACTGATGATGCCCAACAAGGCTGAAATACGTGTATGGGGTTACTGATGGTACTCTTGTTCAGAGGAGAATTGCCTAGCATTTCGGCGCTGGACTGCCCCTGGGCAGGACAAAGGCTGATATGCAGGGAAATTTCTCCTCTGTGAAAGGGACAGTGAGCTAAAGACTTGGTAGAGTCTCTCCCAGGGGTTATTCACCCAAGAACAGGTCATTGGGCTGTGTTCATGCTGGTCGAGAGATTCCCAGACCCCCCTTGGTTTTGCTTAAATTAACTTTGGGTTTCACCCTAAGTTAACAGGGCGATCCAGACGTGGACCCCTTGCTCACTGTTCTTAGAGAGGCAACAGTTTCACCTCACTGATGATGCCCAACAAGGCTGAAACACGTGCATGGGGTTACTGATGGTACTCTTGTTCAGAGAATTGCCTAGAATTTCGGCGCTGGACTGCCCCTGGGCAGGACAAAGGCTGATATGCGGGGAAATTTATTTTCTGTGAAAGGGACAGCGAGCTAAACACTTGGTAGAGTCACTCTCAGGGGTTATTCACCCAGGAACAGGTCATTGGGCTGTGTTCGTGCAGGTAGAGAGATTCCCAGACCCCCCTTTGTTTTGCTTAAATTAACTTTGGGTTTCACCGTAAGTTAACAGGGTGATCCAGACGTGGACCCCTTGCTCACTGTTCTTAGAGAGGCAACAGTTTCACCTCACTGATGATGCCCAACAAGGCTGAAACACGTGTATGGGGTTACTGATGGTACTCTTCTCAGAGGAGAATTGCCTAGCATTTCGGCGCTGGACTGCCCCTGGACAGGACAAAGGCTGATATGCGGGGAAATGTCTTCTCTGTGAAAGGGACAGTGAGCTAAAGACTTGGTAGAGTCTCTCCCAGGGGTTATTCACCCAAGAACAGGTCATTGGGCTGTGTTCGTGCTGGTAGAGAGATTCCCAGACCCCCCTTTGTTTTGCTTAAATTAACTTTGGGTTTCACCCTAAGTTAACAGGGCGATCCAGACGTGTACCCCTTGCTCACTGTTCTTAGAGAGGCAACAGTTTCACCTCACTGATGATGCCCAACAAGGCTGAAACATGTGTATGGGGTTACTGATGGTACTCTTGTTCAGAGGAGAATTGCCTAGCATTTCAGCGCTGGACTGCCCCTGGGCAGGACAAAGGCTGATATGCGGGGAAATTTCTTCTCTGTAAAAGGGACAGTGAGCTAAAGACTTGGTAGAGTCTCTCCCAGGGGTTATTCACCCAATAACAGGTCATTGCTCTGTGTTCGTGCAGGTAGAGAGATTCCCAGACCCCCCTTTGTTTTGATTAAATTAACTTTGGGTTTCACCCAAAGTTAACAGGGCGATCCAGACGTGGACCCCTTGCTCACTGTTCTTAGAGAGGCAACAGTTTCACCTCACTGATGATGCCCAACAAGGCTGAAACACGTGTATGGGGTTACTGATGGTACTCTTGTTCGGAGAATTGCCTAGCGGTTCGGCGCTGGACTGCCCCTGGGCAGGACAAAGGCTGATATGCAGGGAAATGTCTTCTCTGTGAAAGCGACAGTAAGCCAAAGACTTGGTAGAGTCTCTCCCAGGGGTTATTCACCCAAGAACAGGTCATTGGGCTGTGTTTGTGCTGGTAGAGAGATTCCCAGACCCCCCTTTGTTTTGCTTAAATTAATTTTGGGTTTCACCGTAAGTTAACAGGGTGATCCAGACGTGGACCCCTTGCTCACTGTTCTTAGAGAGTCAACAGTTTCACCTCACTGATGATGCCCAACAAGGCTGAAACACATGTATGGGGTTACTGATGATACTCTTGTTCAGAGAATTGCCTAGCATTTCGGTGTTGGACTGCCCCTGGGCAGGACAAAGGCTGATTTGCGGGGAAATGTCTTCTCTGTGAAAGGGACAGTGAGCTAAAGACTTGGTAGAGTCTCTCCCAGGGGTTATTCACCCAAGAACAGGTCATTGGGCTGTGTTCGTGCTGGTAGAGAGATTCCCAGAACCCCCTTTGTTTTGCTTAAATTAACTTTGGGTTTCACCGTAAGTTAACAGGATGATCCAGATGTGGACCCCTTGCTCACTGTTCTTACAGAAGCAACAGTTTCACCTCACTGATGATGCCCAACAAGGCTGAAATACGTGTATGGGGTTACTGATGGTACTCTTGTTCAGAGGAGAATTGCCTAGCATTTCGGCGCTGGACTGCCCCTGGGCAGGACAAAGGCTGATATGGGGGGAAATTTCTTCTCTGTGAAAGGGACAGTGAGCTAAAGACTTGGTAGAGTCTCTCCCAGGGGTTATTCACCCAAGAACAGGTCATTGGGCTGTGTTCATGCTGGTCGAGAGATTCCCAGACCCCCCTTGGTTTTGCTTAAATTAACTTTGGGTTTCACCCTAAGTTAACAGGGCGATCCAGACGTGGACCCCTTGCTCACTGTTCTTAGAGAGGCAACAGTTTCACCTCACTGATGATGCCCAACAAGGCTGAAACACGTGTATGGGGTTACTGATGGTACTCTTGTTCAGAGGAGAATTGGCTAGCATTTCGGCGCTGGACTGCCCCTGGGCAGGACAAAGGCTGATATGCGGGGAAATTTCTTCTCTGTGAAAGGGACAGTGAGCTAAAGACTTGGTAGAGTCTCTCCCAGGGGTTATTCACCCAAGAACAGGTCATTGCGCTGTGTTCGTGCAGGTAGAGAGATTCCCAGACCCCCCTTTGTTTTGATTAAATTAACTTTGGGTTTCACCCGAAGTTAACAGGGCGATCCAGACGTGGACCCCTTGCTCACTGTTCTTAGAGAGGCAACAGTTTCACCTCACTGATGATGCCCAACAAGGCTGAAACACGTGTATGGGGTTACTGATGGTACTCTTGTTCAGAGAACTGCCTAGCATTTCGGCGCTGGACTGCCCCTGGGCAGGACAAAGGCTGATATGCAGGGAAATTTCTTCCCTGTGAAAGCGACAGTGAGCCAAAGACTTGGTAGAGTCTCTCCCAGGGGTTATTCAGCCAAGAACAGGTCATTGGGCTGTGTTTGTGCTGGTAGAGATATCCCAGACCCCCCTTTGTTTTGCTTAAATTAATTTTGGGTTTCACCGTAAGTTAACAGGGTGATCCAGACGTGGACCCCTTGCTCACTGTTCTTAGAGAGGCAACAGTTTCACCTCACTGATGATGCCCAACAAGGCTGAAACACGTGTATGGGGTTACTGATGATACTCTTGTCCAGAGAATTGCCTAGCATTTCGGCGCTGGACTGCCCCTGGGCAGGACAAAGGCTGATATGCAGAGACATTTCTTCTCTCTGAAAGGGACAGTGAGCTAAAGACTTGGTAGAGTCTCTCCCAGGGGTTATTCACCCAAGAACAGGTCATTGGGCTGTGTTCGCGCTGGTAGAGAGATTCCCAGAACCCCCTTTGTTTTGCTTAAATTAACTTTGGGTTTCACCGTAGGTTAAGAGGGTGATCCAGATGTGGACCCCTTGCTCACTGTTCTTAGAGAGGCAACAGTTTCACCTCACTGATGATGCCCAACAAGGCTGAAATACGTGTATGGGATTACTGATGGTACTCTTGTTCAGAGGAGAATTGCTTAGTATTTCGGCGCTGGACTGCCCCTGGGCAGGACAAAGGCTGATATGCAGAGACATTTCTTCTCTCTGAAAGGGACAGTGAGCTAAAGACTTGGTAGAGTCTCTCCCAGGGGTTATTCACCCAAGAACAGGTCATTGGGCTGTGTTCGCGCTGGTAGAGAGATTCCCAGAACCCCCTTTGTTTTGCTTAAATTAACTTTGGGTTTCACCGTAGGTTAACAGGGTGATCCAGACGTGGACCCCTTGCTCACTGTTCTTAGAGAGGCAACAGTTTCACCTCACTGATGATGCCCAACAAGGCTGAAACACGTGTATGGGGTTACTGATGGTACTCTTCTCAGAGGAGAATTGCCTAGCATTTCGGCGCTGGACTGCCCCTGGACAGGACAAAGGATGATATGCGGGGAAATGTCTTCTCTGTGAAAGGGACAGTGAGCTAAAGACTTGGTAGAGTCTCTCCCAGGGGTTATTCACCCAAGAACAGGTCATTGGGCTGTGTTCGTGCTGGTAGAGAGATTCCCAGACCCCCCTTTGTTTTGCTTAAATTAACTTTGGGTTTCACCCTAAGTTAACAGGGCGATCCAGACGTGTACCCCTTGCTCACTGTTCTTAGAGAGGCAACAGTTTCACCTCACTGATGATGCCCAACAAGGCTGAAACATGTGTATGGGGTTACTGATGGTACTCTTGTTCAGAGGAGAATTGCCTAGCATTTCAGCGCTGGACTGCCCCTGGGCAGGACAAAGGCTGATATGCGGGGAAATTTCTTCTCTGTAAAAGGGACAGTGAGCTAAAGACTTGGTAGAGTCTCTCCCGGGGGTTATTCACCCAATAACAGGTCATTGCTCTGTGTTCGTGCAGGTAGAGAGATTCCCAGACCCCCCTTTGTTTTGATTAAATTAACTTTGGGTTTCACCCAAAGTTAACAGGGCGATCCAGACGTGGACCCCTTGCTCACTGTTCTTAGAGAGGCAACAGTTTCACCTCACTGATGATGCCCAACAAGGCTGAAACACGTGTATGGGGTTACTGATGGTACTCTTGTTCGGAGAATTGCCTAGCGGTTCGGCGCTGGACTGCCCCTGGGCAGGACAAAGGCTGATATGCAGGGAAATGTCTTCTCTGTGAAAGCGACAGTAAGCCAAAGACTTGGTAGAGTCTCTCCCAGGGGTTATTCACCCAAGAACAGGTAATTGGGCTTGTTTGTGCTGGTAGAGAGATTCCCAGACCCCCCTTTGTTTTGCTTAAATTAATTTTGGGTTTCACCGTAAGTTAACAGGGTGATCCAGACGTGGACCCCTTGCTCACTGTTCTTAGAGAGTCAACAGTTTCACCTCACTGATGATGCCCAACAAGGCTGAAACACATGTATGGGGTTACTGATGATACTCTTGTTCAGAGAATTGCCTAGCATTTCGGTGTTGGACTGCCCCTGGGCAGGACAAAGGCTGATTTGCGGGGAAATGTCTTCTCTGTGAAAGGGACAGTGAGCTAAAGACTTGGTAGAGTCTCTCCCAGGGGTTATTCACCCAAGAACAGGTCATTGGGCTGTGTTCGTGCTGGTAGAGAGATTCCCAGAACCCCCTTTGTTTTGCTTAAATTAACTTTGGGTTTCACCGTAAGTTAACAGGATGATCCAGATGTGGACCCCTTGCTCACTGTTCTTACAGAAGCAACAGTTTCACCTCACTGATGATGCCCAACAAGGCTGAAATACGTGTATGGGGTTACTGATGGTACTCTTGTTCAGAGGAGAATTGCCTAGCATTTCGGCGCTGGACTGCCCCTGGGCAGGACAAAGGCTGATATGCAGGGAAATTTCTCCTCTGTGAAAGGGACAGTGAGCTAAAGACTTGGTAGAGTCTCTCCCAGGGGTTATTCACCCAAGAACAGGTCATTGGGCTGTGTTCATGCTGGTCGAGAGATTCCCAGACCCCCCTTGGTTTTGCTTAAATTAACTTTGGGTTTCACCCTAAGTTAACAGGGCGATCCAGACGTGGACCCCTTGCTCACTGTTCTTAGAGAGGCAACAGTTTCACCTCACTGATGATGCCCAACAAGGCTGAAACACGTGTATGGGGTTACTGATGGTACTCTTGTTCAGAGGAGAATTGCCTAGTATTTTGGCGCTGGACTGCCCCTGGGCAGGACAAAGGCTGATATGGGGGGAAATTTCTTCTCTGTGAAAGGGACAGTGAGCTAAAGACTTGGTAGAGTCTCTCCCAGAGGTTATTCACCCAAGAACAGGTCATTGGGCTGTGTTCGTGCTGGTAGAGAGATTCCCAGACCCCCCTTTGTTTTGCTTAAATTAACTTTGGGTTTCACCCTAAGTTAACAGGGCGATCCAGACGTGGACCCCTTGCTCCCTGTTCTTAGAGAGGCAACAGTTTCACCTCACTGATGATGCCCAACAAGGCTGAAACACGTGTATGGGGTTACTGATGGTACTCTTGTTCAGAGGAGAATTGGCTAGCATTTCGGCGCTGGACTGCCCCTGGGCAGGACAAAGGCTGATATGCGGGGAAATTTCTTCTCTGTGAAAGGGACAGTGAGCTAAAGACTTGGTAGAGTCTCTCCCAGGGGTTATTCACCCAAGAACAGGTCATTGCGCTGTGTTCGTGCAGGTAGAGAGATTCCCAGACCCCCCTTTGTTTTGATTAAATTAACTTTGGGTTTCACCCGAAGTTAACAGGGCGATCCAGACGTGGACCCCTTGCTCACTGTTCTTAGAGAGGCAACAGTTTCACCTCACTGATGATGCCCAACAAGGCTGAAACACGTGTATGGGGTTACTGATGGTACTCTTGTTCAGAGAACTGCCTAGCATTTCGGCGCTGGACTGCCCCTGGGCAGGACAAAGGCTGATATGCAGGGAAATTTCTTCCCTGTGAAAGCGACAGTGAGCCAAAGACTTGGTAGAGTCTCTCCCAGGGGTTATTCAGCCAAGAACAGGTCATTGGGCTGTGTTTGTGCTGGTAGAGATATCCCAGACCCCCCTTTGTTTTGCTTAAATTAATTTTGGGTTTCACCGTAAGTTAACAGGGTGATCCAGACGTGGACCCCTTGCTCACTGTTCTTAGAGAGGCAACAGTTTCACCTCACTGATGATGCCCAACAAGGCTGAAACACGTGTATGGGGTTACTGATGATACTCTTGTCCAGAGAATTGCCTAGCATTTCGGCGCTGGACTGCCCCTGGGCAGGACAAAGGCTGATATGCAGAGACATTTCTTCTCTCTGAAAGGGACAGTGAGCTAAAGACTTGGTAGAGTCTCTCCCAGGGGTTATTCACCCAAGAACAGGTCATTGGGCTGTGTTCGCGCTGGTAGAGAGATTCCCAGAACCCCCTTTGTTTTGCTTAAATTAACTTTGGGTTTCACCGTAGGTTAAGAGGGTGATCCAGATGTGGACCCCTTGCTCACTGTTCTTAGAGAGGCAACAGTTTCACCTCACTGATGATGCCCAACAAGGCTGAAATACGTGTATGGGATTACTGATGGTACTCTTGTTCAGAGGAGAATTGCTTAGTATTTCGGCGCTGGACTGCCCCTGGGCAGGACAAAGGCTGATATGGGGGGAAATTTCTTCTCTGTGAAAGGGACAGTGAGCTAAAGACTTGGTAGAGTCTCTCCCAGGGGTTATTCACCCAAGAACAGGTCATTGGGCTGTGTTCGTGCTGGTAGAGAGATTCCCAGACCCCCCTAGATTCCCAGACCCCCCTTTGTTTTCCTTAAATTAACTTTGGGTTTCACCCTAAGTTAACAGGGCGATCCAGACGTGGACCCCTTGCTCCCTGTTCTTAGAGAGGCAACAGTTTCACCTCACTGATGATGCCCAACAAGGCTGAAACACGTGTATGGGGTTACTGATGGTATTCTTTTTCAGAGGAGAATTGCCTAGCATTTTGGCGCTGGACTGCCCCTGGACAGGGCAAAGACTGATATGCGGGGAAATGTCTTCTCTGTGAAAGGGACAGTGAGCTAAAGACTTGGTAGAATCTCTCCCAGGGGTTATTCACCCAAGAACAGGTCATTGGGCTGTGTTCGCGCTGGTAGAGAGATTCCCAGAACCCCCTTTGTTTTGCTTAAATTAACTTTGGGTTTCACCGTAGGTTAACAGGGTGATCCAGATGTGGACCCCTTGCTCACTGTTCTTAGAGAGGCAACAGTTTCACCTCACTGATGATGCCCAACAAGGCTGAAACACGTGTATGGGGTTACTGATGATACTCTTGTTCAGAGAATTGCCCAGCATTTCGGCGCTGGACTGCCCCTGGGCAGGACAAAGGCTGATATGCAGGGACATTTCTTCTCTCTGAAAGGGACAGTGAGCTAAAGACTTGGTAGAGTCTCTCCCAGGGGTTATTCACCCAAGAACAGGTCATTGCGCTGTGTTCGTGCAGGTAGAGAGATTCCCAGACCCCCCTTTGTTTTGATTAAATTAACTTTGGGTTTCACCCGAAGTTAACAGGGCGATCCAGACGTGGACCCCTTGCTCACTGTTCTTAGAGAGGCAACAGTTTCACCTCACTGATGATGCCCAACAAGGCTGAAACACGTGTATGGGGTTACTGATGGTACTCTTGTTCAGAGAACTGCCTAGCATTTCGGCGCTGGACTGCCCCTGGGCAGGACAAAGGCTGATATGCAGGGAAATTTCTCCTCTGTGAAAGGGACAGTGAGCTAAAGACTTGGTAGAGTCTCTCCCAGGGGTTATTCACCCAAGAACAGGTCATTGGGCTGTGTTCATGCTGGTCGAGAGATTCCCAGACCCCCCTTGGTTTTGCTTAAATTAACTTTGGGTTTCACCCTAAGTTAACAGGGCGATCCAGACGTGGACCCCTTGCTCACTGTTCTTAGAGAGGCAACAGTTTCACCTCACTGATGATGCCCAACAAGGCTGAAACACGTGCATGGGGTTCCTGATGGTACTCTTGTTCAGAGAATTGCCTAGAATTTCGGCGCTGTACTGCCCCTGGGCAGGACAAAGGCTGATATGCGGGGAAATTTATTTTCTGTGAAAGGGACAGCGAGCTAAACACTTGGTAGAGTCACTCTCAGGGGTTATTCACCCAGGAACAGGTCATTGGGCTGTGTTCGTGCAGGTAGAGAGATTCCCAGACCCCCCTTTGTTTTGCTTAAATTAACTTTGGGTTTCACCGTAAGTTAACAGGGTGATCCAGACGTGGACCCCTTGCTCACTGTTCTTAGAGAGGCAACAGTTTCACCTCACTGATGATGCCCAACAAGGCTGAAACACGTGTATGGGGTTACTGATGGTACTCTTCTCAGAGGAGAATTGCCTAGCATTTCGGCGCTGGACTGCCCCTGGACAGGACAAAGGCTGATATGCGGGGAAATGTCTTCTCTGTGAAAGGGACAGTGAGCTAAAGACTTGGTAGAGTCTCTCCCAGGGGTTATTCACCCAATAACAGGTCATTGGGCTGTGTTCGTGCTGGTAGAGAGATTCCCAGACCCCCCTTTGTTTTGCTTAAATTAACTTTGGGTTTCACCCTAAGTTAACAGGGCGATCCAGACGTGTACCCCTTGCTCACTGTTCTTAGAGAGGCAACAGTTTCACCTCACTGATGATGCCCAACAAGGCTGAAACATGTGTATGGGGTTACTGATGGTACTCTTGTTCAGAGGAGAATTGCCTAGCATTTCAGCGCTGGACTGCTCCTGGGCAGGACAAAGGCTGATATGCGGGGAAATGTCTTCTCTGTAAAAGGGACAGTGAGCTAAAGACTTGGTAGAGTCTCTCCCAGGGGTTATTCACCCAATAACAGGTCATTGCGCTGTGTTCGTGCAGGTAGAGAGATTCCCAGACCCCCCTTTGTTTTGATTAAATTAACTTTGGGTTTCACCCGAAGTTAACAGGGCGATCCAGACGTGGACCCCTTGCTCACTGTTCTTAGAGAGGCAACAGTTTCACCTCACTGATGATGCCCAACAAGGCTGAAACATGTGTATGGGGTTACTGATGGTACTCTTGTTCAGAGGAGAATTGCCTAGCATTTCAGCGCTGGACTGCCCCTGGGCAGGACAAAGGCTGATATGCGGGGAAATGTCTTCTCTGTGAAAGCGACAGTGAGCCAAAGACTTGGTAGAGTCTCTCCCAGGGGTTATTGTGCTGGTAGAGAGATTCCCAGACCCCCCTTTGTTTTGCTTAAATTAATTTTGGGTTTCACCGTAAGTTAACAGGGTGATCCAGACGTGGACCCCTTGCTCACTGTTCTTAGAGAGTCAACAGTTTCACCTCACTGATGATGCCCAACAAGGCTGAAACACATGTATGGGGTTACTGATGATACTCTTGTTCAGAGAATTGCCTAGCATTTCGGTGTTGGACTGCCCCTGGGCAGGACAAAGGCTGATTTGCGGGGAAATGTCTTCTCTGTAAAAGGGACAGTGAGCTAAAGACTTGGTAGAGTCTCTCCCAGGGGTTATTCACCCAAGAACAGGTCATTGGGCTGTGTTCGCGCTGGTAGAGAGATTCCCAGAACCCCCTTTGTTTTGCTTAAATTAACTTTGGGTTTCACCGTAGGTTAAGAGGGTGATCCAGATGTGGACCCCTTGCTCACTGTTCTTAGAGAGGCAACAGTTTCACCTCACTGATGATGCCCAACAAGGCTGAAATACGTGTATGGGATTACTGATGGTACTCTTGTTCAGAGGAGAATTGCTTAGTATTTCGGCGCTGGACTGCCCCTGGGCAGGACAAAGGCTGATATGGGGGGAAATTTCTTCTCTGTGAAAGGGACAGTGAGCTAAAGACTTGGTAGAGTCTCTCCCAGGGGTTATTCACCCAAGAACAGGTCATTGGGCTGTGTTCGTGCTGGTAGAGAGATTCCCAGACCCCCCTTTGTTTTCCTTAAATTAACTTTGGGTTTCACCCTAAGTTAACAGGGCGATCCAGACGTGGACCCCTTGCTCCCTGTTCTTAGAGAGGCAACAGTTTCACCTCACTGATGATGCCCAACAAGGCTGAAACACGTGTATGGGGTTACTGATGGTATTCTTTTTCAGAGGAGAATTGCCTAGCATTTTGGCGCTGGACTGCTCCTGGACAGGGCAAAGACTGATATGCGGGGAAATGTCTTCTCTGTGAAAGGGACAGTGAGCTAAAGACTTGGTAGAATCTCTCCCAGGGGTTATTCACCCAAGAACAGGTCATTGGGCTGTGTTCGCGCTGGTAGAGAGATTCCCAGAACCCCCTTTGTTTTGCTTAAATTAACTTTGGGTTTCACCGTAGGTTAACAGGGTGATCCAGATGTGGACCCCTTGCTCACTGTTCTTAGAGAGGCAACAGTTTCACCTCACTGATGATGCCCAACAAGGCTGAAACACGTGTATGGGGTTACTGATGATACTCTTGTTCAGAGAATTGCCCAGCATTTCGGCGCTGGACTGCCCCTGGGCAGGACAAAGGCTGATATGCAGGGACATTTCTTCTCTCTGAAAGGGACAGTGAGCTAAAGACTTGGTAGAGTCTCTCCCAGGGGTTATTCACCCAAGAACAGGTCATTGCGCTGTGTTCGTGCAGGTAGAGAGATTCCCAGACCCCCCTTTGTTTTGATTAAATTAACTTTGGGTTTCACCCGAAGTTAACAGGGCGATCCAGACGTGGACCCCTTGCTCACTGTTCTTAGAGAGGCAACAGTTTCACCTCACTGATGATGCCCAACAAGGCTGAAACACGTGTATGGGGTTACTGATGGTACTCTTGTTCAGAGAACTGCCTAGCATTTCGGCGCTGGACTGCCCCTGGGCAGGACAAAGGCTGATATGCAGGGAAATTTCTCCTCTGTGAAAGGGACAGTGAGCTAAAGACTTGGTAGAGTCTCTCCCAGGGGTTATTCACCCAAGAACAGGTCATTGGGCTGTGTTCATGCTGGTCGAGAGATTCCCAGACCCCCCTTGGTTTTGCTTAAATTAACTTTGGGTTTCACCCTAAGTTAACAGGGCGATCCAGACGTGGACCCCTTGCTCACTGTTCTTAGAGAGGCAACAGTTTCACCTCACTGATGATGCCCAACAAGGCTGAAACACGTGCATGGGGTTACTGATGGTACTCTTGTTCAGAGAATTGCCTAGAATTTCGGCGCTGTACTGCCCCTGGGCAGGACAAAGGCTGATATGCGGGGAAATTTATTTTCTGTGAAAGGGACAGCGAGCTAAACACTTGGTAGAGTCACTCTCAGGGGTTATTCACCCAGGAACAGGTCATTGGGCTGTGTTCGTGCAGGTAGAGAGATTCCCAGACCCCCCTTTGTTTTGCTTAAATTAACTTTGGGTTTCACCGTAAGTTAACAGGGTGATCCAGACGTGGACCCCTTGCTCACTGTTCTTAGAGAGGCAACAGTTTCACCTCACTGATGATGCCCAACAAGGCTGAAACACGTGTATGGGGTTACTGATGGTACTCTTCTCAGAGGAGAATTGCCTAGCATTTCGGCGCTGGACTGCCCCTGGACAGGACAAAGGCTGATATGCGGGGAAATGTCTTCTCTGTGAAAGGGACAGTGAGCTAAAGACTTGGTAGAGTCTCTCCCAGGGGTTATTCACCCAATAACAGGTCATTGGGCTGTGTTCGTGCTGGTAGAGAGATTCCCAGACCCCCCTTTGTTTTGCTTAAATTAACTTTGGGTTTCACCCTAAGTTAACAGGGCGATCCAGACGTGTACCCCTTGCTCACTGTTCTTAGAGAGGCAACAGTTTCACCTCACTGATGATGCCCAACAAGGCTGAAACATGTGTATGGGGTTACTGATGGTACTCTTGTTCAGAGGAGAATTGCCTAGCATTTCAGCGCTGGACTGCCCCTGGGCAGGACAAAGGCTGATATGCGGGGAAATGTCTTCTCTGTAAAAGGGACAGTGAGCTAAAGACTTGGTAGAGTCTCTCCCAGGGGTTATTCACCCAATAACAGGTCATTGCGCTGTGTTCGTGCAGGTAGAGAGATTCCCAGACCCCCCTTTGTTTTGATTAAATTAACTTTGGGTTTCACCCGAAGTTAACAGGGCGATCCAGACGTGGACCCCTTGCTCACTGTTCTTAGAGAGGCAACAGTTTCACCTCACTGATGATGCCCAACAAGGCTGAAACACGTGTATGGGGTTACTGATGGTACTCTTGTTCGGAGAATTGCCTAGCGTTTCGGCGCTGGACTGCCCCTGGGCAGGACAAAGGCTGATATGCAGGGAAATGTCTTCTCTGTGAAAGCGACAGTGAGCCAAAGACTTGGTAGAGTCTCTCCCAGGGGTTATTCACCCAAGAACAGGTCATTGGGCTGTGTTTGTGCTGGTAGAGAGATTCCCAGACCCCCCTTTGTTTTGCTTAAATTAATTTTGGGTTTCACCCTAAGTTAACAGGGCGATCCAGACGTGGACCCCTTGCTCACTGTTCTTAGAGAGGCAACAGTTTCACCTCACTGATGATGCCCAACAAGGCTGAAACACGTGTATGGGGTTACTGATGGTACTCTTGTTCAGAGGAGAATTGGCTAGCATTTCGGCGCTGGACTGCCCCTGGGCAGGACAAAGGCTGATATGCGGGGACATTTCTTCTCTGTGAAAGGGACAGTGAGCTAAAGACTTGGTAGAGTCTCTCCCAGGGGTTATTCACCCAAGAACAGGTCATTGCGCTGTGTTCGTGCAGGTAGAGAGATTCCCAGACCCCCCTTTGTTTTGATTAAATTAACTTTGGGTTTCACCCGAAGTTAACAGGGCGATCCAGACGTGGACCCCTTGCTCACTGTTCTTAGAGAGGCAACAGTTTCACCTCACTGATGATGCCCAACAAGGCTGAAACACGTGTATGGGGTTACTGATGGTACTCTTGTTCAGAGAACTGCCTAGCATTTCGGCGCTGGACTGCCCCTGGGCAGGACAAAGGCTGATATGCAGGGAAATTTCTTCCCTGTGAAAGCGACAGTGAGCCAAAGACTTGGTAGAGTCTCTCCCAGGGGTTATTCAGCCAAGAACAGGTCATTGGGCTGTGTTTGTGCTGGTAGAGATATCCCAGACCCCCCTTTGTTTTGCTTAAATTAATTTTGGGTTTCACCGTAAGTTAACAGGGTGATCCAGACGTGGACCCCTTGCTCACTGTTCTTAGAGAGGCAACAGTTTCACCTCACTGATGATGCCCAACAAGGCTGAAACACGTGTATGGGGTTACTGATGATACTCTTGTCCAGAGAATTGCCTAGCATTTCGGCGCTGGACTGCCCCTGGGCAGGACAAAGGCTGATATGCAGAGATATTTCTTCTCTCTGAAAGGGACAGTGAGCTAAAGACTTGGTAGAGTCTCTCCCAGGGGTTATTCACCCAAGAACAGGTCATTGGGCTGTGTTCGCGCTGGTAGAGAGATTCCCAGAACCCCCTTTGTTTTGCTTAAATTAACTTTGGGTTTCACCGTAGGTTAAGAGGGTGATCCAGATGTGGACCCCTTGCTCACTGTTCTTAGAGAGGCAACAGTTTCACCTCACTGATGATGCCCAACAAGGCTGAAATACGTGTATGGGATTACTGATGGTACTCTTGTTCAGAGGAGAATTGCTTAGTATTTTGGCGCTGGACTGCCCCTGGGCAGGACAAAGGCTGATATGGGGGGAAATTTCTTCTCTGTGAAAGGGACAGTGAGCTAAAGACTTGGTAGAGTCTCTCCCAGGGGATATTCACCCAAGAACAGGTCATTGGGCTGTGTTCGTGCTGGTAGAGAGATTCCCAGA
Source organism: Ambystoma mexicanum (assembly GCF_040938575.1). Classification (NCBI taxonomy): domain Eukaryota; kingdom Metazoa; phylum Chordata; class Amphibia; order Caudata; family Ambystomatidae; genus Ambystoma; species Ambystoma mexicanum. The sequence continues at coordinate 963,605,121 of NC_090934.1, forward strand.
CCCCCCTTTGTTTTCCTTAAATTAACTTTGGGTTTCACCCTAAGTTAACAGGGCGATCCAGACGTGGACCCCTTGCTCCCTGTTCTTAGAGAGGCAACAGTTTCACCTCACTGATGATGCCCAACAAGGCTGAAATACGTGTATGGGGTTACTGATGGTATTCTTTTTCAGAGGAGAATTGCCTAGCATTTTGGCGCTGGACTGCCCCTGGACAGGACAAAGACTGATATGCGGGGAAATGTCTTCTCTGTGAAAGGGACAGTGAGCTAAAGACTTGGTAGAATCTCTCCCAGGGGTTATTCACCCAAGAACAGGTCATTGGGCTGTGTTCGCGCTGGTAGAGAGATTCCCAGAACCCCCTTTGTTTTGCTTAAATTAACTTTGGGTTTCACCGTAGGTTAACAGGGTGATCCAGATGTGGACTCCTTGCTCACTGTTCTTAGAGAGGCAACATTTTCACCTCACTGATGATGCCCAACAAGGCTGAAACACGTGTATGGGGTTACTGATGATACTCTTGTTCAGAGAATTGCCCAGCATTTCGGCGCTGGACTGCCCCTGGGCAGGACAAAGGCTGATATGCAGGGACATTTCTTCTCTCTGAAAGGGACAGTGAGCTAAAGACTTGGTAGAGTCTCTCCCAGGGGTTATTCACCCAAGAACAGGTCATTGCGCTGTGTTCGTGCAGGTAGAGAGATTCCCAGACCCCCCTTTGTTTTGATTAAATTAACTTTGGGTTTCACCCGAAGTTAACAGGGCGATCCAGACGTGGACCCCTTGCTCACTGTTCTTAGAGAGGCAACAGTTTCACCTCACTGATGATGCCCAACAAGGCTGAAACACGTGTATGGGGTTACTGATGGTACTCTTGTTCAGAGGAGAATTGCCTAGCATTTCGGCGCTGGACTGCCCCTGGACAGGGCAAAGGCTGATATGCGGGGAAATGTCTTCTCTGTGAAAGGGACAGTGAGCTAAAGACTTGGTAGAGTCTCTCCCAGGGGTTATTCACCCAAGAACAGGTCATTGGGCTGTGTTCGCGCTGGTAGAGAGATTCCCAGAACCCCCTTTGTTTTGCTTAAATTAACTTTGGGTTTCACCGTAAGTTAACAGGATGATCCAGATGTGGACCCCTTGCTCACTGTTCTTACAGAAGCAACAGTTTCACCTCACTGATGATGCCCAACAAGGCTGAAACACGTGCATGGGGTTACTGATGGTACTCTTGTTCAGAGAATTGCCTAGAATTTCGGCGCTGGACTGCCCCTGGGCAGGACAAAGGTTGATATGCGGGGAAATTTATTTTCTGTGAAAGGGACAGCGAGCTAAACACTTGGTAGAGTCTCTCTCAGGGGTTATTCACCCAGGAACAGGTCATTGGGCTGTGTTCGTGCAGGTAGAGAGATTCCCAGACCCCCCTTTGTTTTGCTTAAATTAACTTTGGGTTTCACCGTAAGTTAACAGGGTGATCCAGACGTGGACCCCTTGCTCACTGTTCTTAGAGAGGCAACAGTTTCACCTCACTGATGATGCCCAACAAGGCTGAAACACGTGTATGGGGTTACTGATGGTACTCTTCTCAGAGGAGAATTGCCTAGCATTTCGGCGCTGGACTGCCCCTGGACAGGACAAAGGCTGATATGCGGGGAAATGTCTTCTCTGTGAAAGGGACAGTGAGCTAAAGACTTGGTAGAGTCTCTCCCAGGGGTTATTCACCCAAGAACAGGTCATTGGGCTGTGTTCGCGCTGGTAGAGAGATTCCCAGAACCCCCTTTGTTTTGCTTAAATTAACTTTGGGTTTCACCGTAGGTTAACAGGGTGATCCAGATGTGGACTCCTTGCTCACTGTTCTTAGAGAGGCAACATTTTCACCTCACTGATGATGCCCAACAAGGCTGAAACACGTGTATGGGGTTACTGATGATACTCTTGTTCAGAGAATTGCCCAGCATTTCGGCGCTGGACTGCCCCTGGGCAGGACAAAGGCTGATATGCAGGGACATTTCTTCTCTCTGAAAGGGACAGTGAGCTAAAGACTTGGTAGAGTCTCTCCCAGGGGTTATTCACCCAAGAACAGGTCATTGCGCTGTGTTCGTGCAGGTAGAGAGATTCCCAGACCCCCCTTTGTTTTGATTAAATTAACTTTGGGTTTCACCCGAAGTTAACAGGGCGATCCAGACGTGGACCCCTTGCTCACTGTTCTTAGAGAGGCAACAGTTTCACCTCACTGATGATGCCCAACAAGGCTGAAACACGTGTATGGGGTTACTGATGGTACTCTTGTTCAGAGGAGAATTGCCTAGCATTTCGGCGCTGGACTGCCCCTGGACAGGGCAAAGGCTGATATGCGGGGAAATGTCTTCTCTGTGAAAGGGACAGTGAGCTAAAGACTTGGTAGAGTCTCTCCCAGGGGTTATTCACCCAAGAACAGGTCATTGGGCTGTGTTCGCGCTGGTAGAGAGATTCCCAGAACCCCCTTTGTTTTGCTTAAATTAACTTTGGGTTTCACCGTAAGTTAACAGGATGATCCAGATGTGGACCCCTTGCTCACTGTTCTTACAGAAGCAACAGTTTCACCTCACTGATGATGCCCAACAAGGCTGAAACACGTGCATGGGGTTACTGATGGTACTCTTGTTCAGAGAATTGCCTAGAATTTCGGCGCTGGACTGCCCCTGGGCAGGACAAAGGTTGATATGCGGGGAAATTTATTTTCTGTGAAAGGGACAGCGAGCTAAACACTTGGTAGAGTCTCTCTCAGGGGTTATTCACCCAGGAACAGGTCATTGGGCTGTGTTCGTGCAGGTAGAGAGATTCCCAGACCCCCCTTTGTTTTGCTTAAATTAACTTTGGGTTTCACCGTAAGTTAACAGGGTGATCCAGACGTGGACCCCTTGCTCACTGTTCTTAGAGAGGCAACAGTTTCACCTCACTGATGATGCCCAACAAGGCTGAAACACGTGTATGGGGTTACTGATGGTACTCTTCTCAGAGGAGAATTGCCTAGCATTTCGGCGCTGGACTGCCCCTGGACAGGACAAAGGCTGATATGCGGGGAAATGTCTTCTCTGTGAAAGGGACAGTGAGCTAAAGACTTGGTAGAGTCTCTCCCAGGGGTTATTCACCCAAGAACATGTCATTGGGCTGTGTTCGTGCTGGTAGAGAGATTCCCAGACCCCCCTTTGTTTTGCTTAAATTAACTTTGGGTTTCACCCTAAGTTAACAGGGCGATCCAGACGTGTACCCCTTGCTCACTGTTCTTAGAGAGGCAACAGTTTCACCTCACTGATGATGCCCAACAAGGCTGAAACATGTGTATGGGGTTACTGATGGTACTCTTGTTCAGAGGAGAATTGCCTAGCATTTCAGCGCTGGACTGCCCCTGGGCAGGACAAAGGCTGATATGCGGGGAAATTTCTTCTCTGTAAAAGGGACAGTGAGCTAAAGACTTGGTAGAGTCTCTCCCAGGGGTTATTCACCCAAGAACAGGTCATTGGGCTGTGTTCGTGCTGGTAGAGAGATTCCCAGACCCCCCTTTGTTTTGCTTAAATTAACTTTGGGTTTCACCCTAAGTTAACAGGGCGATCCAGACGTGTACCCCTTGCTCACTGTTCTTAGAGAGGCAACAGTTTCACCTCACTGATGATGCCCAACAAGGCTGAAACACGTGTATGGGGTTACTGATGGTACTCTTGTTCAGAGAATTGCCTAGCATTTCGACGCTGGACTGCCCCTTGGCAGGACAAAGGCTGATATGCAGGGAAATTTATTTTCTGTGAAAGGGACAGCGAGCCAAAGACTTGGCAGAGTCTCTCCCAGGGGTTATTCACCCAAGAACAGGTCATTGGGCTAACTGTTCTTAGAGAGTGTTGCCTCTCTAAGAACAGGGTGAAACCCAAAGTTAATTTAAGCAAAACCAAGGGGGGTCTGGGAATCTCTCGACCAGCATGAACACAGCCCAATGACCTGTTCTTGGGTTAATAACCCCTGGGAGAGACTCTACCAAGTCTTTAGCTCACTGTTCTTAGAGAGGCAACAGTTTCACCTCACTGATGATGCCCAACAAGGCTGAAACACGTGCATGGGGTTACTGATGGTACTCTTGTTCAGAGAATTGCCTAGAATTTCGGCGCTGGACTGCTCCTGGGCAGGACAAAGGCTGATATGCGGGGAAATTTATTTTCTGTGAAAGGGACAGCGAGCTAAACACGTGGTAGAGTCTCTCTCAGGGGTTATTCACCCAGGAACAGGTCATTGGGCTGTGTTCGTGCAGGTAGAGAGATTCCCAGACCCCCCTTTGTTTTGCTTAAATTAACTTTGGGTTTCACCCGAAGTTAACAGGGCGATCCAGACGTGGACCCCTTGCTCACTGTTCTTAGAGAGGCAACAGTTTCACCTCACTGATGATGCCCAACAAGGCTGAAACACGTGTATGGGGTTACTGATGGTACTCTTGTTCAGAGAATTGCCTAGCATTTCGACGCTGGACTGCCCCTTGGCAGGACAAAGGCTGATATGCAGGGAAATTTATTTTCTGTGAAAGGGACAGCGAGCCAAAGACTTGGCAGAGTCTCTCCCAGGGGTTATTCACCCAAGAACAGGTCATTGGGCTGTGTTATTGCTGGTAGAGAGATTCCCAGACCCCCCTTTGTTTTGCTTAAATTAACTTTGGGTTTCACCCTAAGTTAACAGGGCGATCCAGATGTGGACCCCTTGCTCACTGTTCTTAGAGAGGCAACAGTTTCACCTCACTGATGATGCCCAACAAGGCTGAAACACGTGTATGGGGTTACTGATGATACTCTTGTTCAGAGAATTGCCTAGCATTTCGGTGCTGGACTGCCCCTGGGCAGGACAAAGGCTGATATGCGGGGAAATGTCTTCTCTGTGAAAGGGACAGTGAGCTAAAGACTTGGTAGAGTCTCTCCCAGGGGTTATTCACCCAAGAACAGGTCATTGGGCTGTGTTCGCGCTGGTAGAGAGATTCCCAGAACCCCCTTTGTTTTGCTTAAATTAACTTTGGGTTTCACTGTAAGTTAACAGGGTGATCCAGATGTGGACCCCTTGCTCACTGTTCTTAGAGAGGCAACAGTTTCACCTCACTGATGATGCCCAACAAGGCTGAAATACGTGTATGGGGTTACTGATGGTACTCTTGTTCAGAGGAGAATTGTCTAGCATTTCGGCGCTGGACTGCCCTTGGGCAGGACAAAGGCTGATATGCAGGGAAATTTCTCCTCTGTGAAAGGGACAGTGAGCTAAAGACTTGGTAGAGTCTCTCCCAGGGGTTATTCACCCAAGAACAGGTCATTGGGCTGTGTTTGTGCTGGTAGAGAGATTCCCAGACCCCCCTTTGTTTTTCTTAAATTAACTTTGGGTTTCACCCTAAGTTAACAGGGCGATCCAGACGTGGACCCCTTGTTCACTGTTCTTAGCGAGGCAACAGTTGGGCTGTTGAGAGGTGTTGCGCGGATGGCGGATGCGATTGGTAGTGGCGGGAGTAGCGGAGCTGGGGTTGGGGTGTGAGTTGGTGGGGGGCGTTTGTTTGTGGTAGGGTAGCTGTAGGTGTGGATTGGTTGGGTGTGGTTTGTGGTAGGGTGGCTGGTGGTGTTGGATTGGGGGTGGTGGTTGTTTGTGGTTTGGTGGCTGGAGGTGCGTGTGGTAGTGTGGGTGTTGCTCGGGTTGGTCGCGGTGGGTGGGCGGCAGCGCGTGGTGCCTCGCCTGAAGCGCATGTGTAGGCGTACGGGCTGGGGTCTCGCGGGTCTGCGCGCCGGTCTCCGGGCTCGCTGGGTGGTGAGTGTTTGGGGTGTTGTGTCTGATGGTTTGGGTTGGCGGGGTGTGGTTATTTGCGGTGGGGTTGCGGGTGGCTGGTGTTGGATTGGTGGGGTGTGATTGTTTGCGGTGGGGTTGCAGGTGGCTGGTGTTGATTTGGGGTTAGTGGTTGTTTGTGGTTTGGTGGCTAGAGGTTCGTGTGGGAGTGTGGGTGTCGCTCGGGTTGGTCGCGGTGGGTAGGCAGCAGCGCGCAGTGCCTCGCCTGAAGCGCATGTGTAGGCGTACGGGCTGGGGTCTCGCGGGTCTGCGCGCCAGTCTCCGGGCTCGCTGGGTGGTGTGAGTTTGGGGTGTTGTGTCTGTTGGTGTGGATTGGTGGGGTGTGGTTGTTTGCGGTGGGATTGCGGGTGGCTGGTGTTGGATTGGTGGGGTGTGGTGTGGTTGTTTGCGGTGGGGTTGCGGGTGGTTTGTGTGGAAGTGTGGCCTGTGTGTTGATTGGTGGGGATGGTGCACATCATCCTTTAGGATGGGGAAGCGCCTGCGTGGTTCCGCCCACGCGTTCGATAATTAAGAAGAAGAAGAAGTAGAGAGGCAACAGTTTCACCTCACTGATGATGCCCAACAAGGCTGAAACACGTGCATGGGGTTACTGATGGTACTCTTGTTCAGAGGAGAATTGCCTAGTATTTTGGCACTGGACTGCCCCGGGGCAGGACAAAGGCTGATATGCGGGGACATTTGTTGTATGTGAAAGGGACAGTGAGCTAAAGACTTGGTAGAGTCTCTCCCAGGGGTTATTCACCCAAGAACAGGTCATTGGGCTGTGTTCGTGCTGGTAGAGAGATTCCCAGACCCCCCTTGGTTTTGCTTAAATTAACTTTGGGTTTCACCCTAAGTTAACAGGGCGATCCAGACGTGGACCCCTTGCTCACTGTTCTTAGAGAGGCAACAGTTTCACTTCACTGATGATGCCCAACAAGGCTGAAACACGTGTATGGGGTTACTGATGGTACTCTTGTTCAGAGGAGAATTGCCTAGTATTTCGGCGCTGGACTGCCCATGGGCAGGACAAAGGCTGATATGGGGGGAAATGTCTTCTCTGTGAAAGGGACAGTGAGCTAAAGACTTGGTAGAGTCTCTCCCAGGGGTTATTCACCCAAGAACAGGTCATTGCGCTGTGTTCGTGCAGGTAGAGAGATTCCCAGACCCCACTTTGTTTTGCTTAAATTAACTTTGGGTTTCACCCGAAGTTAACAGGGCGATCCAGACGTGGACCCCTTGCTCACTGTTCTTAGAGAGGCAACAGTTTCACCTCACTGATGATGCCCAACAAGGCTGAAACACGTGTATGGGGTTACTGATGGTACTCTTGTTCAGAGAATTGCCTAGCATTTCGACGCTGGACTGCCCCTGGGCAGGACAAAGGCTGATATGCAGGGAAATTTATTTTCTGTGAAAGGGACAGCGAGCCAAAGACTTGGTAGAGTCTCTCCCAGGGGTTATTCACCCAAGAACAGGTCATTGGGCTGTGTTATTGCTGGTAGAGAGATTCCCAGACCCCCCTTTGTTTTGCTTAAATTAACTTTGGGTTTCACCCTAAGTTAACAGGGCGATCCAGATGTGGACCCCTTGCTCACTGTTCTTAGAGAGGCAACAGTTTCACCTCACTGATGATGCCCAACAAGGCTGAAACACGTGTATGGGGTTACTGATGGTACTCTTGTTCAGAGGAGAATTGCCTAGCATTTCGGCGCTGGACTGCCCCTGGACAGGACAAAGGCTGATATGCGGGGAAATGTCTTCTCTGTGAAAGGGACAGTGAGCTAAAGACTTGGTAGAGTCTCTCCCAGGGGTTATTCACCCAAGAACAGGTCATTGGGCTGTGTTCGCGCTGGTAGAGAGATTCCCAGAACCCCCTTTGTTTTGCTTAAATTAACTTTGGGTTTCACTGTAAGTTAACAGGGTGATCCAGATGTGGACCCCTTGCTCACTGTTCTTAGAGAGGCAACAGTTTCACCTCACTGATGATGCCCAACAAGGCTGAAATACGTGTATGGGGTTACTGATGGTACTCTTGTTCAGAGGAGAATTGCCTAGCATTTCGGCGCTGGACTGTCCTTGGGCAGGACAAAGGCTGATATGCAGGGAAATTTCTCCTCTGTGAAAGGGACAGTGAGCTAAAGACTTGGTAGAGTCTCTCCCAGGGGTTATTCACCCAAGAACAGGTCATTGGGCTGTGTTTGTGCTGGTAGAGAGATTCCCAGACCCCCCTTTGTTTTGCTTAAATTAACTTTGGGTTTCACCCCAAGTTAACAGGGCGATCCAGACGTGGACCCCTTGTTCACTGTTCTTAGAGAGGCAACAGTTTCACCTCACTGATGATGCCCAACAAGGCTGAAACACGTGTATGGGGTTACTGATGGTACTCTTGTTCAGAGGAGAATTGCCTAGTATTTCGGCGCTGGACTGCCCCTGGGCAGGACAAAGGCTGATATGGGGGGAAATGTCTTCTCTGTGAAAGGGACAGTGAGCTAAAGACTTGGTAGAGTCTCTCCCAGGGGTTATTCACCCAAGAACAGGTCATTGGGCTGTGTTCGTGCTGGTAGAGAGATTCCCAGACCCCCCTTTGTTTTGCTTAAATTAACTTTGGGTTTCACCCTAAGTTAACAGGGCGATCCAGACGTGGACCCCTTGCTCCCTGTTCTTAGAGAGGCAACAGTTTCACCTCACTGATGATGCCCAACAAGGCTGAAACACGTGTATGGGGTTACTGATGGTACTCTTGTTCAGAAGAGAATTGGCTAGCATTTCGGCGCTGGACTGCCCCTGGGCAGGACAAAGGCTGATATGCGGGGAAATTTCTTCTCTGTGAAAGGGACAGTGAGCTAAAGACTTGGTAGAGTCTCTCCCAGGGGTTATTCACCCAAGAACAGGTCATTGCGCTGTGTTCGTGCAGGTAGAGAGATTCCCAGACCCCCCTTTGTTTTGATTAAATTAACTTTGGGTTTCACCCGAAGTTAACAGGGCGATCCAGACGTGGACCCCTTGCTCACTGTTCTTAGAGAGGCAACAGTTTCACCTCACTGATGATGCCCAACAAGGCTGAAACACGTGAATGGGGTTACTGATGGTACTCTTGTTCAGAGAATTGCCTAGCATTTCGGCGCTGGACTGCCCCTGGGCAGGACAAAGGCTGATATGCAGGGAAATTTCTTCCCTGTGAAAGCGACAGTGAGCCAAAGACTTGGTAGAGTCTCTCCCAGGGGTTATTCAGCCAAGAACAGGTCATTGGGCTGTGTTTGTGCTGATAGAGATATCCCAGACCCCCCTTTGTTTTGCTTAAATTAATTTTGGGTTTCACCGTAAGTTAACAGGGTGATCCAGACGTGGACCCCTTGCTCACTGTTCTTAGAGAGGCAACAGTTTCACCTCACTGATGATGCCCAACAAGGCTGAAACACGTGTATGGGGTTACTGATGATACTCTTGTTCAGAGAATTGCCTAGCATTTCGGCGCTGGACTGCCCCTGGGCAGGACAAAGGCTGATATGCAGGGACATTTCTTCTCTCTGAAAGGGACAGTGAGCTAAAGACTTGGTAGAGTCTCTCCCAGGGGTTATTCACCCAAGAACAGGTCATTGGGCTGTGTTCGTGCTGGTAGAGAGATTCCCAGAACCCCCTTTGTTTTGCTTAAATTAACTTTGGGTTTCACCGTAGGTTAAGAGGGTGATCCAGATGTGGACCCCTTGCTCACTGTTCTTAGAGAGGCAACAGTTTCACCTCACTGATGATGCCCAACAAGGCTGAAATACGTGTATGGGATTACTGATGGTACTCTTGTTCAGAGGAGAATTGCTTAGTATTTCGGCGCTGGACTGCCCCTGGGCAGGACAAAGGCTGATATGGGGGGAAATTTCTTCTCTGTGAAAGGGACAGTGAGCTAAAGACTTGGTAGAGTCTCTCCCAGGGGTTATTCACCCAAGAACAGGTCATTGGGCTGTGTTCGTGCTGGTAGAGAGATTCCCAGACCCCCCTTTGTTTTCCTTAAATTAACTTTGGGTTTCACCCTAAGTTAACAGGGCGATCCAGACGTGGACCCCTTGCTCCCTGTTCTTAGAGAGACAACAGTTTCACCACACTGATGATGCCCAACAAGGCTGAAACACGTGTATGGGGTTACTGATGGTACTCTTTTCCAGAGGAGAATTGCCTAGCATTTCGGCGCTGGACTGCCCCTGGACAGGACAAAGACTGATATGCGGGGAAATGTCTTCTCTGTGAAAGAGACAGTGAGCTAAAGACTTGGTAGAATCTCTCCTAGGGGTTATTCACCCAAGAACAGGTCATTGGGCTGTGTTCGCGCTGGTAGAGAGATTCCCAGAACCCCCTTTGTTTTGCTTAAATTAACTTTGGGTTTCACCGTAGGTTAACAGGGTGATCCAGATGTGGACCCCTTGCTCACTGTTCTTAGAGAGGCAACAGTTTCACCTCACTGATGATGCCCAACAAGGCTGAAACACGTGTATGGGGTTACTGATGATACTCTTGTTCAGAGAATTGCCTAGCATTTCGGCGCTGGACTGCCCCTGGGCAGGACAAAGGCTGATATGCAGGGACATTTCTTCTCTCTGAAAAGGACAGTGAGCTAAAGACTTGGTAGAGTCTCTCCCAGGGGTTATTCACCCAAGAACAGGTCATTGCGCTGTGTTCGTGCAGGTAGAGAGATTCCCAGACCCTCCTTTGTTTTGATTAAATTAACTTTGGGTTTCACCCGAAGTTAACAGGGCGATCCAGACGTGGACCCCTTGCTCACTGTTCTTAGAGAGGCAACAGTTTCACCTCACTGATGATGCCCAACAAGGCTGAAACACATGTATGGGGTTACTGATGGTACTCTTGTTCAGAGAATTGCCTAGCATTTCGGCGCTGGACTGGCCCTGGGCAGGACAAAGGCTGATATGCAGGGACATTTCTTCTCTCTGAAAGGGACAGTGAGCTAAAGACTTGGTAGAGTCTCTCCCAGGGGTTATTCACCCAAGAACAGGTCATTGGGCTGTGTTCTTGCTGGTAGAGAGATTCCCAGACCCCCCTTTGTTTTTCTTAAATTAACTTTGGGTTTCACCCTAAGTTAACAGGGCCATCCAGACGTGGACCCCTTGTTCACTGTTCTTAGAGAGGCAACAGTTTCACCTCAGTGATGATGCCCAACAAGGCTGAAACACGTGCATGGGGTTACTGATGGTACTCTTGTTCAGAGGAGAATTGCCTAGTATTTCGGCGCTGGACTGCCCCTGGGCAGGACAAAGGCTGATATGCAGGGACATTTCTTCTCTCTGAAAGGGACAGTGAGCTAAAGACTTGGTAGAGTCTCTCCCAGGGGTTATTCACCCAAGAACAGGTCATTGGGCTGTGTTCGTGCTGGTAGAGAGATTCCCAGAACCCCCTTTGTTTTGCTTAAATTAACTTTGGGTTTCACCGTAGGTTAAGAGGGTGATCCAGATGTGGACCCCTTGCTCACTGTTCTTAGAGAGGCAACAGTTTCACCTCACTGATGATGCCCAACAAGGCTGAAATACGTGTATGGGATTACTGATGGTACTCTTGTTCAGAGGAGAATTGCTTAGTATTTCGGCGCTGGACTGCCCCTGGGCAGGACAAAGGCTGATATGGGGGGAAATTTCTTCTCTGTGAAAGGGACAGTGAGCTAAAGACTTGGTAGAGTCTCTCCTAGGGGTTATTCACCCAAGAACAGGTCATTGGGCTGTGTTCGTGCTGGTAGAGAGATTCCCAGACCCCCCTTTGTTTTCCTTAAATTAACTTTGGGTTTCACCCTAAGTTAACAGGGCGATCCAGACGTGGACCCCTTGCTCCCTGTTCTTAGAGAGGCAACAGTTTCACCTCACTGATGATGCCCAACAAGGCTGAAACACGTGTATGGGGTTACTGATGGTACTCTTTTTCAGAGGAGAATTGCCTAGCATTTCGGCGCTGGACTGCCCCTGGACAGGACAAAGACTGATATGCGGGGAAATGTCTTCTCTGTGAAAGGGACAGTGAGCTAAAGACTTGGTAGAATCTCTCCCAGGGGTTATTCACCCAAGAACAGGTCATTGGGCTGTGTTCGCGCTGGTAGAGAGATTCCCAGAACCCCCTTTGTTTTGCTTAAATTAACTTTGGGTTTCACCGTAGGTTAACAGGGTGATCCAGATGTGGACCCCTTGCTCACTGTTCTTAGAGAGGCAACAGTTTCACCTCACTGATGATGCCCAACAAGGCTGAAACACGTGTATGGGGTTACTGATGATACTCTTGTTCAGAGAATTGCCTAGCATTTCGGTGCTGGACTGCCCCTGGGCAGGACAAAGGCTGATATGCAGGGACATTTCTTCTCTCTGAAAGGGACAGTGAGCTAAAGACTTGGTAGAGTCTCTCCCAGGGGTTATTCACCCAAGAACAGGTCATTGCGCTGTGTTCGTGCAGGTAGAGAGATTCCCAGACCCTCCTTTGTTTTGATTAAATTAACTTTGGGTTTCACCCGAAGTTAACAGGGCAATCCAGACGTGGACCCCTTGCTCACTGTTCTTAGAGAGGCAACAGTTTCACCTCACTGATGATGCCCAACAAGGCTGAAACACGTGTATGGGGTTACTGATGGTACTCTTGTTCAGAGAATTGCCTAGCATTTCGGCGCTGGACTGGCCCTGGGCAGGACAAAGGCTGATATGCAGGGACATTTCTTCTCTCTGAAAGGGACAGTGAGCTAAAGACTTGGTAGAGTCTCTCCCAGGGGTTATTCACCCAAGAACAGGTCATTGGGCTGTGTTCTCGCTGGTAGAGAGATTCCCAGACCCCCCTTTGTTTTGCTTAAATTAACGTTGGGTTTCACCCTAAGTTAACAGGGCGATCCAGATGTGGACCCCTTGCTCACTGTTCTTAGAGAGGCAACAGTTTCACCTCACTGATGATGCCCAACAAGGCTGAAACACGTGTATGGGGTTACTGATGGTACTCTTGTTCAGAGGAGAATTGCCTAGCATTTCGGCGCTGGACTGCCCCTGGACAGGGCAAAGGCTGATATGCAGGGAAATGTCTTCTCTGTGAAAGGGACAGTGAGCTAAAGACTTGGTAGAGTCTCTCCCAGGGGTTATTCACCCAAGAACAGGTCATTGGGCTGTGTTCGCGCTGGTAGAGAGATTCCCAGAACCCCCTTTGTTTTGCTTAAATTAACTTTGGGTTTCACCGTAAGTTAACAGGGTGATCCAGATGTGGACCCCTTGCTCACTGTTCTTACAGAGGCAACAGTTTCACCTCACTGATGATGCCCAACAAGGCTGAAATACGTGTATGGGGTTACTGATGGTACTCTTGTTCAGAGGAGAATTGCCTAGCATTTCGGCGCTGGACTGCCCTTGGGCAGGACAAAGGCTGATATGCAGGGAAATTTCTCCTTTGTGAAAGGGACAGTGAGCTAAAGACTTGGTAGAGTCTCTCCCAGGGGTTATTCACCCAAGAACAGGTCATTGGGCTGTGTTTGTGCTGGTAGAGAGATTCCCAGACCCCCCTTTGTTTTTCTTAAATTAACTTTGGGTTTCACCCTAATTAACAGGGCCATCCAGACGTGGACCCCTTGTTCACTGTTCTTAGAGAGGCAACAGTTTCACCTCAGTGATGATGCCCAACAAGGCTGAAACACGTGCATGGGGTTACTGATGGTACTCTTGTTCAGAGGAGAATTGCCTAGTATTTTGGCACTGGACTGCCCCGGGGCAGGACAAAGGCTGATATGCGGGGACATTTGTTGTATGTGAAAGGGACAGTGAGCTAAAGACTTGATAGAGTCTCTCCCAGGGGTTATTCACCCAAGAACAGGTCATTGGGCTGTGTTCGTGCTGGTAGAGAGATTCCCAGACCCCCCTTGGTTTGCTTAAATTAACTTTGGGTTTCACCCTAAGTTAACAGGGCGATCCAGACGTGGACCCCTTGCTCACTGTTCTTAGAGAGGCAACAGTTTCACCTCACTGATGATGCCCAACAAGGCTGAAACACGTGTATGGGGTTACTGATGGTACTCTTGTTCAGAGGAGAATTGCCTAGTATTTCGGCGCTGGACTGCCCTTGGGCAGGACAAAGGCTGATATGCAGGGAAATGTCTCCTCTGTGAAAGGGACAGTGAGCTAAAGACTTGGTAGAGTCTCTCCCAGGGGTTATTCACCCAAGAACAGGTCATTGGGCTGTGTTTGTGCTGGTAGAGAGATTCCCAGACCCCCCCTTTGTTTTTCTTAAATTAACTTTGGGTTTCACCCTAAGTTAACAGGGAGATCCAGACGTGGACCCTTTGTTCACTGTTCTTAGAGAGGCAACAGTTTCACCTCACTGATGATGCCCAACAAGGCTGAAACACGTGCATGGGGTTACTGATGGTACTCTTGTTCAGAGGAGAATTGCCTAGTATTTTGGCACTGGACTGCCCCGGGGCAGGACAAAGGCTGATATGCGGGGACATTTGTTGTATGTGAAAGGGACAGTGAGCTAAAGACTTGGTAGAGTCTCTCCCAGGGGTTATTCACCCAAGAACAGGTCATTGGGCTGTGTTCGTGCTGGTAGAGAGATTCCCAGACCCCCCTTGGTTTTGCTTAAATTAACTTTGGGTTTCACCCTAAGTTAACAGGGCGATCCAGACGTGGACCCCTTGCTCACTGTTCTTAGAGAGGCAACAGTTTCACTTCACTGATGATGCCCAACAAGGCTGAAACACGTGTATGGGGTTACTGATGGTACTCTTGTTCAGAGGAGAATTGCCTAGTATTTCGGCGCTGGACTGCCCATGGGCAGGACAAAGGCTGATATGGGGGGAAATGTCTTCTCTGTGAAAGGGACAGTGAGCTAAAGACTTGGTAGAGTCTCTCCCAGGGGTTATTCACCCAAGAACAGGTCATTGCGCTGTGTTCGTGCAGGTAGAGATTCCCAGACCCCACTTTGTTTTGCTTAAATTAACTTTGGGTTTCACCCGAAGTTAACAGGGCGATCCAGACGTGGACCCCTTGCTCACTGTTCTTAGAGAGGCAACAGTTTCACCTCACTGATGATGCCCAACAAGGCTGAAACACGTGTATGGGGTTACTGATGGTACTCTTGTTCAGAGAATTGCCTAGCATTTCGACGCTGGACTGCCCCTGGGCAGGACAAAGGCTGATATGCAGGGAAATTTATTTTCTGTGAAAGGGACAGCGAGCCAAAGACTTGGTAGAGTCTCTCCCAGGGGTTATTCACCCAAGAACAGGTCATTGGGCTGTGTTATTGCTGGTAGAGAGATTCCCAGACCCCCCTTTGTTTTGCTTAAATTAACTTTGGGTTTCACCCTAAGTTAACAGGGCGATCCAGATGTGGACCCCTTGCTCACTGTTCTTAGAGAGGCAACAGTTTCACCTCACTGATGATGCCCAACAAGGCTGAAACACGTGTATGCGGTTACTGATGGTACTCTTGTTCAGAGGAGAATTGCCTAGCATTTCGGTGCTGGACTGCCCCTGGACAGGACAAAGGCTGATATGCGGGGAAATGTCTTCTCTGTGAAAGGGACAGTGAGCTAAAGACTTGGTAGAGTCTCTCCCAGGGGTTATTCACCCAAGAACAGGTCATTGGGCTGTGTTCGCGCTGGTAGAGAGATTCCCAGAACCCCCTTTGTTTTGCTTAAATTAACTTTGGGTTTCACCGTAAGTTAACAGGGTGATCCAGATGTGGACCCCTTGCTCACTGTTCTTAGAGAGGCAACAGTTTCACCTCACTGATGATGCCCAACAAGGCTGAAATACGTGTATGGGGTTACTGATGGTACTCTTGTTCAGAGGAGAATTGTCTAGCATTTCGGCGCTGGACTGCCCTTGGGCAGGACAAAGGCTGATATGCAGGGAAATTTCTCCTCTGTGAAAGGGACAGTGAGCTAAAGACTTGGTAGAGTCTCTCCCAGGGGTTATTCACCCAAGAACAGGTCATTGGGCTGTGTTTGTGCTGGTAGAGAGATTCCCAGACCCCCCTTTGTTTTTCTTAAATTAACTTTGGGTTTCACCCTAAGTTAACAGGGCGATCCAGACGTGGACCCCTTGTTCACTGTTCTTAGAGAGGCAACAGTTGGGCTGTTGAGAGGTGTTGCGCGGATGGCGGATGCGATTGGTAGTGGCGGGAGTAGCGGAGCTGGGGTTGGGGTGTGAGTTGGTGGGGGGCGTTTGTTTGTGGTAGGGTAGCTGTAGGTGTGGATTGGTTGGGTGTGGTTTGTGGTAGGGTGGCTGGTGGTGTTGGATTGGGGGTGGTGGTTGTTTGTGGTTTGGTGGCTGGAGGTGCGTGTGGTAGTGTGGGTGTTGCTCGGGTTGGTCGCGGTGGGTGGGCGGCAGCGCGTGGTGCCTCGCCTGAAGCGCATGTGTAGGTGTACGGGCTGGGGTCTCGCGGGTCTGCGCGCCGGTCTCCGGGCTCGCTGGGTGGTGAGTGTTTGGGGTGTTGTGTCTGATGGTTTGGGTTGGCGGGGTGTGGTTATTTGCGGTGGGGTTGCGGGTGGCTGGTGTTGGATTGGTGGGGTGCGGTTGTTTGCGGTGGGGTTGCAGGTGGCTGGTGTTGATTTGGGGTTAGTGGTTGTTTGTGGTTTAGTGGCTAGAGGTTCGTGTGGGAGTGTGGGTGTCGCTCGGGTTGGTCGCGGTGGGTAGGCAGCAGCGCGCAGTGCCTCGCCTGAAGCGCATGTGTAGGCGTACGGGCTGGGGTCTCGCGGGTCTGCGCGCCAGTCTCCGGGCTCGCTGGGTGGTGTGAGTTTGGGGTGTTGTGTCTGTTGGTGTGGATTGGTGGGGTGTGGTTGTTTGCGGTGGGATTGCGGGTGGCTGGTGTTGGATTGGTGGGGTGTGGTTGTTTGCGGTGGGGTTGCAGGTGGTTTGTGTGGAAGTGTGGCCTGTGTGTTGATTGATGGGGATGGTGCACATCATCCTTTAGGATGGGGAAGCGCCTGCGTGGTTCCGCCCACGCGTTCGATAATTAAGAAGAAGAAGAAGTAGAGAGGCAACAGTTTCACCTCACTGATGATGCCCAACAAGGCTGAAACACGTGCATGGGGTTACTGATGGTACTCTTGTTCAGAGGAGAATTGCCTAGTATTTTGGCACTGGACTGCCCCGGGGCAGGACAAAGGCTGATATGCGGGGACATTTGTTGTATGTGAAAGGGACAGTGAGCTAAAGACTTGGTAGAGTCTCTCCCAGGGGTTATTCACCCAAGAACAGGTCATTGCGATGTGTTCGTGCAGGTAGAGAGATTCCCAGACCCCCCTTTGTTTTGCTTAAATTAACTTTGGGTTTCACCCGAAGTTAACAGGGCGATCCAGACGTGGACCCCTTGCTCACTGTTCTTAGAGAGGCAACAGTTTCACCTCACTGATGATGCCCAACAAGGCTGAAACACGTGTATGGGGTTACTGATGGTACTCTTGTTCAGAGAATAGCCTAGCATTTCGACGCTGGACTGCTCCTGGGCAGGACAAAGGCTGATATGCAGGGAAATTTATTTTCTGTGAAAGGGACAGCGAGCTAAACACTTGGTAGAGTCTCTCTCAGGGGTTATTCACCCAGGAACAGGTCCTTGGGCTGTGTTTGTGCAGGTAGAGAGATTCCCAGACCCCCCTTTGTTTTGCTTAAATTAACTTTGGGTTTCATCCTAAGTTAACAGGGTGATCCAGACGTGGAACCCTTGCTCACTGTTCTTAGAGAGGCAACAGTTTCACCTCACTGATGATGCCCAACAAGGCTGAAACACGTGTATGGGGTTACTGATGGTACTCTCGTTCAGAGGAGAATTGCCTAGCATTTCGGCGCTGGACTGCCCCTGGGCAGGACAAAGGCTGATATGCAGGGAAATTTCTTCTCTGTGAAAGGGACAGTGAGCCAAAGACTTGGTAGAGTCTCTCCCGGGGGTTATTCACCCAAGAACAGGTCATTGGGCTGTGTTCGTGCTGGTAGAGAGGTTCCCAGACCCCCCTTTGTTTTGCTTAAATTAATTTTGGGTTTCACCGTAAGTTAACAGGGTGATCCAGACGTGGACCCCTTGCTCACTGTTCTTAGAGAGGCAACAGTTTCACCTCACTGATGATGCCCAACAAGGCTGAAACACGTGTATGGGGTTACTGATGGTACTCTTGTTCAGAGGAGAATTGCCTAGCATTTCGGCGCTGGACTGCCGCTGGTCAGGACAAAGGCTGATATGCAGGGAAATGTCTTCTCTGTGAAAGGGACAGTGAGCTAAAGACTTGGTAGAGTCTCTCCTAGGGGTTATTCACCCAAGAACAGGTCATTGGGCTGTGTTCGTGCTGGTAGAGACATTCCCAGAACCCCCTTTGTTTTGCTTAAATTAACTTTGGGTTTCACCGTAAGTTAACAGGATGATCCAGATGTGGACCCCTTGCTCACTGTTCTTAGAGAAGCAACAGTTTCACCTCACTGATGATGCCCAACAAGGCTGAAATACGTGTATGGGGTTACTGATGGTACTCTTGTTCAGAGGAGAATTGCCTAGCATTTCGGGGCTGGACTGCCCCTGGGCAGGACAAAGGCTGATATGCAGGGAAATTTCTCCTCTGTGAAAGGGACAGTGAGCTAAAGACTTGGTAGAGTCTCTCCCAGGGGTTATTCACCCAAGAACAGGTCATTGGGCTGTGTTCATGCTGGTCGAGAGATTCCCAGACCCCCCTTGGTTTTGCTTAAATTAACTTTGGGTTTCACCCTAAGTTAACAGGGCGATCCAGACCTGGACCCCTTGCTCACTGTTCTTAGAGAGGCAACAGTTTCACCTCACTGATGATGCCCAACAAGGCTGAAACACGTGCATGGGGTTACTGATGGTACTCTTGTTCAGAGAATTGCCTAGAATTTCGGTGCTGGACTGCCCCTGGGCAGGACAAAGGCTGATATGCGGGGAAATGTATTTTCTGTGAAAGGGACAGCGAGCTAAACACTTGGTAGAGTCTCTCTCAGGGGTTATTCACCCAGGAACAGGTCATTGGGCTGTGTTCGTGCAGGTAGAGAGATTCCCAGACCCCCCTTTGTTTTGCTTAAATTAACTTTGGGTTTCACCGTAAGTTAACAGGGTGATCCAGACGTGGACCCCTTGCTCACTGTTCTTAGAGAGGCAACAGTTTCACCTCACTGATGATGCCCAACAAGGCTGAAACACGTGTATGGGGTTACTGATGGTACTCTTGTTCAGAGGAGAATTGCCTAGCATTTCGGCGCTGGACTGCCCCTGGGCAGGACAAAGGCTGATATGCAGGGACATTTCTTCTCTCTGAAAGGGACAGTGAGCTAAAGACTTGGTAGAGTCTCTCCCAGGGGTTATTCACCCAAGAACATGTCATTGGGCTGTGTTCTTGCTGGTAGAGAGATTCCCAGACCCCCCTTTGTTTTGCTTAAATTAACTTTGGGTTTCACCCTAAGTTAACAGGGCGATCCAGAAGTGGACCCCTTGCCCACTGTTCTTAGAGAGGCAACAGTTTCACCTCACTGATGATGCCCAACAAGGCTGAAACACGTGTATGGGGTTACTGATGGTACTCTTGTTCAGAGGAGAATTGCCTAGCATTTCGGCGCTGGACTGCCCCTGGACAGGACAAAGGCTGATATGCGGGGAAATGTCTTCTCTGTGAAAGGGACAGTGAGCTAAAGACTTGGTAGAGTCTCTCCCAGGGGTTATTCACCCAAGAACAGGTCATTGGGCTGTGTTCGTGCTGGTAGAGAGATTCCCAGAACCCCTTTGTTTTGCTTAAATTAACTTTGGGTTTCACCGTTAGTTAACAGGATGATTCAGATGTGGACCCCTTGCTCACTGTTCTTAGAGAAGCAACAGTTTCACCTCACTGATGATGCCCAACAAGGCTGAAATACGTGTATGGGGTTACTGATGGTACTCTTGTTCAGAGGAGAATTGCCTAGCATTTCGGCGCTGGACTGCCCCTGGGCAGGACAAAGGCTGATATGGAGGGAAATTTCTCCTCTGTGAAAGGGACAGTGAGCTAAAGACTTGATAGAGTCTCTCCCAGGGGTTATTCACCCAAGAACAGGTCATTGCGCTGTGTTCGTGCAGGTAGAGAGATTCCCAGACCCCCCTTTGTTTTGATTAAATTAACTTTGGGTTTCACCCGAATTTAACAGGGCGATCCAGACGTGGACCCCTTGCTCACTGTTCTTAGAGAGGCAACAGTTTCACCTCACTGATGATGCCCAACAAGGCTGAAACACGTTTATGGGGTTACTGATGGTACTCTTGTTCAGAGAATTGCCTAGCATTTCGGCGCTGGACTGCCCCTGGGCAGGACAAAGGCTGATATGCAGGGACATTTCTTCTCTCTGAAAGGGACAGTGAGCTAAAGACTTGGTAGAGTCTCTCCCAGGGATTATTCACCCAAGAACAGGTCATTGGGCTGTGTTCGCGCTGGTAGAGAGATTCCCAGAACCCCCTTTGTTTTGCTTAAATTAACTTTGGGTTTCACCGTAAGTTAACAGGGTGATCCAGATGTGGACCCCTTGTTCACTGGTCTTAGAGAGGCAACAGTTTCACCTCACTGATGATGCCCAACAAGGCTGAAATACGTCTATGGGGTTACTGATGGTACTCTTGTTCAGAGGAGAATTGCCTAGTATTTCGGCGCTGGACTGCCCCTGGGCAGGACAAAGGCTGATATGGGGGGAAATTTCTTCTCTGTGAAAGGGACAGTGAGCTAAAGACTTGGTAGAGTCTCTCCCAGGGGTTATTCACCCAAGAACAGGTCATTGGGCTGTGTTCGTGCTGGTAGAGAGATTCCCAGACCCCCCTTTGTTTTGCTTAAATTAACTTTGGGTTTCACCCTAAGTTAACTGGGCGATCCAGACGTGGACCCCTTGCTCCCTGTTCTTAGAGAGGCAACAGTTTCCCCTCACTGATGATGCCCAACAAGGCTGAAACACGTGTATGGGGTTACTGATTGTTGGGGGTCGGTCAGCACCCCCGTGCGTGCCCGTGAGCCCCTCAACCCACAGACCTCACTCGGGACACGTCTGTGTAGTTCGGGCTCCCCGGTCGCTCTGCCGCGGCCGGGAACGCCCCGTTTATTTAAGCCGCACGCGGCGACGTGCAACGTCACGCCGCTGCGTGCGCATACCCTTACGGGGCAACGCCACACTCCTCCTTTTTCGGGAGGAACAACAATAACACACACTTCTAAATATTGCACTGCACACAAAACAACAATTGAAAGCTCAGAGCCCATGCCCCTTTAATATCAGCCACCCGGGTCGCCTCACTCCGGAACGCACTCAATCGGTCCTAGTATATAGTCACCGAGGTAGGCAGGTTTCCCTCGCCCAGCCCTCTGGGGGTACCTCCCGCCTACCTCCACCGCAGGACTTCCCATGGTTCCAGTCCCTCGATCTGGCGACACCGGGATTTCCCCCCGGGGCGTGCCTTCATCCGGGAGGTCCACCTCATCCGGGTCTGGCGGGAGCTCAGCTCGAAAGTACCCAGCTTCTTAAAGAAACTCACATTCCGAGTGACGGCCGATTTCCCATCCGAGACCGTCACCATTGACCCTTTCACGGCAACCACATCCAGTGGATCCGGTTCATACGGGAGCGAGAGCTTGCCATGAGGATGTCGATTCCGGATCAGTACCTCGTCACCCGGCTCCAGCCGCTGCGGACGGAGACCCCGCCGGAGATTTTCCTGGTGTGTCCGTGTCTGTCGCTCAGCGTCCACCCGTTGATCGTCTATCACGCCTGGCTCCTTTTCTGGTACCTCCGGCAGGAGGCCTCGGGGGCATCGTCGGAATAAGACTTCCGCTGGGGCAACCCCAGTCGAGGCGTGTGGGGTGGTGCGGTATACCCTCAGGAACTGGTATAGTGCCCGCTGGAGGGGCTGGCCCTGCCCTTGGGCTATCCGGAATGTTTTATTCAGTGTTCTCATCAGCCGCTCCGCGTCCCCGTTCGCACAGGGCCACAGCAGGGATACCTTCCTGTGTATCACTCCGCAGCTCTCCAGGAACTCCGAGAACCGTGCACTCTGGAATGGGGACCCATTGTCCGAGCATAGAGTCATTGGAAAACCATGGGTGGCAAAGATCTTCTCCACTGCTCCCACCACGTGCTCAAACGCCACTGACTCAACGAACTCTACTTCGGGGTACCGGGAGTATTCGTCCACTATGGCCAGGAAGTGGGTGCCCACTGCTGTGGATCCAAAATCCGCATGTACGATCTCCCACGGCCGGGACCCTCGTGGCATCACCTCGATCTCCGGTTCACGCTGCACCGGGGAGGCCGCCTGGCACCACACGCAGGCCGCCACGAAGTCGTCCACCTTCCTCTCTAGCTCGGGGAACCACACCTTCAGCCTCAGTCTCGCCTTCGTCTTGGCGGCTCCTTGGTGTCCCTGGTGTGCCAGATTGATGACCTCATTGACTTTGGAACCCGGCACCACCAGGCGATCACCCCGCAGCAGAAGGCCTGACTCCGAGAAGGACAGCTCGTCCTTCACTTTCCAGAGTTGCTCTAGGGTCACTTTGGCCTCTTGAGTGCGCCCCGCCACCAACTCCAGCACGGACTTCCAGGATCCCGACCTCATCGAGTTCCTCAATATCCGGAAGCACTCGTCATTGGCCGCGGCAGCCTCCAGTTCTGGTAGCGGCATCGCGTTGGGGGTGGCACCCTCTACCACCATTCTGATGTGGTCGTCGGCTTCTTCGGCGCAGGAGTCTTGCACTGGTCCTCCACTACCTCCCGGGTGTCGGGACAGGTAGTCAGCCGCATTGTTGGCACCCGGCCGGTAGATCAGGGTGACGCCATACTCCAAGAGGGCCAGCATCCACCTCTCGATTCTGGCCGGCGGCTTCGATGATGATCCAGCCATGATCGGGAGCAGCGGCTTATGGTCAGTCACCACCGTTACAGGTCTTCCCAGCACATACAGACGAAAATGCCTACAGCCCCACAGGACGGCCAGGGCTTCGCGTTCTATCTGGGAATACCTCTGTTCGGTTTCTGAGAGGGCTTTGCTGGCGTAGGCCACGGGTCTGATCCTTCCATCTCGGCCCACCTGAGTGAGCACAGCTCCCAGACCGAATGGGCTTGCGTCCACAACAATTTCCGACTCAAGGGCCGGGTCGAAGAAGGCCATGGTATCCTCTGCCGTCAGGGCGCCCTTAATGTCCTCAAACGCCAACTG
Source organism: Ambystoma mexicanum (assembly GCF_040938575.1). Taxonomy (NCBI): domain Eukaryota; kingdom Metazoa; phylum Chordata; class Amphibia; order Caudata; family Ambystomatidae; genus Ambystoma; species Ambystoma mexicanum. The sequence continues at coordinate 963,628,104 of NC_090934.1, forward strand.
CTCCAACGGACCCCACTGCCAAGCTGTTTCCTTCTTTGTCAGGGCCCTGAGTGGCTCCGATCTCGAGGCCAGGTTCTGGATGAAACGCCCGCAGTATGTCACCATACCCAGGAAGCTTTGCACGTCCGATGCCGATTCAGGCGGTCGTGCCGTCTTGATGTCACAGACTTTCCTCGGGTCCGGCGACACACCGCCCTCCTTAAATATGAACCCAAAGAACTCAATGGTTGGGCGGAGGAATTCGCATTTGTCCTTGTGGAGGGTGAGCCCCAGCGACTGCAGCCTCTCGAGGGTCTTGGCAAGGCGTTTCAGATGGTCCAGCTCAGTCTTGGCGAAGACCAGAATATCGTCACTAATGTTGAGGACGCCCTCCAGATCTGCGAGGGCGCCTCGAATTATGTTCTGAAACACTTCGGCTGCTGACGATACTCCGAAGCTCAGCCGCTTGTATCGATAGAGCCCCCTGTGGGTGGTGAAGGTCGTGATGTAGCGGGACTCCGGGTGGAGGACAACTTGATGGTATCCGGCTCGTAGGTCCAATTTGGAGAAGAACCTTGCCCCCTGCACTTCTGCAATTATGTCATCGATGGTCGGGGTCAGGTGCCGTTCCCTCCTGATGGCCTTGTTGGGCAACCTCATGTCCACACAGATACGGACAGAATCTGGCTGTTTCGGTTTCCTCGCAACCACGATGGGGGACACCCAGGGTGTTGGGCCCTCCACCTTCTCGATTATGTCCAGATTCACCAGGTTGCCTAGTTCCTTGTCAACCTGGTCCCTCAGGTGGAAAGGGATCCTCCTATGCTTCAGAGCCACCGACTGCACCGACTCATCAATGTGGAGCCTCACCGGGTCACCATTCATTCTCCCAATACCCTTAAAGATGGCAGCATACTTGTCCAACAGGTCGTTTATGTCTTCTAAGTAAACTGAGTATGCGAAACTCACGATGCCAAGAGCCTCCGCCGCCGCACAACTCAGCAGGGTGTTGCTGCTCACTGGAGTCACGTAGAAGCGGGCCTTGATCATGGACCCATCATGCTCCACCTTTGCAACGAATGCACCGTCCAGTGGTGAGGGCTCCCGCCCCCCAAATGCAAAGATGCGGGCCCTCGGCGTCGACAGACTCGGTGGTGGTTTCAGCAGGGCATAGTGTCCTCTCGCCATTACGTTGACTGATGCCCCAGTGTCGACCAGCACCGGGACAGGCGAGCAGTTCACTTCCACGACGCATCTCGGCTGTCTCCTGCTCCTCCCTTTGAGGACTTCCATGCTGGAGACGAAGAAAATGTTCTCCTCGTCCTCCTCCTCAGCGTCCTCCGCCGGCGCATCCTCTTCCATTTGCTCTACTTGAGCCACATTGGGCGGGCGATTCTGGCGAGGAGTCCAAGGTCGGGGTTGTCCTCTCGGAGTCAGTACCGGTAGGGCCGCCCTACACACCCTCGAGAAGTGGTCGGGTATCCCACAGCGGCCACAGATCTTCCCTATTGCCATACATTCCGATGAGTGGGGGAGGTCATAGCCGCACTTTTGGCATGACTCCACAGGCTTTCCTGCTCTGTCTCTGGCAGCTCCACCGGGCCTTCGCACCCCTCTGCCGCCCCGCCAGACGGCGCACACCTCTTCAGGCCGCGCGGCGCGGGATCCGGCTTCCATTTTGTTGGCAAGGGCCTCGGCTACCTCATGACAACGCCCCAGCTCAAGAATGCGGGGTAGAGTGAGGCCGGGCTCTCTCAGGACCTGCCGCCTCAATTTGCCAGATGAACAAGCCTGGATTAACATGGTCCGCATCATGTCCTCCGCATCCCCCCACGCACACCCTTGGGAGAGGCGGCGCAGGCGACTATAGAAGGTGTCCAGAGTTTCATCCTCCTTTTGCCTGGCCGACAGCATGACGAATCTCTCGTAGTCCACGTTGGCAAGGGGAATGAAGTGTGCGAGGAGAGCGGCTTTGGCTTGGTCATAGGAGTTGTCCACCGGAGTCAGCGATTCAAATATCTCATGGATAGAGGCTCCCGCTGAATATAACATAGTGGCTACCATACTGTCATTGTCCGTCACCTGGGCGGCCCTGAAGTACATGTCCAGGCGTCCGATCCATCTTCTCCACCGGGGGCCCAGGCTGGACGGGGGACCCGTGGTATCAAATTCTGGAATGGGCTGCAGGGCTGCTTGCGCCCTGGCCTGGGCCATGGCCAGAGGAGGTGGTTGAGCGCCCTGCAAGACCCCAGGTCCTGGCTGATTCGGGGGAGCGGTGGCACCTACCGCGGGTCTCGGCAGTCCAGATGTTGCAGGTGGTGGTGGCTGTGGGGGATTCTGCCGAAATAGATCTGCCAAGCCTTCGTCCTGTGAATCCTCCGAGGTCGTGGCAGCTGCACCCTCCAGGGCGCCGATGTCACTCATAGGACCAAGCGCACAGGCACCCTCGTTCCAGTCCTGAGGGCCGCAACTCAGTCCTCTCCCCACACTGCCACCACCCTCGTGATGATGAAGGGGTTAAAGAAAAATGCGACAGAGAGACACTGCCTCATACCACCTTGAAATGGATGTTCCAAAAATTAAGCTCGAAAAATTGGAGCGGGCTGAGAAGGCCCAGCCACCTCAGTCCTTCTCCCAGCTATCACACGACGTCAGAGACCCAAAATTGGTCAAAACATCAAAACCCAGGCATGGGCCTGCAGGTTAGGCTGCCCGCAGTCAGCATGTCCAAAAATTTGGCTCGGATCACCTTCCGACTCCAAACCGGAGCTCTTGGAAGTTCCGCAACCATGTGTGCAAAATGGCCGCCAGCCGCGTGTATGGTCCGCGGCCACGGCGTGAGACGAAACATCCGCGGATGTTCCGACGTATGGAGAAAAATTCCGGGATGGCTCTCACCGCCGGGCCCGGGCGTCCAGTACCACTCGTCGCCACTGTTGGGGGTCGGTCAGCACCCCCGTGCGTGCCCGTGAGCCCCTCAACCCACAGACCTCACTCGGGACACGTCTGTGTAGTTCGGGCTCCCCGGTCGCTCTGCCGCGGCCGGGAACGCCCCGTTTATTTAAGCCGCACGCGGCGACGTGCAACGTCACGCCGCCGCGTGCGCATACCCTTACGGGGCAACGCCACACTGATGGTACTCTTGTTCAGAGGAGAATTGGCTAGCATTTCGGCGCTGGACTGCCCCTGGGCAGGACAAAGGCTGATATGCGGGGAAATTTCTTCTCTGTGAAAGGGACAGTGAGCTAAAGACTTGGTAGAGTCTCTCCCAGGGGTTATTCACCCAAGAACAGGTCATTGCGCTGTGTTCGTGCAGGTAGAGAGATTCCCAGACCCCCCTTTGTTTTGAATAAATTAACTTTGGGTTTCACCCGAAGATAACAGGGCGATCCAGACGTGGACCCCTTGCTCACTGTTCTTAGAGAGGCAACAGTTTCACCTCACTGATGATGCCCAACAAGGCTGAAACACGTGTATGGGGTTACTGATGGTACTCTTGTTCAGAGAATTGCCTAGCATTTCGTCGCTGGACTGCCCCTGGGCAGGACAAAGGCTGATATGCAGGGAAATTTCTTCTCTGTGAAAGCGACAGTGAGCCAAAGACTTGGTAGAGTCTCTCCCAGGGGTTATTCACCCAAGAACAGGTCATTGGGCTGTGTTTGTGCTGGTAGAGAGATTCCCAGACCCCCCTTTGTTTTGCTTAAATTAATTTTGGGTTTCACCCTAAGTTAACAGGTCGATCCAGACGTGTACCCCTTGCTCACTGTTCTTAGAGAGGCAACAGTTTCACCTCACTGACGATGCCCAACAAGGCTGAAACACGTGTATGGGGTTACTGATGGTACTCTTGTTCAGAGGAGAATTGCCTAGCATTTTGGCGCTGGACTGCCCCTGGACAGGACAAAGGCTGATATGCAGGGAAATGTCTTCTCTGTGAAAGGGACAGCGAGCCAAAGCCTTGGTAGAGTCTCTCCCAGGGGTTATTCACCCAAGAACAGGTCATTGGGCTGTGTTCGTGCTGGTAGAGAGATTCCCAGACCCCCCTTGGTTTTGCTTAAATTAACTTTGGGTTTCACCCTAAGTTAACAGGGCGATCCAGACGTGGACCCCTTGCCCTTGCTCACTGTTCTTAGAGAGGTAACAGTTTCACCTCACTGATGATGCCCAACAAGGCTGAAAAACGTGTATGGGGTTACTGATGGTACTCTTGTTCAGAGGAGAATTGCCTAGTATTTTGGCGCTGGACTGCCCCTGGGCAGGACAAAGGCTGATATGGGGGGAAATTTCTTCTCTGTGAAAGGGACAGTGAGCTAAAGACTTGGTAGAGTCTCTCCCAGGGCTTATTCACCCAAGAACAGGTCATTGGGCGGTGTTCGTGCTGGTAGAGAGATTCCCAGACCCCAATTTTGTTTTGCTTAAATTAACTTTGGGTTTCACCCTAAGTTAACAGGGCGATGCAGACGTGGACTCCTTGCTCACTGTTCTTAGAGAGGCAACAGTTTCACCTCACTGATGATGCCCAACAAGGCTGAAACACGTGTATGGGGTTACTGATGGTACTCTTGTTCAGAGGAGAATTGCCTAGTATTTCGGCGCTGGACTGCCCCTGGGCAGGACAAAGGCTGATATGTGGGGAAATTTCTTCTCTGTGAAAGGGACAGTGAGCTAAAGATTTGGTAGAGTCTCTCCCAGGGGTTATTCACCCAAGAACAGGTCATTGCGCTGTGTTCGTGCAGGTAGAGAGATTCCCAGACCCCCCTTTGTTTTGATTAAATTAACTTTGGGTTTCACCCGAAGTTAACAGGGTGATCCAGACGTGGACCCCTTGCTCACTGTTCTTAGAGAAGCAACAGTTTCACCTCACTGATGATGCCCAACAAGGCTGAAATACGTGTATGGGGTTACTGATGGTACTCTTGTTCAGAGGAGAATTGCCTAGCATTTCGGCACTGGACTGCCCCTGGGCAGGACAAAGGTTGATATGCAGGGAAATTTCTCCTCTGTGAAAGGGACAGTGAGCTAAAGACTTGGTAGAGTCTCTCCCAGGGGTTATTCACCCAAGAACAGGTCATTGGGCTGTGTTCGTGCTGGTAGAGAGATTCCCAGACCCCCCTTGGTTTTGCTTAAATTAACTTTGGGTTTCACCGTAAGTTAACAGGATGATCCAGATGTGGACCCCTTGCTCACTGTTCTTAGAGAAGCAACAGTTTCACCTCACTGATGATGCCCAACAAGGCTGAAATACGTGTATGGGGTTACTGATGGTACTCTTGTTCAGAGGAGAATTGCCTAGCATTTCGGCGTTGACCTGCAAATGGGCAGGACAAAGGCTGATATGCAGGGAAATTTCTCCTCTGTGAAAGGGACAGTGAGCTAAAGACTTGGTAGAGTCTCTCCTAGGGGTTATTCACCCAAGAACAGGTCATTGGGCTGTGTTCGTGCTGGTAGAAAGATTCCCAGACCCCCCTTTGTTTTGCTTAAATTAACTTTGGGTTTCACCGTAAGTTAACAGGGTGATCCAGACGTGGACCCCTTGCTCACTGTTCTTAGAGAGGCAACAGTTTCACCTCACTGATGATGCCCAACAAGGCTGAAACACGTGTATGGGGTTACTGATGGTACTCTTGTTCAGAGGAGAATTGCCTAGCATTTCGGCGCTGGACTGCCCCTGGGCAGGACAAAGGCTGATATGCAGGGACATTTCTTCTCTCTGAAAGGGACAGTGAGCTAAAGACTTGGTAGAGTCTCTCCCAGGGGTTATTCACCCAAGAACATGTCATTGGGCTGTGTTCGTGCTGGTAGAGAGATTCCCAGACCCCCCTTTGTTTTGCTTAAATTAACTTTGGGTTTCATCCTAAGTTAACAGGGCGATCCAGACGTGGACCCCTTGCTCACTGTTCTTAGAGAGGCAACAGTTTCACCTCACTGATGATGCCCAACAAGGCTGAAACACGTGTATGGGGTTACTGATGGTACTCTTGTTCAGAGGAGAATTGCCTAGCATTTCGGCGCTGGACTGCCCCTGGACAGGACAAAGGCTGATATGCGGGGAAATGTCTTCTCTGTGAAAGGGACAGTGAGCTAAAGACTTGGTAGCGTCTCTCCCAGGGGTTATTCACCCAAGAACAGGTCATTGGGCTGTGTTCATGCTGGTAGAGAGATTCCCAGAACCCCCTTTGTTTTGCTTAAATTAACTTTGGGTTTCACCGTAAGTTAACAGGATGATTCAGATGTGGACCCCTTGCTCACTGTTCTTAGAGAGGCAACAGTTTCACCTCACTGATGATACCCAACAAGGCTGAAACACGTGTATGGGGTTACTGATGGTACTCTTGTTCAGAGGAGAATTGGCTAGCATTTCGGCCCTGGACTGCCCCTGGGCAGGACAAAGGCTGATATGCGGGGAAATTTCTTCTCTGTGAAAGGGACAGTGAGCTAAAGACTTGGTAGAGTCTCTCCCAGGGGTTATTCACCCAAGAACAGGTCATTGCGCTGTGTTCGTGCAGGTAGAGAGATTCCCAGACCCCCCTTTGTTTTGATTAAATTAACTTTGGGTTTCACCCGAAGTTAACAGGGCGATCCAGACCTGGAACCCTTGCTCACTGTTCTTAGAGAGGCAACAGTTTCACCTCACTGATGATGCCCAACAAGGCTGAAACACGTGTATGGGTTACTGATGGTACTCTTGTTCAGAGGAGAATTGCCTAGTATTTTGGCACTGGACTGCCCCTGGGCAGGACAAAGGCTGATATGCGGGGACATTTGTTGTATGTGAAAGGGACAGTGAGCTAAAGACTTGGTAGAGTCTCTCTCAGGGGTTATTCACCCAAGAACAGGTCATTGGGCTGTGTTCGTGCTGGTAGAAAGATTCCCAGACCCCCCTTTGTTTTGCTTAAATTAACTTTGGGTTTCACCGTACGTTAACAGGGTGATCCAGACGTGGCCCCTTGCTCACTGTTCTTAGAGAGGCAACAGTTTCACCTCACTGATGATGCCCAACAAGGCTGAAACACATGTATGGGGTTACTGATGGTACTCTTGTTCAGAGAATTGCCTAGCATTTCGACGCTGGACTGCCCCTGGGCAGGACAAAGGCTGATATGCGGGGAAATTTATTTTCTGTGAAAGGGACAGCGAGCTAAACACTTGGTAGAGTCTCTCTCAGGTGTTATTCACCCAGGAACAGGTCATTGGGCTGTGTTCGTGCTGGTAGAAAGATTCCCAGACCCCTCTTTGTTTTGCTTAAATTAACTTTGGGTTTCACCGTACGTTAACAGGGTGATCCAGACGTGGCCCCTTGCTCACTGTTCTTAGAGAGGCAACAGTTTCACCTCACTGATGATGCCCAACAAGGCTGAAACACGTGTATGGGTTACTGATGGTACTCTTGTTCAGAGGAGAATTGCCTAGTATTTTGGCACTGGACTGCCCCTGGGCAGGACAAAGGCTGATATGCGGGGACATTTGTTGTATGTGAAAGGGACAGTGAGCTAAAGACTTGGTAGAGTCTCTCTCAGGGGTTATTCACCCAAGAACAGGTCATTGGGCTGTGTTCGTGCTGGTAGAAAGATTCCCAGACCCCTCTTTGTTTTGCTTAAATTAACTTTGGGTTTCACCGTACGTTAACAGGGTGATCCAGACGTGGCCCCTTGCTCACTGTTCTTAGAGAGGCAACAGTTTCACCTCACTGATGATGCCCAACAAGGCTGAAACACGTGTATGGGGTTACTGATGGTACTCTTGTTCAGAGGAGAATTGCCTAGCATTTCGGCGCTGGACTGCCCCTGGGCAGGACAAAGGCTGATATGCAGGGACATTTCTTCTCTCTGAAAGGGACAGTGAGCTAAAGACTTGGTAGAGTCTCTCCCAGGGGTTATTCACCCAAGAACAGGTCATTGGGCTGTGTTCGTGCTGGTAGAGAGATTGCCAGAACCCCCTTTGTTTTGCTTAAATTAACTTTGGGTTTCACCGTAAGTTAACAGGATGATTCAGATGTGGACCCCT